>NW_017537212.1:533726-853771 GCF_001853355.1 Bactrocera latifrons | reverse complement strand
GTAATAACAATTGATAATTTAAAACAAATAAATTTACCTATTTACTTATTTATGCATAAAAAATTTCACTTTGAACAAAATATTAAAATTTCATGGAAGTGCAAGGCATTAGTATGGCCACAACGAAATTGTGTACATGCAAAAKAGACAGCTGTGTTGTGTACAAACCGGCCATTGTTATGTTGCTGCCTTCTCACAAATGTTCATGTAGAAAGATTTACCTTATCGTTTTCAGTTCGTCGTGTCGCGCTCGATGTGTTCAGCACTTCAGATCGTTTTGACATGCACGTGCGCTAATTGTRTTTTTTACAGTTACTTAAAATATTCAACTCGGATTAATTAAGCAACAGCGCATCGATGAACTTAATAAAATTTTTAGTGATGAAGATTCATCACGGACAAGTGTTTATCGGTGGTATGGTGAATTCGATCGAGACCGTAGATCACTCCAAATCGAATTTGTTGTTTCGGAAACTATTRATATCGTGACATGCATTGTGGATTTACAGGTATTAGCTTGAAAATAAACAGCAGTCGTTTGCATGGGTGTTTCCAGATAAGCCGAATCCAATAAAAGTTGTTCGCGGACAAATCGAATCTTTTACTGATACCTCAATCAGAGCAGCAAAAGTKTTTCRACAATTGCTTCAAACACTTGCAACGGTGTTAAGATCTTAATTGAGAATATTATAAAAAACAATAAAGTAACATCCGATGATTGATATTTGCTTTTCTTTTTCTATTACCGAAAAGACGATCCTTATATAAGGTGACCGACGTTGCCTTCTGAATTTTACAAATTTTGTGGCATGTGTTTTAAAAATGGTTAACAAAAAATAATGCATAGATGAGTGATAGGGAAATCAACTTGAGTATCGAGTATACTACTAGACTTATGAACATGCCTTTGGCGAAATTATTACGCCTTTTTGTTTTGTTTCCGACACCGAGCAAATCTTCTTTTTAATTGCAATTAGCTGCGGTTCGAAAGTGAAAAGGCGCACAAATGTTTATGCCAAAGATAAGTTGTTCATATACAATGTTTATACCATGGAAAACTCTAGCAGCACAGCGCACAGTTGCGGTGGATGCCACTTCAAAGGTAAATACCAAAAGCAAGGCAAAATAAATAAACATTGGCTATTCCCGCATATGTATGGGCCTATATAGAGTATGTGTATACATATATATATATATAGAATTTTTAACATAATATTTTGTATATTTATATGCATGTTAGTGCTTGTTGTCTATAAAGTGCTTAGACATACATACAAAGCTATGTAGTATTTTTTTCACTCAACAATTCACTTAAGAACACATACATGACTCTATAGAACACCTTAATGGCTGCAAATATTACTAAACATTATTATTAAGAAGAAGAAATACTACAATCGTATGTACACTAAATGAGCAAATTTTTCTGATTWTAAGCTATGAAACGATATAGTAGGATTACCAACTAATGCTGATTTTTGTACTTAAACCATATTTTTATGAGCACTTGTTTTGAACTAAATTGGAATATTGAACAAATTTTATATTAARCAATTCATTATTGCTATTTAAGAAAAAGCTTGCAAAAGACAGCGTCGAGGCAGTTAAATCCATTTAAATCATAACATAAAAATGCCACTTTCATAGTTAGTCATATCATATCATATCTCTTTATTGTTTACCTTTCTGTACTTTCGAATTTCGAATTTCAAATCGAAATCGAATTCGCGTAGGTGATGAAGGCATGAACTAAGTTCTTTATAAAATAGGCAAAGTTAACTCGCTACCGTGAAGATCAATAGGCGCGTGGAAATTTATTGGAGGCGTCAGCCATCACTCAAAGTGCCAGCCTGTTGAATATGCTCTGATATTTTGCAAGCAAAAAAAAAACAAAAAAGACAAAAAGTAATTTTTTAGCACATGTGCTGTGCGTTCGCTTGACTTGGGGTGAAGGACCGCTAACGTTAGATAATAAAGTAAACATTTTGAGATTAAATAGGCTGGTCCCTTGTAGGTTCAGGTAAATGGAAATATTTTAACAAGAAACTGTAATGATGTGTTATTCAAAACTTTTCTTTTCCAGAAGTTTATTTCCAATATTTTTTTTTACAGTCAGGCATACAGTTCTCTTGCTCTTGAAAGTGTAAACTTTAATCGCCTACGGGCATACGGGTGGTATGAGTAACCTTAATTTTAGCGAAATCTGGCAAGTGATAAAAGTGGAAGTTATCTGCATAAACGAAACAAATATTATACCTATTTTTATTTTCATATTTTATATTAACTATTTACCCGATAAATCGTTTATATATTGCTCAGAAATTGTCCCTCAGTGTCCTACTGCATAACTCATTAGTTCTCGCTGATGATTAAGCGGTTACTCACACTTTAATGACTTTAACATTTGCTTATGTTTTTTAATTATATTGCTTTAAATAGACATTGGATTGCCTGAATTAATTAAAAATAATAATTTCAATGACTAGAAATGGCATTTATTGTAAATTAAATGTTTTCCTTGAAATCAAGCGTATTAGTCATCAATATTTATRTCCGTTTCGTATTCAGTAAACCATTTTCAACGCAAAAATCACAGCGTCAAAAATGCTAAATTATTTGTCACACTAAACGGCACAGGAATTATTTAATGGGAATAATTAAATCGAGAATCGGAAGAATCATTAAAATTTTATGTTTTTGAATTTGCAAATAAATACAGTTCTCCATAACTCAAASTCTTGAATTGGCAAAAGAAGTGAAATTTCATACAAATTCCATTCAATGAATCTCTCATTTAAACTTTGTAAACAGCTACTCACTTAGAAGTCGCCGCACGTATTTTTCAATGAGATTTGCGCAGCCGGATTTATAACAGATAATATTGTAATATTTCAGACCCAACTAGTATGACTTATAGCGCCATGGAAAACGATGACGATTCTGAAGAAGAAATTATTTGAGTTAAGGAAGTTCAGCTCTATTCACAAAAATTAAAAATGGTGCTGTGTCAACCAAAGTATATAAATAACAACTGGTGCGTCAGACGTGAGGAATCGYTTAGTTAGCATATATTTGCTATGCCGCAAGACACTTCTTTTGAAGTTGGAATACAGAATTTGGATACGAACATAAACTCCGCTTAACAATTACTTATACGCCATGGGGAACCTTTCTGCAGCCACCAAATTGAAACATGTAACATCCATATAACTGTGCTTACTTACAGACAGAGAAGGTCGTATGCAAAGCACCTGTGATTACGCTCACACATCAAAAGCCAAAAGACCGCAAAGGTGGCATCTTTGGTTTAAAAACTTCTGCGATGAATATACATATTTAGCACAAAGCTCATAAATATGCATCATATATTTTTTTGAATGTAAATGAGTGACTGGTGAATATGTACATACGTATGTACGTATTTATAAATGCCGCTGACTAAAAGAGACATATCTAATCGCTTATGAATACTTAAGCATTGAAAAACGTAAGGAGAGATACAACATCAATTTAGTATACGTATATACCTATATATAGATAGATAAGTGTGCTAAGCGTGGCACTTGTCGTACGAAAAAACTCAAAACTCAGGGGCGAAATTCGTAAAAAATTCATTTCTTTTGCCTTACCAAAAAGTGTGACCGTTTGTAGTAGTTTATGGTTTTKGTTAGCTGAGACCAAACTCGTTCTGGCAGCAACTCATTCAGGCCTTACGATTAATTACTGGTTTACTCTTTAACGCTACACTATTTTTCGTTTTTGATTGCCATTATTTTACATTTTTTAATATACTTTCCATATTTTATATTTTGCTTGCCTATCTGTGTCGTTCCTTGGTCTTTGAAAGCCGCTGCCAGCAACAACGGCACATCTTCAAAGAATCATGCACGAACTGCTGATAACCGAGTTCAATACAAACTTAAACTCAAAACAACAAAAACACAACAAGGAAATTAAGAAAAAACATATGAAATAACAATTAAAACCAACAACAAAATCACAATAAAACCTGTGGCCGACAAAGTATTAAAATAACAACAACACTCATAAAAAATACTTAAACCTTTTGTTAATGAATTGCACGCTAATTTATTGAGTGTCATTCATGTTGTTCAGCTGCTGCGAGCGTGTCTGCTGATCGCCACAGTGCCACTCCTCCTTGTGGCTGTAGCTTTTCGTGTTGTTTGCTTCCAACAACTGGATTCATGCTACTAACATTACTATGTTACTGCCTCATTATCACTGTTATTATTATTTAATACACACACATATTATGTCATTAACAATGTTATTATGTTAAGTTGTTACTGCGTGTGTATGTGTACATCTATTGTGGCTGGTTGTTCGATTATTGTAATGTCGCTTAAAAACGCGTTTGCTAATTTCTTCCAAACAACTTATTAATAAAACATTAAAAACATTTTTTCAACAATAATAAAGAATTTATGGCAATGAATTTGACGGCTAAAACTAAACAAAATCAGTCTATCGATAATGCACAGTGTAGCTTGACGGCAAAAACGGCTGGTAAAAGGTATAGACTTGTACCATTTGGGAGACTGYAGATGAAAGTTGGGTATAATGACGYCCAAATAACTTTTGTCAAAAAGTGAAGATCCCTTAACTTGGGTTCCCCGATTGAGCATCATAGGTGATACTAGGTTGGCACAGTAACACTATAGTCCGATAAAGAGGAGAAAACGCGAAGCTTTGACGCACCCTAAATATGTGACTTACGTTATATAATTATAATAGGTACATGACTATAAAACTTTAACCACATGGAGATCTCAAGCTCRGCTTGTCTACGTGATTACTCCAGTCGAATTTTAGATTGGCCGAAGTGTAACAAATTTCATCTCCTCGCATCTTTGTCTTACCATACTTAGCATTTGGCATTTTTATGATATTTTAGTTTGAATAACTACGCAAAATTCTTATGCAAATTCAATAAAAGCTTTAGTTTTACTTCCATTCGTATCTTTTTTGAGATTTAATTTATTTTAACAACTTTTAAAGATCAAAATCTCCGAAGTGTGTGGTAAATATCTAAATATAGAATACCAGTGAATTTTTATTAGATTACTTTAAAATCATAATAACCGCAGGTGGTGATTTCTAAACTATTGTGCTTTAACTGGTTTTAAAAATTTTACAGCTGTGCAAACTGACGTATTTTTGRGAAGGGTAAATTTTAAAATATTTTATATTTGCAATATATTTTCTCATAAACATAGACGATACTATCTTTTTCACACAAATAACCGATATTTTTTTATGTGGTATCACCCTACGAAAGACTGACTTGTCAGTTTAATCAGAACTATACCTTTCAAGTCTTGCGCTCTTCAAAGGACGATATGAGAACATCCAGGCAAAATACTAATCCAAATTAAATACAACAAAGCAGATTTTCATCAATTTTCTGTAGATGTKTGAGCGAAGTCTCATGCATATTTTGAGTTTCTCATCTTGAACGCCTCTTTGTCATRTCTACCGGCTTCTGTTTTTGCAGCGGCCTTATTTTCTTTCTTTTTTCAAGAATAAATACAATTATTTAAAACCCACAGTAATAAAAAATCAGAAAAATATTTGTGGGTGTTAAAAAGCGAATAAAAATTAATTAATTACTTTCTCGCCGTGAAACTTGCGTGTAGCACAYAGTAAATGTATATACGTATTATATGTACATGAATTTAAACAAACAGATTGCATTACCATAACTGCTTTGCAATGTGTGTATTCTGTATATGCAAGCAATTTTGTTGTATTTGCTCCACTGCCATTAAAAATTTGCGAAAAAAGTGCTTTTGTACAATTCTCTGCTGTGTCTTGCATTTCTTTTCTTTTCTCGACATTTGTTCTTTTGCCATAAATCTATTTAAATGGAAATTAATCTCACGTTGATTTGCTTCAGGCCAAAATAATTTTTTTACACTTTCYTAAAAATGAGCCAAAGCCATCAATCTCATTCTTTGATTTATTCTTTAGAATATATCTTTTTAAATTTCTTTGCATTTTTGTGGTCATTTGAAAAGTGTTTCTTGCAAAGAATTTATTTTCGAAAATTTGCACTTTTCACTTCATTTTCACTTAAAATGATGGCTGGCAAATAA
Organism: Bactrocera latifrons; assembly: GCF_001853355.1. NCBI lineage: Eukaryota > Metazoa > Arthropoda > Insecta > Diptera > Tephritidae > Bactrocera > Bactrocera latifrons. The sequence continues at coordinate 847,655 of NW_017537212.1, read as the reverse complement.
AAATTCCTACAACTGAGGTGGATTAGTCAATTGAATTTATGTGCTTGAACTAATATCCAAATCTAAAAGATTGCTTTTAGTCAGCTGTGAARAAGTGGCGTTAGAATCCCCGGTGCGCCATAAAAAGCAATGCGAAATATACAAGATGTGATTCACTCTTTTAAAAAGTTCTGGTCTATCTCGAGAACCACAGAAACTTGTAGAAAGAGGTAAAGGCAAAGCTTSCCATTTCACGCACAACTAAAGGAGTCACTCCCAAAAAGTAAAAACATAAATAGAAATACAATAATAAAACTAAATTACATTTATGAATCCTTTCGGCTGAAGACTTTACTTGGAATTTTTACGATACGTGAGACGTTTTTGTAATTTATTTATTATTGTAATTTACCTACATTTCACCAAGCCACCCTCTGCACAAAAGGTCTACGAGACCACTAATTTGCATAAAAGACTTAACATATATTCAGACCCTTCGGGAATAAAATATATGGCAACATTTAAGCTAGGCGTACGCGCCATATAAATATATATAGGGTGCCCGAAAATAGCACAAGATTTAAATTTGCGTCAATTTACATTAATCTCTTCACAGTTGACGAAGTTATAGCACTAACCCGTCCATATTTTGTATGCAATTATCGAACTGCACCCGCCAAGCTTCCATTAATTTTCATATTTTATTCAATAAAGAATACACGTTATTCTATCATGTAACCCTCAATTTTGACCAAGCCTAACTGTCAGCTGTCGATTTATACCTCTTTCGGGTTGTCAACATTTATAAACATAAATGGCAGCAAATGTAAGCCTTGTTTTAATTTGGGACACCCTTTATAACACCATGATCTCCAAAAGTGCTTGTGCTTCAAGTAAACCGTAAGTTGACAGATGTAAATTTGTTCAAGTCTACATCTTTTTACGTACGTTTTGCATACCAGATGACAGCAGACGTCAGCGTCGAAGCCAAAGACGTAAGCAAAAGAGTACACACCCCACACACAAGGTATAACAGCAATTCGGAAAACATTTTCAAAAAACGAAAAATAAATTAAACAAAGAAAATKTATATAAAACACAAAAGGGCAACTAAACGAGAGTGAGGGTCATAATGAGTAAGCGACTGCTTGAATGGCTGACAGATTTTCTGGGTGTAACTGTGGACACGCGGCTGTTTTTTTTTTTTTTTTTTTTTTTTTTGTTATTTCTCGTTTGTTCATTTTTTCGTTTTTGACAGAACTCTCAGACTGCCAGTAAAGCGCACTGAATTATAGTTCAAGAACTGACGCAAAAGCTGTCTGCCAGAATTTTTACAGAATATGAAATATGAACATATCCCAGACATTAATTGTGACAATTTGCTGAGCTAGTGTAAGACCGTAAAACCATTTACAAAGTTCAATATTTACAATTATGAGTTTGTACTCCGGAAACATGTYGTAAGGGGTATAAATACGAGCTGAACAATTCTGCAGTCGAGGTATATTTCTATCAGGTACACAGCGGTTGACATTATACGAATTAAAAAAATTTAAACCAATATTCCGATTCATTTACATTATCTTAAAATGACACATAGCACTTGTAAATAAATCTGAAAATAATCAGAGACAGAATAACGCCCGAAAGTTGCAAAAAATATGAATAAATACAGAAATTTGGTACACAAATAAGAGTGTATGGACTGTACGAGAGTACAAGTTGACATAAGTCTACATTTGCTTGTTTACGCCATTAGATTAATTACAGAGCTTCAAGTGGATTGCACATTGTCACACATGTATGYCAAAGATTAGCTGAATACCCAAGATGTGTTTAATCATTAGTGGAATACACAGGTACATGCATATGTATATGGAAGATACGTATACGACAAGGTGTGCCGCCCGGCGGACGTCGCTGCGCAACAATGACCGACATCGTCGGCGACAGTAGAATTCGCGCTTGCAACGTGCTTAGCATAAGATAAATATTAATTGACATGTATACATACTTACAAGTATTTAATGGTATGGCTGAGCTTGCTGGAAATTATAATAAATAAATTGAAAAATTATTCCTGCTTATGTAATGTATTCATTGTAACCATAAACGTTTGGTAATAAAATTAGCAAATTTTGTTGTCATCAAACTTAAATGTTTGGCAAAATGATTTGCTTTTTTTGTTACTTAGCGGAAAATAAAAGAAGGGAGTGAATGTTGCGTTTTTGAGTCGTTCAATAAAACTTCTTGTTCAAGAATGTTAGTTTTTTCGGGTATTTCTAAAAAATTATTTAATTATTCGGCACACGTTCTGAGCAGATTTTTTTATACCAAATAGTACTTGGCTCTGCTATAAACTATCGGTCCCAAGAAATAAAAGTAGCAATTCCTCAGTAACGCACTATGATTTATGAATTTGAAGACAAGCATGCTTTTTGGAATATAATCAACCACAAGACTTTCTCAATCGCTTTTTGTACATACATTATATAATATATATAATAATATAAATTTAAATTTGCTTTGTATATGCGTGAAACCAGATTCGGAAAAAGAGAACATATACTTGAAACAAAATATTTGGAAGCAAAAAAATAAATTATACATMATATAAAGTGCAAATAACATCAATTTCAATGCCAAAAAGAAAAACAACTAATGACACGGTGTGGCTGACTTGATAAATGCGATAGAAATTATTARTCACAAGTACACAAAGTGTTTGAAGAATATATGGAGAAAGAATCATGAAATTTTCCGAAGTGGAGTATTTGAACTAAGTGAAAGTCAACAGAATATCTACTTTTTAATCAGCATGAGAAAAGAAATTATTGATTAGATAAGTATTGTGCAATGAAAGCTGAGGCTTGGTCTTACAGCCACACAGTATTTTAGATCGAAGAAAATATATATTAAATTTAGTGGTCACGTTTCTCATAATTCCTCTTTCTATAAAATCTGACTCTAACCAAATGGAATAACACCCATTCCAAAACGGTCGGATGAAATAACACAAAACATATTTCTTAATTACACTTATACGGAAACATAACCCCTAATTTGATATGAGAATTTATGTGTCTGTACTTATTTAGTTTTTTTTAGCGGAAATCTCGAAATAATAAATTCAAAGTGCACGTATAAATCCTTCAAAGCAACATTTATTAATGATTTTATGGCAAAAAAACATTAGTGGCGAATTACATTTAATTAAGTGCCGAATAAAGTGATACAAACAGGCGCATGCGCAACAARCTGTCGGCGTCATCGACACAGATAGCAATCACTTGGACAACGCCAACGCAGATGAGCGATCGAATGTTGTCTTCCTAGTTAATTCTAAAAATGAATAAACGTCGATTAATCGATAGTTACGATAGTGAGTGGATTAAGTGGACACCCACACGGAAAGGCAACGGAATAAAGTTTATTGATAATTTATGTGACTTAATATTGACAAAATCTTAAAAATATCAATTTTATTTTCATATGTGTACATATTTTATAAAAGAGATGTGTGTAGTAAGAAATTGTAACTTTGCAATTAAGAAGCGTGACACTTGGACTTTTTATTATTAAAAGTTTTATAAAAATCTTAGGTTTTTTAAGTGTACAAAATTCTGACCGAATATTCAAAGCTCCGACCAATTTCAATAATTGAAAAAATTACCAGCAGCACAAACAACAACAGCAAACATATGCATGCTGAAACATTTAATGCCAACAACAACAATGCATGCTATCTCGTATGTTTTGCATAATGAAAACCTTTTAAATAAAGTAACAGTTAAGTCAACAACAACGAAARAGTACAACAACAATAACAATGACAACCGACAAGTATGCAAAAATAATGCAAAATCAACACAAAAAATTAAAAGCAAAACAAAAACCTAGAAACACATTAAGGCATGCAAATAAACTGTGAGTGTATGCGTGTGTGTCGGTATGTGTATATATACATATATATATACCGGCAATAACATTTGCCAAACTAACTAACCTAACAAACAGAGAAAATAAAGAAACAGACAACAAACAATTGTAATGCTAATCGCTCCCCAAGCGGCGACAGCAGAAACCACAACAACTACAACAATTCAAAAGAGACAGCAAATTTGAGCCATGTGCACTTTTCTGTTTTAACACTTTTTTTTTTAATTTTTGAGGTTGAGGAATCGATACAAACAACAATTTTGGTGATTCGTAAAAATATACTTTACTTTATCTAACTTTATCAATTGGTTATAGCGGAGCATCGCACAAGTATTTTGGTCCCGATCAGAGGCTACCTTATATATGTCCCGTAGTTCCTAGGTGGAATATGGGGCCTCAATTTCTTAGGCTACCTTAGTTCCTTAATTCGTTAATTATTTATAATCAGCCGAAAGCCTTTGATGCTAGCGCTGCGTACTTTAGTTTATTTAATAATTTGTTTATTATGTAAGCTTTAATAAAATAAAATAAAATAAAAAAAAATTATTTATAATTATATCTGCATCCATGACTTCGAATCGATGTAGTGTTGAGCTTGTGATATGAAAATCTTATCTTTATATACCTAGATACATATATATTCATCTGTATATAGCGCATATTCGGTGTTTTTGGGTGCTCTCAACTTGGTTAGGGGTATCAGTGTCCTCACACTTGGGGTCAATTCGTCACGCCATACACGCGAGCTACACTGCCGCACTCGGCTTTATGTGTTCATACTCGTGCATATCCACACTTGCACAGACATTCCTCWATTCATACATACATAAAACGCTCTATAATTAATTTATTTCGCGCGCACTCAAGCATTTTCAGATTTATGGGTATTTCGATATAGCAGCGTGCATAAAATGAAAATAAAAGCAGAAAGCAGTTGAAAAACAAAACATTTCAGAACAATCAAATTAAATAAGGAAGTCTATACTGAGCGAAACCGACTCTTTTCAAACCCAACGCACATTATAACAATTTTTATGATCTTAAAATAAATTATGTTTTTGATTGTTTTGAAGCCAATGAGTTAGCCTCTTTCAAGATCCTAATCCTCAAATGGGTATATTGCCGATTTCTGTGTTGGTGCTTTCATGTATAAATCGGAACCAACTGCTATAAAATTGGTGGTGGGTGGTTTGTGGGTATAAAAAATGCAAAAACCAATCGAATCAAATTAAATGGATTTTAACCAATGCGTCGCATGACCCCGTAGACAATAAAAAAAACAGTAAAAGCACAAAAACAATAACGATAACATCAGTAGATGGGCCAAAAGTGTTGAAAATAAATAGAGCCRGTATGGCGGCAAATATACATAGGTACATAAATATATATACGTGGCATAAACTCTTCTGAAGTAAATGCAAGTTACACTGTACTAAAAAAACGCATACTGAGAAATAATAATGAATTCAATGTGCCAGATTAGATTAATCAAGAGCACCATATCACGGGACTCGCTAAGCGGTACAAATTATAATTTCAACTTAATTACTCGATTCTTTGAAATATAATCAGATATTTAAATMACGGATAAAGAGATAAAAGAACTATCTTACCTGTTTCTCAACCAGTGGACGCGTGTAGATGAACTCCTTGCGGGGTGAATACAATTCAGGCGGATAGCCYTTAAAGGAATACCGCAACACACTTTCATCAGCGGACTCACCAGTGGTGAGCGTCTCTATTGTACAACCTCCCGTAGTGCCATAGTCTGCGAATGCAACAGATTGGTATAACGGTTCACCGATGCTGTACGCAGGACAGGTTGAGGTGGTTGACGAGCAAATGGACGCATTGGATGCGCTGAGCTTTAAAGAGCTCGAATTTTGCTGGGCGCTGTAGCGCTGTTGCAGTTTTTGTTGTTGTTGTTGATTTTGTTGCCGCTGTTGTCGCAACAGCTTTAATGTTGCGTGCGAATTACACCGGTGGCTGCGATTCAACTGATGCACATGACTATCATAGGAGGCAAACGAAGTAGTRTAGTCGAGCTTCGAACGAGTCACTTCGGCACTGCTATTCAATACCTCTGCATCGGCGCTATCCAAGTCATAGTCAGCATAGTCAGTGTCATTGTCACCGTAAATGCCGCCCTYAACCGTTTCGCACATGCACTGCGCGTCGTTGTTGTTGTACGTTGCATTAATGCAGGCTTTTTCAGTTCCAACGCTTTCGGCAGTATTCACTTTCCCATCACCGRTGTCTTTATCAGCTGTTGCAGCTGCGAGCAAACGCTCACACTCTGCAGCAACTGCTGCGATAGCAGCGACATCACCATCAGCGTCATACCAATCACTGGCACTTTGCTTGTACAGCACATCTCCAGTCGTCATGCAGGCTGCCAACGCCTCCCCGGTGACACTCTGAGCCGAGTGAACGGGCGCCTGTGGGGTCTCTGCTGCAACGGCGGTGCTCCGTTCAGGCGTTGTTGTTATTGCGGCCACACCACTCCCATTATTATTAATTTCACTATCGTTATTATTATTATTATTGTTGTTGTTAGCAGTCATCATGCCCATTTTCGGCGAACACTCAATTAAGTCAACTATAGCGGCTTGCGAATTCTAGCTTCCTACATACAGTAAGTAAATGCTTTTAATTAAATTTATTTAAATTTAATTTTATTTCTCTCTAGCAAAACCCCAAGCTTTGCGCTAAATACGAAATTCGGTGGAAAGATAATGCAAAAAATTGCTTAAATTTAAAACACAGTGAATATTCAAATAAAAAAAAAACAACAAAGCGCTTGAACATAGACGGTTAATTGAATTCGGTCGGTCGGTATTTGCCTTCCCAAATGTCACGTTTCAGCGAAATTATAGCTTTAGTTGTTGTACGTTACAGCTTTGTATTCGATTTTTCGCTGTTAGTTAACTTTTCAGCGTGCCGTTTGCCGTTTGCCGCTTGCCGCTTGCCTCTTGCCTCTTTGCGAATTTTCATTTTTGGTTTATCTGGTTATTTTGCTAGTCATTGCGGCGTTTGCTGTTCCATCAGATTTTTTACCTAGCCTTTTTGCCACCGATAAACTATGTGCCCACCATAAGTGCTACCTCAACGTAAGGCGCAGCCCCTTTTAGCACCGTTATCACACGCGCTACAACTTCAAGGCTCCAGAAACYCCTACAACTGAATATTTGCACATGTGGTTGTAAGACGGCTTGATTGAGTGATTGTTTGTTACCACTTTGTGAGTGCGAGTCATTGCCGTGTGACTGCGGGTTGAATTTGCAAACAGACAACCGGCAATACCGGTGGCGATAAGCGAGTCACAGCAGCAGTTGCTGTTTGCCAAACCTAATATTTGTATGCTTTTAATGTTTTTGCAAGCGTTTAACTTGATTACAGATACCGGCTCGTCCGTAGTTATCACACTATCGCTAGCTGCAGATCGCTTTCGGGATGACGCACGTAGTGTATTTGCACGCTATAACGTATGCGCGCTTGTATGTGTGTGTGTGCGTGTGTGCGTTTCAGAATCTGTCAGGTAGTTGGCGGGCTTTTCACTTTGTTTATTTATGTTTTATCATCAGTTTTTCGTATTTCTCAGCTGTTCGTTCGCTAGTCTGCTGCCCACACTTCGCTTAGTATTTTCATATTTTTGCTTTTTCTCTTCACTTTTTATTCTTTTCAGTTTAGCTCATTGTAGTTAATGTTTGGTTAATACTTAAACGTTTTTGTTCTGCGACAATGACTTTGAATCAACATAATTTGCAATGTTTAATCTACTGATAATAACGTTGAACTTACTACATGCGCATTCGACTTCGAATAGGTAGTGAGATTGGTCCATATAAAACTTGCTAAGGCGAATAATTTCCATACATACTTTTACATAGAAATTTATGTACTAATGATTCTTACATTCGATCATGTGCTTGATTGAGTTCCCCATCAATTTAACCTAGACATTGGATCTACGAGTTTCCGATTAAATAATCTAATGGCAAATCAGCATCACTAGAGACCTAGTTAGGTTGCGCTACAAATCACAGTTATTTTTTTTAGCAGCAGTGTTCAACGTTAAACAGCTAACATGGATGATTATCAAGGATAATCCCTAATCTAGGCGTATATTAAGTTCCATAGTAAAATTTGTAGTGAAAATTCAGCATTCAAGATAATGTACTGTTATATGGATAATATTATTCAAGTATAATAAAAGTTGGAATTTGAAGAACGTTTTTAAGAACTACGTAAGAAAACGCTCAAWATCAAAGTGATGGTTTGCCACCGATTACATTAACTTTAATTAACTATAATATTGGTGACCATTTTGAAATTTCTAAAGTTGAAGCGGTCGTATTTTGTAGGCAGCATTACAACTTTTTTGAAATAAAATAAATAATTTTATTATTTCTGTAGCCCTAGTTCCAATCTCACTAGTTGGGATATATATTCTAGCGGAATGTAAATCTCGACAAAAATATGCCAATTTCTTTTACTGTGGCGAAAATTGACCATCGAAGAAGAAAACATGCAACCTCAAGTACATAACCAGACACAATAACTCGTAAGCCAACAACAACACAGTTACAACCTCAAATTTAACAATCGAAATAAAGTCTGCATCAGCAAATTTTTACGCTTATTACTTTTAATTGTTTATAAGACGAAAATCACTCAAAACAAAAGTCAGAACTAATTTCAGAAGATATCATTCCATTTATATATTATATTTTATTCGCTCGGTATTTGCTTATCCAATAATTTATTAGAATATATCCGTTAACATACATGTTTCTTTTAACCTCAAATCCTTATAGTTGATGTCTGAACTTTACAAACAAACTTATTTTTAACTAATATTTCCTTGATAAAACTCAAATGAAAATACAGTTTAACACAAAATACGCGCGCACGAATCTTGAACTTTWAATTATTTGCTGGCAACATGAAGTCAAATAATGAGAATATATTCACAAAGGACTTTGAGATTATTAATCCTTATTTTTTTTGCTCGCAGTTCGGTAAAGCTAAATTGAATTCTTCGCTATAATTAATATTCCTTAATTTTTCAACATTTGTTTTAGATTTTAGTTTCTTTGGCATACTCTGTTAAGCTTTTTAGTATTTCAAAGAAATTAATTCCCGAAGATGGAATGAAGATCTGTAAAATATTTATTTTGAAATTTCATTGAAACTTTATCATGTTCAGAACACTGTGCAGCAATAAAAGCAAGTAACAAACAATTCGGTACGCAAGAGCAAAGCGGTCGGCAACAGCTTGAAAAATATGCTACACACTCTAGCCAGAAAACATTTTCAATACAAATGATTTTTTTATTTTAAGACGGTAGCCTCAGTATTGAACTATATATTTCCAAAACAAATATTTAATTCAAATGTTTTATATTTTCTTATTTTTTCTTTTTCTTTCGTTTTACACTGCCAGCACTCGATTCACTCGTATGCAATACTTTTCACAACAAACACTGTTTCATTATTTCGCTGCCACACACATTTCTCAGAGAATAATTTTATAATATCGTTGTATAACAAATCGTGATTTCTGTGCGCTTTCGTTTGAACCCAACTTCCAATTCGCAAATCCAACAGGAAGCGATTGACAGTCGAACGCATGGAATACGTTATTTTCTTTCTTTTTTTTTTTTGCGTACGTACAAACACACTATCACACACACACATGTATATTTATTGGCGATGATAAAAACTTCGAAATTATTATCAAATGAAACAACTGTTTCGAAATTGAAAATACAATTTGTTAAATTTATAATTAATTGAAATAGAAGCGAAAAAACGTTGAGGACGCACTCGTTACCGCCACAGCGAACGCTAACCATCTAAAACCAGTACACCGTAGTCTCTGAGGCGCGCCGCGCAAAAAAGTCAACTTTTAAAACTCTCTGGCAGACAGACAACAGACACACAACGTTGTCGTCGTCAAAGCAGCGCCGGCCGTGCCGCGCCGCGCCGCTAGGCAAGCGAAACGACCGCGCGCGAACCAGCCGCTCACTCTCATCAGCATTGTCGCTGCAGCGCCGACCACAGCAGCCCATGCGGTTGACTTCTATGTAATTTACTATGCTTCTCAGCAACTAACAAAAGCAACACCATGAAATAAAGGCAATGGTAGGCGTATCTACATACATACATACTATAGCGTTCACAGCCAAGCAAAGAGCCAAAGAGCCAAACGAACATCCAAATTTTCGAAATATAATTTCTCGCTGCTGTTTTGCTGGCCTATTTGGTTTGGCATACACTCAGCCAAAGTTCTTTAGGACCCATACGCTTCAGACGGCGGCTAGCGGTCAGCGCTTGCTTAGCTAAATTTTCTGGCCACGGGACCCGTCACCACGCTGTGGCCTTTAATGTTCATGTTCTATGATGCACATGTATGCGTGTAGGCAAACGTTTAACACTCGTGCAATGCTGTGTGGGTACGACATGTAATTCCAATTTCATTTTCATCTTTTCATACCCGCGTACAGTACTATTCTGTCTACAATTTGTCTGTAAGAGTCTTAAATACACGACGAAATAATAGGATTTCGTAAGGGTTGTATTTTACACCATCCACCGGTACGGTCCATTCATTTGAATAATTCAGATGCAAAATTAACTACTGAGGCGGAAATAAGAATACTGAGATCTTYCATGCTATGGCAATAACAATTCCCCTATTCCAGTTAGCGGCATTTTAATACCTTTTCTTACGATTTCAGTTTAGAAAGAAAATGTTTAGCGATTGTAATAAAGTGAGTGACTTGGGCTTGGCTCTATCCTAGACCTCTCAGCCGTCGATAGTAGGGAATATACAGTGCATAGATCGGATATTTTATATTACAAGATATATTTATAAAGATCGCGCGTTTTCGTTCGATCTTAACCTTCCTTATTTTCTGTTCAAAATCATGCGATTTATGTGTTGGTGCTATTTTCCCGATTAGTCAAGAAAGTTCGCCGGACTTTTTCACATGAAAATTAACGCGAGCAATATTTTGCTTCTGCAAGCTTTACTATCGCCAGATTTCCTAACCGTTAACTAGTTGTTCATAAAACGATATGCGGCCTTTCCAAGGTCATTCAATCTAATAAGTGAAAATAAATAAATGCATAGGTAAAGTCGAAAAGGTGTCATCTGTCAACTTTTAACCCCTTCACCATAACACTGRAAAATCGGTAATTCACTAAAGTCCAAATAATGCTTATGTATACCATACTATATTTCACTACAATTCTAAACCCGCTTCGTTAGACATTCGCTCTACCGATCTTTTGTGGCTCTCCACAGCCAAGCAATAAAGGAGGATAAACGACYGGATAACTGCGACCAATATATTTTAAATATAGAATCAGAATATAAATTGCCTAAAGCCAGTTCAAAGGTAATTAGTCAAAGTTTGCCTCACGGGAGTATCACACCTGTATGTCAGTAAGTTGATAAGTCCCAGCAGAAGGTTAAAACTGCCTAAGCCAGCATTTCTCGATTTTTACAAGTTTAGTACGACAAAATATTTCACCTAGCCAACGACTGACAGTATGCTCATAAAATACAGATGTAAGTACGTAAATCAGTTCCAAGCCCACGTTCTTTGCGTACTGGCAAGTCAGCAGATATTCATACCAGCTCACAAACCAGACTTGAAACATACACACATGTATCGCACCACATGAGTTTGCTGTTATTTGAGTTGAAACACGTGTGAGAGAAGTGAAAGAGAGCACCACATCGATAGTATTTGAAGTACGAAAAATTAGCAAAGGTTTATTGAAACAAAAATTTGTTCGCAAATGTTTCTATTCATTCTTATGCTCTGTGATCGACGCAATCTGTCGCTCTAAGCTCTGAGCGCGCTCCAAATCGCTCTCTTGGCAGAGCTGTGCAGCTCAATGTTCGCACCTACTTTCTTGCTTTAAGCCGCGCTTAATCGGCTTGGCTTTCAAACGGTGTTCTCCGCATTCCCCAGCGGCGTATTTTCAGCATAAACATTTTAATTTTCGAAGCGTTAATGGCGATGTGGTGCTTCATTCAATTTTCACACGCGTTCTCATCTCAACTCTTCTAAGCTTTTTCTGCTCAATTCCACACACCTTTTATTTATTGCAATTTTCTAAGTAATTATTTTTAATCATTCAAAAGTTGTTCGCGTGTGGTGCCGCATTTTGTAGTAGGCTTTTATTCYCTTCATTGTTTTCACTACCGATCGTATCTGCCGCATTTTGTTATTATTGTTGTTGTTGGTTTGGCTTATAAAGTTGGGTGGTTAATGAAGCTCGAARTCATCATTTATTTGTTCGGTATATTCAAATCAAAATGTTTCTATTTTTATTATTGATTCGCGTGAAATCTGCGAGATAATTTCTAAAAGCTGTTTTTGTTACTCTGCGTGCGATCCATGTGCGCGTGTGTGTGTGTATAGTCGTGAATGAGCCTATCAGTCTGTTAAGTAATTTTAGTTAAAGTTGTTACGTTATATGTAGTATATGTACATGTATATGCATTTGCAATGGATGTATGTATGTGCTTATGTGTGWAACGGTGTTGACTTAACTCCAGGGCATTGGCTTTTGTTCGCTTTGTGTTGGTATGAGTGCTCGAGCACATTTTAATCAACTTCCTTTCGATATACCTACTTTGTGTGGTATAACTAATGCTTAGAGTATTCTCAACATCTAAAAGTATCTCTTCTAAGCACATACATATATGTATGTATGTACATATAACAACAATCAGCTGATTTGTCAGATAATAAACCCAGTAGGTAGTGGTCAGATGAGTGTATTTCAGACACATCAGTAAGCTTAACTCTGGAATAGTGGTCAACTATGTGACAGGTTTTGGAGTTCTTAGTCCAACCTGTAGAGACTTAAATTAATTATTCACTTCTGAAACTCTTGCAACATCTATGATTCTCAACACATTTCACATTTTCGGGGCATTTAAAATTATGTTTAAGCTCTAAATCACTTCGAACACATAAAATTCGACTCAGCCCGAAGTTAGCCGCTTCCTTACTTCATTTTAATTTGGCTCATCGCTTAACCCAAGGTTTTGTTTACTTCCACTTTCTTACGCCAACGAACACACAAACAAATGCACAAGCACAGCTAAGTTTCGCACACTTGTACACACATACATACATGCATATGGTATATTACTATAATTATCTGCACGCATTTATAGATTTCTTATCTTCACCAGCGCCGTCCTTTGTAGGTTATATGGTTTTGCTTCAAGCACAATCTCCCGCCGCATCCGCCTCACTTTTCATTGTGCCAAAATAAAAAAAACAAAAGTAGCTAAAATTATACCGGGTGCACATGACTCTCATTTATGGGTTTGCTTCCTCGAAATGGTTCATAACTAGTTGTGTGTGTGTACGAAATGTGGACTGCTTTTCGCTCTTAAAGAATATGCCACACTTAAAAACTTTAATACAATTTGGGTCCGACTAAAATATTAAAAAATCCTACGAACTGTCTGTGAGTTTGTTTGTATAAGTCCATCATTCAGTCCGTCCAAATGAGTGATACTGCTGTTTGTGGTATTTGTTTGTGTTGCGACTCGGTTGTTATAGTTTTGTCGCAGATGCCACGATAAGTGCTTATTACTTCTGTGAAGATGAGAGATCAAAGCAATTCTAAAGTATATTTTTCGAATGTTTTTATAGAAAGATTGGCTTCGTCTTCTTCTTCAACTACAGCTATGATTTCAAATAGGGCTTGTGCTAAAAAAGAATCATTATTTTTCATATACGATTTTCCTAAATATTGACCTAGGCGCTACAGATTATGTTTCAGCTGAACTTGACCTCGTCTACGAATGCTGCAAGGCTTCGGCGTCTTCTACGAACTGCGATTTGAATCGATGTCGATTTCTGTGCTTGAAATAATTGCGTAGATTTGCGTCACAAAAAGGTGAAACCTCGATTATGAAGACCCCCAAATTGTAGTGAAATGTTGATGCAACACATGATATTAAAACTTTTGTATTACAGACGAGTTGCTCAACTTTTACATTAATTAAAATACGGTATTGACCGAGTTTCCACACACTTTGTATTCGTTTATCAACCGATGTATTTGTATATTATGATTTTCAGCAACGAGTTTCATTGTAGACATAAATATACAACACCATTGCACCATTTATTAGTTGCACTTATTGGCCAAAATGAGATCTTGAGATTTCTATTTTTTTTTTAACAAATAATTGAACTAGTTGCTTGCGAATTCACCGCATTTTATTAAAATAAACTCGAAATCATTTCATTTACATAAGTCAGCATTAAGTAAATAAACACTGAACAGATGCAGAATATATGAAATTTTAGAAACTAATCGAAAAAGATATCTACTGAAAACGGTCAAGAACGGATGAACGCGAGCAACATGTGGAGAAAGTATTGCCTCACGCACCTAACACTTGAGAGTTGGTGAGTTGGCTGGTGAGTTAATAAATCATTTATGGGGTACACAATAGTAATGACCATGAGAGTTTAGAGACGACTACTTGTGCTCTTTAAAAACGGGAAAAATATTTAGATCAATGCGTTATTCGGATCAATTATAATTATATTGTGATATCACTCTGGTATTTTTTTGTTTTTGTAAGATATTTTATATCGAGGTTTCGAAAGAAGATTGCGATTATAATGTTTAACTAAATTCTGTTTATGATTTTTTATTTGAACCGTTTTTCTAGGAGTAGATAAAACCGTTAAGCTTGTCGCGTTGAGGAAGCAATAACAGTGGTCCCTCCTCCAATACATATTTTGGCATTTATTTTCCCTTGCTTGCTAATACATACAATGTAGAATGCTGCCGCTTTTACCGTATCCGTTCACTATATATGCTTTCCAGAGCGAACATCTAAGACAACAAACATACAAGTTTGCATACATATGTATGTAAATATGTGTTCTATCTTCACTTTTATTGAGAATGTACGGTGGCAAGCATTTGGCACGCGCCAATGATCAAAAAGCGAAATAGCTGCAATAGCCTGTATCTAACAGCCGACAGCACGCTCTTGGCCAACAACGATAGGCTAAGAAGTCGAGAGGAAAATCACAGATGCACAATACAGATGTACAAAAATAACGCATCGATTCAGATTGAAAAGATAGCGTTCAGTTCGAATTGGCTAATTTCTACCATACAATATACCTATAAGCTTACTCCAAGAAATGATCTGAAGCAGAAGTGCACACGCCCAAGATATAATACATGCCAAAGCGAATCTGCCGGCAACTAGAGGCTAAAGTGCGCAAAAGCCAACGATTAAGTAATAACAATTATGTACGTCTTCATATGTAAGAATGTATATATTGAAAGAAGTAAATATTGGTTTATAAATAGGAGGCGAAACCCAAGCATGCGTGCAACCATTGAATGGCAGTCAATTAATAAATGAGTTTGGTTGGCGAGTGCGTATGTGCAAAATCAAAAGTAGCATGATAAAAGCGGCACTTTTTACGAGCGTCTGAATTTATAATGCTTGCTCGKTAATTGATTTTGAAAATTTAATTCTATGCTGATATCTACAATGTTGCRGCATATAACTTGAAGCCGAGCACCTTCATTCATAGTCTAGCTCATGACAGCAGCATGAGCAATCCATATTTTTCTCGTAGCCACTAACGCCCAGTCGCCTGATTCAAGAATATAAAATATATGGCCCACCAACAACTACAACCACCCGACATCTCACAGAGCAACTGCTTACGACGAGGTTATAAGTATTTATTTAATTTAGTTGCATACACAAATACGCACGTACATACAACCCTGTTTAGTGCCGCAATACTATGTGAGTATGTCTGTCCATAAAATTAGTTTATGACTTTCCGACGCGTCGAGGCGACGCCGGTGGGGAGTGCCTAGTGTACGCGCGTAAATCATCAATTAACAAATTGCAGCCACGCATACCGATGGCATTGCGTATGCCACACAAGTGGTCGCACCACAACCATGCCAGCCAACAGGCAGATGCCCATTGAGTCTCATAATTTTATATATTTTTTTTTTTTTATTTCGCTTATTTTTTATGGTGTCCAAGAGCGACCATGGCCCCGCTGAGGTCATGAAACATGCCTAGCTGTAGGTGCTTTAGCTTAAATTCAGCGCTCAATATAGTTAGACACCACCAAAGTTCGATCAATTAACAGAAACAGTAATTGTGACATTATAGTAGACACTTTTTTATTTGGGAGATACTACTTACAGCTTCACAGTGCAATTTGAGACGTTTTGTAYATGAATTTGATTCCTAATCCTTATTTTTTAACACAAGGCACATCATTCGAGTCATCCATTTGTCCTCCTTAGTCTACTAGACAAATTCTTTCCACTAAGAGCCAAGTACCTTTCTGCCACCAATAAGCCTTTTGTAAAAACCCATCACTCGAGTAGAGGCATTTATCTAGTTTTCTTCAATGTGACAATTAATACGCTGCAGCTTTGTCATGCCAATATTTCCACCAACTATTTAAACTTAGGATATGATAAAGTGATGGAAGTATCGGAACACAACTGGCCATATTCACATGGCTTGATATTTGGCGGTGTTTCTAGCCTTATTACATAAACTTATCCTTACCACGAACTGAGGAACTTTCGCGTATATACAGGCAGACGGACAGGCAGCCACATCTACGATAAACTACAATCTTCGGATAAACTTTGTATACCTTGTCATAGAATGTACATATTCTTTACTTTCATTTTTACATATTTCTTGAGAATTTTTTTTTTTACTCGTATTGCCTCTCGAGAACACCGATCACTTTTTTGAAAAAGATTCGAAAAAATGTAAGGCCCCAAAATACTTGTATATTGCATATTTATAGTATATTAATGAAAGCGGCTCTTTTAGGGAAACTATTCTACAATTTTTATTTTTGCTGTAGCCGAGGGACAACTCTTAGTGAAGTTCTCAATCTATTTGACGACGGTGAGCACCATATGGCATKGCATCAACAAACCAAAACTCGCATGCAGCATTTCCTTTAAAAATGTAAACTGTTAATGATTCCTGATTTTATTTATATTTACATATAATCTATCCTAAAAATGTTTTCAATATAAAATTCTAACATTTGTATTTCATACACCCACACACATACATTTTTAGATATTTATTTCCGGCATGCAAATTCTTCCRCTTGGGCATTTTTCAATATTCCATAATATTTTTAATATCTTTAATGTTCTAATTTAGAGAGAAGATAGAATTTTTGTTACGTTTAAAAAAAATTGTATCGAGTTTTTCAATTTATATCTCGGAAAGAAGCTAGCTACTGATTTTCAGAGGGTTTGAAATCGTTGTCTTATAACATAGCCTTTTCTAATCGAGTCATCAAATCCTTCTACAAGTTTGATGCATATATRTATATATACATTTGTACATGTAGCCACAAATATTGAGCACACAAAGGTGAGTTCTTGCGGRTGCTTACTAAGAAAATTAGAAAAATATGTGCACTTGCAATAGAAATTGTAGAGGCTTAGTCTGCGGCAACACAAAAAATCCAAACAAATTTGAGCTTCATGGGAATCTGGTCAAACATGTGAAGTTTTTGGAGACCTCTTGTATGATTGGTKCATAAGCAATGTTCTCCTTCGCCCTTGAAGACAAAAATCATTCATATGAGAGCTTCTTACCACTCTCATTAAAACCATCGTCGGAAAGCGAAAAAAGTAAATAAATCACGCCGCAAATGCATGTCGAATGTTCAATGGATGTGCCTGAAACTTGGACATATTCTCAAATTTGAGCGTGTAAATATTAWATGCCAATAAAAATGTACACATACATATATTATCCATATTATATACACACATATGTATATATGTACAGAAATATTGTATTTTGTTACACAAATGTATAGCTTCCTTGGCGCGTCAGTAGTATGTCAATATTGGCCTGCTTCGAAATTGCTTAGGAGCCGCAGCTAAATTGCATAAAGACAAGAATATTGTGCATTTTTTGTAATTGTGCAGTTATGACTTTGATTTTTTTTTAGTTTTTTTTTTTTGTTTCTTCGCTAGGCTCAGCACTAAATGACGCCAATTGTTCGCGGTCATTTTGTTTTGATTCAGTGTGATGTTTTGATTACGTTTTCAATTATTCATTTCTTTATTTGAATTTAGCCAAGAAGCCCGCTTGACAGCATGTCATATTTATTTCTTGCTAATAATCAATGGAATGCATGTGCACAATTCTAACATGCAATGGCAGTATGCATTAAAGTGTATGTTCATTTGTATGTGTGCCTCTAAATTTCCAATGCATGTTAGCAACGAATTTGTTTGAATGGGAAAATATTTTTGAATGTAAACGCATGCATGTACTTATGCTCATACAAAATGCATATCAATGTCACTTGCTTAGAATTACATTTGTGGAAACCGTCAACTATGGATTGGGTAACTTGAACAAGCTTAATAATCGCAGGCGTTGCAAATTACATAAACTAAAAATATAATAAAATATATATATTCCCCAAGTTCTTTCAGCACACATTTTGTTGTGATATTCGTTTTGATGTAAATATACTATACAGATATGTATGTACATATGTAAATGATACTTTAGTCTAAAGATGATCCGTGCAAAATTTTAATAGATATTACTGGTTAAGCTGATTAAAAGAATGCAAGAATACATTGTTCGTACGGCGTTCTTCTCACGACGACCACAACTGTCGGATAGCAACCTCAGTGAATCTTTAAACCGAACGAGAAGAGACAATCGATAGATACTGTATCTCACACAAGAGCTTCTCGTGTGGTCCATGGTGACATTTCTCTTCCACTTGTTATCTAAAAAAGCAGTAACAAAACATTCCTTAACTCTTAACGCACCTTTTTATATTGTATTATTTTTATTTAACCGTAAATATACATAACCATTGTCGTAAGATAGAAATGTGTAATTTCTTCACACCTGAAGTTTCATAAATCAGCAGCTTCGCATTGATTTTAATCACTGCCAATCACCGTAATTTTATTGACAAAGTTTCTAACRCCACGCATGCGCGCTGAATAGTTCAAAAGGAATGCTTGTTACAAATAAGCGTGTCTATAAAAACACCATAATTCCAATACAAAGAGGTGAATTAAAAAATGCGAATAACGTTTTTAACCCAGACAGAAACCACCACCAACTTCGTGCAAGAAATCATAATATACCGAAAGTGTCAATTTTATAAAGAATGACATTCGAAACGATTTCTCAGCGACAAGATGAGCCGAAAGCCAAAAAAAAGCACACAATGGAAATATAACAGAAAGGACGCATTGGCGGTTGGGAATCGAAACGGAGCTAGAATGCTATTTTACACTTTTCAGGAGCAGCTCTCTTACAAACAAAAAATAACATATGGCTTTAGAGGAAAACACCATCAAAATATGTATTAATAATCGAAGGTAATAATTTACGATTGTAAACAAACAAAGAAGCAATACGGACATGTAAATTCATTTGGTATTATGATAACCCGAATTAACGGATGCTTTCTCTTTTGCTGCATCGTTAGTTGAAAAAAATATATATTACCCTTGTGCCGTATATGGCACTCGTTTATAAAAAGAGGGCGCAACAACAAGAACGTGAAAAAAGTCAGTGATTATTGCCTCGACTTAATGAGCAGTAAAAGCAACTGAAATCGTATCCACGCAATGGTCAAAGGAATGGAATGGAAGCAAAAAAAAAGCTGATACAGTTGGCTGCGAAATTTCGCGGGGGGCAGCTCCGCAGATTGGCCGCACGCGCCAGTTGTTTGCTGAATGAATGCGGGGAAGACAAAAAACACACACCATAAAACGAGCGCTACTGCCCTCGTCTCCCCTTCAGCAACTGACTAATAATTCGGCTTCCCTGAATGAATGGCAACATTCAATAGTTTTCGACATTGAAAGCTCAAAAGCCACCAGCCAGTCGTTTCAAAGCCCGTGAAATTGTATTAGTGCTTTGTTGTTGCTGTTGCATTTGCGGTTGCTGCTGTTTGTTCGCACACACCAAAGCGGGCGTTCAATCGAATTGGATAAGATGRCAAGCGTAGCGAATGTTGAGTATGTTTCGGTTGACTCATCACCTTCAGCACACGAACCTGCAAACATATTCGCGGAGGCTAATATGCGGCAACAACAACAAGTTCTATATATTTATATTGCATAAGTCGATATAGTTTGTCTARGTGACCCAAAAGCAATGGCCACTCACTTAATTTTTCGTTAGTTTTTTTYCTTCTTTTTCTTTCATTTAGTTCCTATAAATAATTTCATATTTAAATTAACGAAATTGTCTACGAATTATGATTCACATGGCGTAAAGTGAAAGACAATTTATACCGTGCTTCTTTTCATATGATAATTAGTCGTTTGAGGCAAGAACAAACTCTTGACAGCATCCATTACTAATACCGGTGACCTCAAGGAAAATTAATATATCAATTATATTTAATWAATAAATAAGATGCCTACAAAGAGCTAATAAATTATACTAAGAATATATTTTCCGTCACCATGAAAACCGTTTTCAAAACTTTTGACTCGGATATCTGAAAGCCGATTTATGGCTAATAGTTTTTTACCAACCAAACAAGTTTCCGGAAACCGGTTCAACGACAACAACAAACTCATTCAATTGACTAGAAAATTTAGAACCATAAAAAATCCCTAATAGGCTTCATAAACCTGTTGAACTGCTGGAAAGATTCACCACCATAGTTTAAGTCCAAGACCTTTGTACCAACGTTCACCTGCTTTAAACAGAAATCAATTATTTATGGATAATTAGAGAATATTATTCAAATATACAAACGAAAAACTTAAATCATTAAACCAAAACCTATTATGAACAACATTGATTCCTAAAGCTCAACTTTAGAGTTGAGCTGTTTAATCGAAGAGAGCGAAACCCATATCGTCGTCCTCCTATGACTCCGACTCGTCTTTTGTGGCTCTCCTTTCTTTTCGGCAGCACCTTTCAGGTTTGGAAATGTATACCCAAATTTTCCATTATACCTTTCGGCTATTGAAGTTCTGTGCACGAAATTGTATAAACTATTTCGAGAGAAAATCGCCCTTAAGAATTAAAGCAAACGTTAAGTGACACCAAGCAAAAAAATTTAGTCACTTTTACAAACTAAAGTCATTCTGAGAAGTAGAACAAAAACAAATGAAGTATACCACCAAGATTGCCAGCTTAACGCCATAAGGCTCCGTGGCACATGGCGCTGAATGCGCTATAAGTTAAATCGCAAGTGTCAGCATGCAGAAAAGCAGAATGTGAAWTGTGATGAAAAATCTTAACAACGTCAATTGTAGGGATTACTAAGAACCACTACAGAAAAAATCAGTATGCATTGCCCCCATTCCACAGSTTTCGGCTCAGCGAAACTAAGTAAGGGCAGCAGAGAACTGCATGCATTCCAGACGCCCACCTCAACGAATTCAAGCCCTCTTGTTTAGCTTGACAAGACACAATGYATGTATGTGCTCTACTCATGCTTCTCGTTACTTGTTTCAGAACCACAAATGGTCGAAGACTCGACAAGATCCAAAAATAAYAACAAATAACAAACAAATCGTGAACAGCTGCCAGCTGCAATCACCAACAAGTTGCAACAGCAACAGACAGCATGCTTCTTACTCCGCCAAACAAGTTCTTATGACTAAAACAAAAATATATACACAAATTCATACTCTTTTGAACGCTTGATGCCGAGCGGCTGGGAATTGAAAGAACGACGTACCTTGTGGGAAAAGCAATTATATGATAAATTTGATAATACTCGTTAGTTTTTAGTTATTATAACAGTACTAAGCGAATATTAAAATTACAAGAGTTTGTTCAAATAAGCTTTCAGCTAAACTTTTAACGTCAAACTCGAAAAAATTAATTAGGGGTAATAAAAGACTGTCACCGTTATACCGTTGACTTACAAAAATAAAAAATTTAAATAAAATTATTTTACAGTGAATATATAAAAAAAATTTTTACAAAAATAAGTTTTTCTTATTGATCAATTTTTCCTACAAGTTACTTTTACTGTTTTGCATGTTCTACTATTKCTAGCCTCACTTTGCCAGCTTAACTCTTATGTTGCAACATAAGCTACAGTGTTCATTGCTGTGTATTGCTGGTGTCCATTTATGCTCTTATTTTCTCCTTTTCATTGTAGATATTTCTGTATAATTGCGGCATTCATGGTGGGCAGAACCTTTCATTTACACGTGATTACTATATATACGAGAGGTAATTAACAAGTAATCTTTAACAGGAAGAGAAGGACATACATTTTTTTCTTTATAAAAAACAATAAATTATTAAAAAGGGCGTGGCTTTTATGTAACTGCTGAAGGACGAGGTGTTATCTGGTAGTGGCTTGCACATCTTTAAATATGTATGTGTGTATATGTATTTTAATTATCTTGATCACAATAACATTGCAGGTTGTGTAAGTAAAACGTTTGGCTGAGGTTATAAGTGCACATAACATATATCAAAGAGAATCAGAAGAGGTTTTGGATAATAAATATTAGCATTGACTTATATAGATATGGCCCAAAAAACCACCAACAGCTGGAGATATCGACAGCAAAAAATATACGTGTTTATTATACATAAGTATATGCATATATACATATGTATATGTATATACATGCTTCAAATTTAAAGGATATTAATGAAGGATATAAATGAATGATATATTGACAGTCATAACTTTGAAGTCGTAGATAATTTCGTCTATCTTGGAACCAGCGTAAACACCACCAATAATGTCAGCCTGGAAATCCAACGCAGGATAACTCTTGCCAACAGGTGTTACTTCGGACTGAGTAGGCAATTGAGAAGCAAAGTCCTCTCTCGACAAACAAAAACCAAACTCTATAAGTCACTCATAATTCCCGTCCTCCTATATGGTGCAGAGGCTTGGACGATGACAACAACAGATGAGTCGGCGTTGCGAGTTTTCGAGAGAAAAGTTCTGCGAAAGATTTATGGTCCTTTGCGCGTTGACCACGGCGAATATCGCATTCGATGGAACGATGAGCTGTACGAGATATACGACGACATTGACATAGTTCAGCGAATTAAAAGACAGCGGCTACGCTGGCTAGGTCATGTTGTCCGAATGGACAAAAACACTCCAGCTCTGAAAGTATTCGACGCAGTACCCGCCGGGGGAAGCAGAGGAAGAGGAAGACCTCCAATCCGTTGGAAGGACCAAGTGGAGAAGGAYTTGGCTACGCTTGGAATATCCAATTGGCGCCACGTAGCGAAAAGAAGAAACGAGTGGCGCGATGTTGTTAACTCGGCTATAATCGCGTAAGCGGTGTCTACGCCAATTAAGAAGAAGAAGAATGAAGTCGCTAATTGTTGTAAACTATAATGTGTGCAAGAGTATCGGGGCCAAGGGCGATTAATTTGAGAGGACGACAAAGATTTTGAAGAATAAATTAGGAATTTTGAAATTATGAAAAAAAGTCTTACTATTTTTTGCTCCAAATATCGGCAGTGCTAGTATATCGGTATATACATATATGTACTTCATTTACTTCAAGTTTCAGGCATTTTAATGAAGTTACTAATGTAAAACACTTTAATGTGTGAAGGCTCTGACGTWTTTCGTGCATTAGTTTTTACGGTTAGTCAACGATATATTCTTCGTCTTMAATGAATCAGCTGGACAAATACTTATAGTAAATATTATTTTCGCCAATAAAAGTATCGTGTTTTGCTGCAAGAGAAGGTGAAGCTTATCACCGTCCAAAAACTGAGTAACCTGTAGTGTTTGCACTCGTACCCCTGCCCACCCCGCCAATGTCATTCGTTTTAATATTCTTGCAGGTACAAGCGATAAGTGCTCCATAACGTGTTTTCATATCTTATCAGCGCTAATTTACTTAATTTGCAAACATTCTATCTGCATACAATATATTTTATCTTTATTTATATTTATTCTGAGGCATAAACGTTGCCTGCCGTTGCTAACTCTTCATATTGGTGTAGGTAAATATTTGCATTAGCATCTAGTTATGTACAGTGTGTGTAGTTATGTGTATACCATACTTATAACACATAAGTAAATGCGAAGAGAAACCGAAGAAATTTCAGTTGAATATCGTAAAGAATTGTATTTATTATGTTTCAACATACCGTTAAATGCTGAATAATTTGCATCCACAAAGAAAAAAGCGTTGGCAAGCAGTCTTTGGGAACAGTATGTGTCTGGGAACACTTGACGCAATATTTCCGTTATATTCGCACACTCCCTCATTCGAATATTTATTTGAAGACCAGTTAGCTTGTACGGTATGTTAAATRGGAAAGCTTTTTGAAGCTTTTAGTGCGGATTTTTATGGTAAGGTGACCAGATGTCTCTATCTTTTCACAAGAATATTAATTTCCATAAAAATATATGTAAGAAAATATAAAAAATAAATCTTAACATWATAACGCAATAATCTTATCACCAAAAGTAACTCTAAAATCAGAACGAAATTCGACACTAAATAATTAACAGTAAAAAAGTTTGAAATTTGTAGATTTTCAAAAGTTAAATTGGTTTTAAGTTACTACATTCATTTTGGACGGATTTCTATAGAGAATTAGATGTTCTATCCTCAAATGCTAGGAGAACCCAATAAAGGTCTTACAAGCAACCGAAACGAACACTGACCTTACGACCCGAGACTATGAATACTTTGAGTAAAAAAAGTAATAAGAGAAAAGTATATGTAACTGTAATTTTTAACAAGATAGCAGCTGGATAATATCTGCAGTTAAGACTATATAGGTGAGTAATTCCTCGATAAGATGCATTGAAATTTGAAGCTCCTTCCACTATATTTAATATAGACAGTTACCTATTACGTCAAGTACAAGTACTCTCTGCTATTTTTCAAACAGCATCCGACTGTTATAAAATGGAGTCGTAAAATACAAATTTGAGCTGGGTGAGATAACTGATAACAAGCAAGGGTGTTTACAATTTCAGTTGTGCCATAACAGAGGGCTCAGAGCGTTTTCTGAAAAACATTTGGAAAAAAAATTATGTTTACGGTGGAGATTGAATTCACGACGAGGTTAACGACCTTATCTTACGAAACCTTTTACCCATAAGGCAAGACGCCTTAAAAATATCAGGAATGAAATGAACTTTGAAATAAATCAAACCAAAATAAATTATGTGACACTCCCGTATAAACTATCACAAATACACACACAGACATGAGATAATTTATTTATTTTCTGTGGAATAACGATTAATCCAACAGTTTTATTTATTTTTAACAATTCACTTTCCACATTTGATTCATGTGAAAAGCAATTGAGTTAATCCAATTTCACAAATTTCTTGCAATCGCCGTAAGTTGCTTTTCTTAAGTGTAAGAACACTAAATTTGCCAGTAACCTAGTAACAACAATTCATACCACCATAGTTTCAACGAACTTGACCTTCTCAACTGCAAGACGACTAGAACTTAGTGCCACGGCGTATAAGAAACCACTTCCTTGCATGCGCATATTTGTGTGTGTGTGCGCATTAATCCRACTTTTGAACTGCGCATTGGCAATCGACCACCGAAATTTGAACGTACACTAATTGGATCATCGCAACGACTTTAGGCGCTCAATTGTCATGTCAGTCACAGTTATAAAAGCCTTAGACCGTCGAGAAGCGTACACATAGCAGTGCGACAAGCATAAGTGCGAAGGCGTTTGCTCAGTGCCAACGGTCAACCTAGTCGTTGCTACGGAGCTATGGGAGCACCAAAATAGATTCTATAAAGTTATTTCTTCAAAACTAACTTCGCTGAACGTCGTTCAACCAATCAGCCAATACAGTCTTTCAGCCGCTTTTGTGTGTGTTTAATCTACCGAGCGAGTGTCCAAGCTGAGCCAAAACACACAAACTCTAACGATATCTGACTGCCTAGAAAAACAATGGATTTCACGAAGGCTCTGAGCCTGCCACAACCGGCTGGCTTTCAGTATCTACGMGATGGGCGCAACATCAGTCTGGCCGATAGTGTTCCTGCAGACATTTACCATATGGTCGATCCCTACTGGTATAAATGGCAACCGATGGAGCAGATTTGGTTTCAGATCATTGGCTTTGTCATCACCGTTCTAGGTGTAATGTCGCTGTCCGGCAATTTTATTGTCATGTATATATTCACCTCGACACGTTCGCTACGTACACCATCAAATATTTTTGTGGTTAATTTGGCCTTTTCTGATTTTATGATGATGTTCACTATGTTTCCACCAGTGGTGTTGAATGGTTTCTACGGTACTTGGATTATGGGACCATTCCTTTGCGAATTATACGGTCTGGCCGGTTCGCTTTTTGGTTGTGTGTCCATTTGGTCAATGACGTTGATTGCATATGATCGCTACTGCGTGATCGTGAAGGGCCTGTCTCGCAAACCACTCACCACGACCGTGGCTGTTGTACGCTTAATATTTGTATGGTGTATTTGTGGCACTTGGGCCATACTTCCGATGGTCGGCTGGAATCGTTATGTACCTGAGGGTAATATGACCGCATGCGGTACAGACTACTTTGCTAAGGACTGGTTTAATCGTTCGTACATCATTGTGTACTCATTATGGGTATATGCTACGCCATTGACGACCATTATCTTTTCATATTACCACATCATGAAAGTAAGTAGACTTTTCTTCTCAACTTGTTTACATTAATCATAATCAAAACCAAGGTAACAATCTCTTATATTATATTCAATTTGTTTCTTACAAAACTTTTCTTTCTTTTAATTCTTCCAAAAGGCCGTCTGGGCTCACGAAAAAGCTATGCGTGATCAGGCTAAGAAGATGAATGTCGCCTCATTGCGTAATAGCGAAGCAGATAAAGGCAAATCGATTGAAATTAAATTGGCTAAAGTAGCATTGGTGACAATATCGCTGTGGTTCCTCGCCTGGACCCCATATACGATAATCAACTATGCGGGTATTTTCGGTTCGATGAATCTTTCACCACTGAGCACAATTTGTGGTTCGGTATTTGCGAAAGCAAATTCAGTCTGCAATCCAATAGTCTACGGTCTCAGGTAAATTGCGCTTTTGTTCCAAAATAAAATGATATATAACCATTTCTCCTTTAACAAATACTTATGTAAATATCCCCATCCTTTAGTCACCCTAAATATCGACAAGTATTRCGCGAGAAAATCCCTTGTCTCGCCTGCGGCAAAGACGACATGGCCTCCGAAGTACGCACGCAAGCGACGGCGGAAATCAGCGAATCGGCGGCATAAGTATGTGGCCCAGATATGGAACCGAAAGTACAATAATCATAAAAACGACAACATGCAGCAACCGGAACGCGATTCTGATGCTTGGCTATACGTGCTCCTATGGTGGGTTAATATTTAATTAAACAACTGGAAACAACGATACTAAAGGGGGGATTAAGACACGTCAATCTGCAACGAGACAAAAGAAAAACGAAAAAAAAAAAACAAAAAAAAAATCGAAAAACGACAAGCAACGGTTTAGCAGAAGAGAGTTGTGAAGAAGTGAAGTATCAAATAAAAGAAATGTGCAGTTTTTTATGGTGTAAGTTTAGACATTGTATAGTTCATGTCCATGGCCACTTCTCTTTATCTGCTAAAAAGTACTCAAGTAATTCCTCTCTCTCACTTTAATGTTTTCTTTATTCTAACAATAATTTTAGGAATCTCTGATTTTTCTCTAGTTTTCGGATTATCAGTCTAGCTTATTATATTTATCAAAATATTTAAAGGAACTGCAACTTAAAAACCATAAAAAAAAGACGAAAATAAATAAAACAATACAATTGATACAAAATCAGAARAAAAAGCTTTTGTCTTAATGGTCAAAATAGTCAATAAACTGTGCGGAGATTTAAATGTCCGGCAATATTTAAATACGAAAACGCCAATATAACTAACATATAAAAGTATGTGAAATTGGGGAAAAATTAAAATAGATTTTGAATAGGCACAAAATATGACTACATAATAATCACAGCCAAATCTACCTATTTCCTTGCTACAAAGTAACGTCGATAATAGAGAGCAAGGAAACATCAGATTGGTGCTGATGATAAATGGTTCTGAAGAGTATGTAATACAAAGCTACCAACTTATCGCATACATTCTTGCTAGGTAAAAAGTTTGGAAAACTTGACTGCTAATGCTCCGGTTTCTGCTTTTCAATGGTTCTGTACAAGGCAAATGGCCATTGGATTGAGGAGGGATCGGATATCGGTAGTGACAAAGGTTTTCTCTAGACTAGCCGATGGTATTGAAGGCATTCTTTGTCTTTTTAATTATTTAGTAACTTTGSGTTTTTGTAGCTGTTCCTTAATAGGTAAACAAATAATTTTTTTCAAGGTTTGCGAAATACAACTGAAACGAAATAAGTCAGCACATAAAACATCACTTATAATCAAGCTTTTTAGAAAGCAATTGCAATTTATTTCTTATAAAACAACATTTCAAGCAGCAGATATTTTTAAGCTGGTCCTTTCAATCCAGCCAGAAAAGAGAGTTTCAGAGTCTCAAAATTTGACATCGTCCATACTGGAAACCACTTTACACAACTCTGTGTGAAAAAGTTGTGCCTCCGCCCATTCGTCTTCTGCTGCCAGTGGCATCATAAGACTTCTCGTCTGAGTCCAAACCTGCGCCATCAGCATGCTTAACTCTTCCATCGTTGGCTACACCACCGCTGTTATTATGTTCATCCAAGGAGTACATTGCGGCGCGACCTTGTAGAAGTATAAAGTCGATGAGACGCTTATTACTGAACGATTTCATTGCGTTGGGGTCATTTCGCTTACGCAAATAATTGAAACAACAGGTGCTAAAAGATGTGTATTATTTTTTAACTCCTAATTTTCTTAATTACATGCGAATAAATGAATACTCCTGTTACTTACCGAAAATTCTTCGTGCCACAAGCATTCGTACACTCGTTGCCACACGAATCACAGGTCATCGAACGCTTGCTTTCGAAAAGCGCATTTGGTTCCAGATCATAGAACGGATCCTCCATCGGCATATTAAGGTACTTAGAATACATGGCGTATGTCGTCATTGGTTTGTGCAAATTGAAAATGAGAATGCCTGACAGGATATGCAATTCAAAAATTTTAATTTAATATAATTTTAATTAGCATTCTTATAATTATATGAGATATAGTATATGCACATATGTATGTGACCAGCGGCAAGGGATCGTCGTAAATACCTCAGCTCACACTCAATTACTCCGGTTTAATATACTATACAAGGTTTGACTGGAAAGTAAAAGAGCACGTCGCGCGAAAATGTTTGTTTTGATTTTAATGGATATCAACTAAAAAAGCAATTTCTTACAAAGCTCAATCAGATGAGAAAAAGAGAGCAGAAATACCAATTACTTTTGCCATAATCCAAGTCGTTTGTCTTCATTTTCAGATTGACAGTATTTTTTCCGTATTTCATATTGCAATTTAAGGATTTATTATTAATCTGAACTCTCTCTCATCAACTCCGGAACATCAATCCCTTTGTAGTTGAGCTGAAAATTTGTGTTTTTCTTACAACATTTTTTAATTAGCAAATTCGTGAGGCAACTCGGCATGGAAATGTTACATACTATTTTCATAAATTTTATAAAACTCACAGCTTTACTTACACAAGAATATTATAGAAGAGTGTAATTTATAATTCATTTCCACTCTCATCTATTGTCAAGTGCATTCATAGAAACACTGGTTAAATGTGACAACTTCCGAACAAGATTTGGAACAAAAGTATTCAATACTTAAATCACAGCACTTTCTTACGGAATATTACTACCGTTATCACACAATGGCGACGACTAAAAGGACTMTGATCAAAACTCGCCTACTTATATATCCTGAAACTGGTCAGCAACTGGCCAACAGATGACGAGCAATAACTACTTATGCAAATATGTGTTAAGGAAAATAAAAAGAAAATAGTACAAAATCCTCAATAAAGGGAGAGAAGGAAAACTTGACAGTTTCCAATTCAAAAGCCCAGCGATGCGTTCAATTTGTGTATTTCATTAAACCAAAGACACTGTTAACTCGTTGCAAATTTCAAACTACAAAATTGACCTGCATGGAATACATAATCGCTGTACAATATTGTACCTAGAATAATACCCGGCAATGTGACATAAGACATGCATGCCATTTATGCAACCAACGGCCGAGCGGCTGTGTGGGTGCGTATCTCTATAAAAGTGTCCTTTTGCCCTGGATATCCGTCTCAGAAGTGGAAAGTCTGTTAGCTGCATAATAAGTTGAATTTAAAGAGCCTTATTAGAGCGGGTGAAAACAGAGAACCTTAGTGCAAAACAGAAAACGGTGAGCACTTTCGTTAAATGATCAGATTTAGTTTAAAATTATGTACTAATTTGAATAAAGTCTTTAAAACTACCATAAGGACAAAAACTTAATATTCTGTAAAAGTATTTGCTATTATAAAAGATTATAATTTGTTGTTGTTGTGTCAGAAAAAATAATAATAATCTGTAAAAGTATTTGCTATTATAAAAGATTATAATTTGTTGTTGTTGTGTCAGAAAAAATAATAATAATCTGTAAAAGTATTTGCTATTATAAAAGATTATAATTTGTTGTTGTTGTGCCAGAAAAAATAATAATAATTACTTGGAGGGATCCTGCCGGTAATTGGCCGGACAACGATCGGGTCCGTTTCGGTTGTGCAGAACCGACTGTCACGGGAATGGAGAAGATCATAGGTCTTACTCTTTGCTTGAAATGAGATTAGACTCAATTCAACATTTCAAAAATGTATATATTTCTSTTATATCTTATATCTTTATTATATAAATCATATAGAAACATTTGTTGAAGATCGCTATAGTCGGTGTATTGGCCACGAAGCCACCACGCTGAATAATAAAAAAAATATATTTCACTAAAATAAAAGGTTTTATTCAAAAAGAATGATACGAACTCATCAGCCCACTTGTTGATAAGTAAAATTAGTCGCTCTCAAGTCCTTTCTGCAATAAAACGCAGTTTTTATCCTTCCTATACATATAAGTATATGTTGTACCTGTAATATTTATTTGTATGTATGTATGTAAATATGTTTGAAAAACAAGTTTGTAAATAAAATAGAATCTAATGCTTAGAAAACAACAACACACACGTTTTGAATTTAATTCTAATGTAATCATACTGCTAACATTGTAATTGAAAATACATAAGAGAGCAATATTAAGAGAGTAATGCATAAAGTAAATGTAAGTACGCCTTTCCTTCTATACTCAGGGTAATAGTATGTATATTTTTATATGTATGTAATTACTTTACTGAATGAACCGTTATTCATGTTTATATCTCTATTATATATGGTATATATGTATATGATTATTTAAAATATTTTAAGTGTGCCAGAATAAAAACTAAGTTAATATAGCGATTAGCAATCAAAAGCAATAAAACCGATGCGCAAAAATACAAATATTTATAACTTCATACGTCATATATGTATGTATGAAGGGATATGTGAGTAATTAAGTAAGTGATTATGCAAATATATTATAAAAAGATATAAGAGGTAGCTGATAGATGCAAGCAAGAAAATATATCGATATACATATGTAATATTTAATGAGCAAGTCATAGTAATAGAGCTATAATCCGAAGTAGTCGCCTTGAGCTCGTCAACCTTAGTGTGGATAATAGTGTCCGTGATGTGGATCAGCGGCGAGTGGATAACTCGCGTAAGCACTACTGTGCGCCAAAGCTGGATATGATGCAGCGTAGTGGGGTCCAGCAGRTGCGGCAGGCAGTGGAGCGGGTACGGGTACTGGGAGGGGTGCGGGACCATGCGCTAGCGGAGCCAGTGCTAAGGGATATGAAAGTGCCGGTGCCTTGACAGGTACTGCCGGGCCAATTGRTGCCGGTGGAATGGGTGCGGTCTTATATGCAATAGGTTCTTTGCGAACTACAGCATTGAAACCGTTATGCGGATCAGCGGTRTAATCAACTGTACGTTTCGTGCCATCCGGATCAACTACAGAATAGCTGCCCTTGACAACGTCGCCATGACGAGTTTCATGTTGGCTCTTCAAATCGCCAGTGTAACCATCTTGAATGTCATAGCCGAAAGAGTATTTCGGTGCTGGGTCGTATGGTTCGGGAGCAGCCGGTTTCGGTGCTAAGCAGAAGTAAATAATCATGGAAAATGGGAATAATAAAATACAGTCAGATATAAAGAAAACAATTTACTTACCCGGGGCTACATATGGCASTGGAACTGCAGCTCCTCCATGTGGACCAGCATAGGCGGCATAGTGCAACGGTCCCGGACCATCAAGACCATGGGGTCCATAATGACCTGCATATGGACCAATAACTCCGCATTCGGATAATGCAAATACAGTTGTCATAAAGAGTATCTAAAAATAATATTATGACTTAAATTCTTACAATTAAAAAGGGACTAAATTGAGTCGATAATTGTTGGGTATGTTTTTTGTTCAATTATGTATTATTGACAATAACAGTATTATCCTCTCGCTGAAAAAATGTTAAGATAAATAACAAAACCCATCCTGTGTTGGACATAGAAATTATGATATAAATAATATAGAAATTAGAAGGACTGAAAATTGGTAWTTTCTGACGAAGCTTCTTTTCTCCTCGGCAGTTTGTTTTAACAAGCAGACTTCTGCATATGAGGATCGGTTTTGTTTCATAAAGTCTATGCATACTATGTCCTCAGAGGTGATGGCTAAGTGCCTAATTTGGATTGATAACTGCTGAGAATGAGACTCAAGTTATCAGAAAGCTTCAAGAGATTATGATGAAGAATTTTCATGTCGGTCCTAGGGGCAAACAGGACTCAGGTGCCGCACCTGGAATATTCGATACTTTATTCGACAAGAGCCATGCTTGCTTATTAACGGACTCGGTCTCACCACAACTGTTCCTGTGTTGGTACACTGTTTTTAAATGCAAAAGACAAAAATACCCTTTTTGCTGATATTTCGTTTAAACAGTAAATTGGAGTGATAAAGTGTCATTAATTATATAGGAAGAAAGCGAGTATACTTGATTTAGGGAGTAAGGCATCGCATCTCTATTAATATTTTAATATAGATTTGAGTAATTAACCAGACTGAAATTTGCTTTTGTTTCAATTCAAATCGAAGACGTAGTATAAGCAATAAGTAGCAAAAGCGCCATCTGTTGTTTTGCTTAATCAAACTCTTCCCGAGATTATGAAAAGATGCTGCAGTTCTGAAAACCGATTTTATATATTATATCGCTATTTGTCTAAGGTTTCACACTTTGAAATCACTGACAAGCAGAAAAGCCAAGTAGAAGYACATTCCAACATAAAGGATTAAGGATTATGCTATGATTTTAAGGAGTCTTTGAGTTTTGATTAATGACWGTTCAGGAACATATAAAGGTAATCTTATGCACTTATTAAGAGAGCACGCAAAAAGTCAGCACAATACACATGATCACATTTATTCTCTGGCTTCTTTTTAGAATAGTAATTTCACTATTGAATAAAGATTTTTTTAAATTATTCACACCTTTAACATCAACATCCTGCTACCACTTTTTCTAGAGTCCTTATGTGCGAGTCCTTTCCACAGTTGTTGGTAAAACGCGCTCAAGACGCRTCAAAAAAATTAGATACTTTATCGTCCAGGACGTGAAAATTTTCGTACACAACAGTTGTATCGATTATTTCCAAAATATGCTTGATCAATTACATATGGCCAACCGAATCGAACGACAGTTAGTGGTGAACCCGAACAACCGAAGCGGCAAACGGATGCGGCGCTTGAAATTCAATAACTGTGAAGCCAAGCAAATAGTTCTTGACTTTTATATTGCAAGTACCGCTGCTCACATTAAAGATTTCTGTGTGCGGGTAGAGTGGGGGTGGCGGTGGCGGTGGCCGAGGAGCGACAGACATCAGTGCGCGGAACAGTATAACCATAACCAACAAAAACGACAACACGATTGTTTGCAAAAAAGCAGTTATAGCAACAATAGCATTGACAATGGCAACAACAATAACAACGTGTTTAGTAGTGTGTTGTGCAGCATGCAACTTCTTCAACCTGGGACGGTTCAAGCGGCTCGCCACGATTGCTGCCAGCAAGCAAAGATTCAACCGGCAGATCAGAGGGGACTATTTTCGCACACAAAAATAATGTGTATAATTGTAAGTATGTAATGCACACAAATGTATTGAATACAGCAATAAAGTTGGGTTAGCCAGCAGCAACGTTAAATTGTCCAATACTAACAATGCGCTAATTTAATGCGGCAGCTTTTGGAAAAGTGGAAAATAATTGGAAGAGCGCAGTCAAAGCCACAGCAAGTTGAATCTAAATATATTATATATGGAGAATATATACATAACTTTTTGCTCGTTTGCGAGGTGCGGCTAAGGGACCCAAACATTGAMGACGCCAAAATAAAAAGCAAATGAATTGAAATACACACTTGGGGAGCTGGAAAATCCCACAATCGATTTAGGCAAATTTTGCGCGTGCATCAAGCCTCAAACACAACAACAACATCAGCAATGGCAACAACACTGGTGACGTAAAACGAATCAGCAAAGCCGTGTAAGCCTCACACCACGACCTGCTCTGGAGCGCGATGTCAGTTGGTTAGTGACCGCATCTGGCGCGGCAAAGCGAATCGCCAGAAACGGTAAATTTGCTAGCGCCTGCGCAACCCACCCACACCTTAGCACTTAAAGCGTCAGCGCACAAGTAATTCGGCCATCTCAGGGCATGTTGAGCCCATATTTCGTTTCTTTCATGTTTTTATTACGCTCGGAAGGTGTTTGTGGCTTTTCATCATTTTTGTACGTCGATGGCTTTTGTATTTTTRGTTTTTTGCAGAGGTTACTCTTCCGTGAACTWAGTTAAAGGGTTCCCAGCTTTTGCCACTATGTCCGATTACGGGATGTCATTTTCCGTCTGCCACCGTTTGCCTAGCAATTCTCCTGTTGTATTGTGTGTTCGTTTTTGTACGAATTTAACTTTGGAATTGTTATTTTTCCATATTGCCAGTTGGCAACATTCAATAATGTGGGTTATCCAAAATTCTTCAGCTTAATAAATATTGAAAGCAAGTAAGTTAATGCGGCATGTTTGCCAGAATCAAAGATATAACAAACTTCCWCTTCGAAGCAAAACTTAACAATAGGTTTGTTAAGATAACTCAATCAAATCAATCGACGGTATATTCGTTACAATAACGAAACTTCACAAATCGATATCGCTCATTTTCGTACATCGAAGTTATTAGGCACTCCGGTTTTCATATTCGRTATCTAGGCGCTCGAAGAAACATAATGTGATTTCATACATTTTTAGATGACATATTCTATTATTGATATTTTATACATCCAGTGTAAAAGGTAGCATCCGRTATTATTTAAAATGTTGATACCAGTTTCCAACAAAAAGGAATGTTATATACAAAGTTCTGGTCTAATTTGTTCGAGTTACTAGTTACTAAGATATGAAACTGCACCTAAATAAGGAGGATGCCAATCTTCCGAGTTCAAGATTTATGTCATGCTTTTTCTCATCTATGAGACCAACTTATTCAACCGTGTGCAATCGCAACAGTCAAGTTCTTGGGCAAACATTGCAAAATTTAAGACTTGAAAGGTTTTTCATTGATTTAAGTGTTTTGATGTGTTTCAGGGACAATTATGGCTTATAGTACACTCCATGGAGTATAACCATCAAACGCAACGCTTCGAAAGAAAAGCTTAGCTTAATTATAAAATCAGCTTTTCAGTAACAGAAATTTATGTATATATACGTCTATATTCCAAAAACCCTTGGAGTGATATGATCATATAGATTTTATTTTCCTTTCATAATCAAATCTAAACCTGTCGAAACCCATTCTTCATGTGTGCATGTATGCGGGCATAGTTTTGTGGCGAAAGACACATGCTAACTCGGCAGAATGACTATTCTCTGCAAAGGTTCCAGTTGCAGCAACGTCACTTCATCGGCATTATGTGCTACATAAATTCCAAACAAAACTTATTGCTTTTTATAGCCGAAAAGCGATGTCACAAGTGGTAGCGTTTCAGTCCAAGCGTAATTCAATGCTCAAATGAATGAAAAAACTGAATTGAAGCGACTACAACAACATAACCAATTCAGTGAGCAACAAATAAGAAAGAAAATTCATTTCAAGAACATGCTAAAACAGCAAAAGCAATGTAAATACAACGATAATACAGCAATAAAATAAAGTTAT
Organism: Bactrocera latifrons; assembly: GCF_001853355.1. Lineage (NCBI taxonomy): Eukaryota > Metazoa > Arthropoda > Insecta > Diptera > Tephritidae > Bactrocera > Bactrocera latifrons. The sequence continues at coordinate 811,395 of NW_017537212.1, read as the reverse complement.
ACTTAGCCACATACATATAAATAAATTGGCTCCACAACAAGATCACAACAATGTAAAATTACAAAAAGACGCTACAACAATAAATACTTATTACACTTGCGCATGCATGCTGTGCAGAGGCATTAAAGTACTTGAAAACAGCGGCTCATAGCTGCGGCATCTAGAGAGTGAGGAAACATGGGGCAACATTTTTTGTTATGGTTAATGGCTTTGGTTGTGGCGACGTTTCGCTGCTGGCATATTGTACCAATAACATTCATCACGGAGGCGCTACAAGTAACGGTTAATGCAGATGGCAGCGAGTATCGTTTGAAGAAGATACTAGTGTGAGTGTTTATGTTTGTCTATTATCACAATAACGGCAATAATCCAGGCACTGCGCTTCATTTATTTAAAAGCAATTGGCTAAAATGACAGTGCAGTGCMAAAAGGTCAAAATGAATTTGAAATCAGAACTCGCGATACGACTGGCTACAGAGCCGAATCGAGCTGAACTGCGCTACGCARTGCATTGCGTTGGCGCTTGCACCTTCTCGAGCTCCACGGCGGATCAGTAACACTCCTCAAAAGCTGACAAGCACAAGTGCCGGCTGAGAAAGGCGCAAGCATCGTAGGCGAAGCAAAAGACCAAAAAGCTAATCAAAAACCTGTTGTAGCCGGCACTGGCATTGTCGGATGCCAACGTTGAATTCGCAGGCAATCACTGCCGCAGCTCGCATGGCTTGTAGTGGGCGCTTCATTTAAAGGCCAACTTGGCTAAGCTCACACTCAGCGAATACCCAAGTGTGCAGCATACCTGTACCACCGTCGTCTATGTGTACCGGTATGTATGTTCGTGTGTGCGGTGTTCGTAATCTGAAATACACGTGAGTCTCTGTTAASAGTCAGTTCTACGGCACATTAGTGCCTTCATTTATTTTGAAGGTATTACCTAACGGCTTGCCGACTCATCGCATCATTTACCATGCAAATTATTTATTTAAAWWTTTTTTTTTTTTTGCATTGTCTCGATCTCTGTGCAGCTTCACTTTTCGGCAGTTTAATTTATTAGCAGTGATTTCTTTGGGAAATTTATATAAAATGTTTTGCTTTAAGTTGTCGGAGACGTTCATGCCATAGTTTATAAATTTCTGACGCATAAATGCCTTTTATTTCATTTATTGAAGACGCTAGTAGTTTCGTGAGTCGTAAAACGCTTAGAGATATTAATATCTACCATATACATATGTATTTAAAATTTGCAAAAGCACAGTACGGCCACGACTTGACGAGAGAACATGCCGTACGTATGTGACGCTCTTATATTATCAGCGAAGTGTTTTTCCAAAATAAACTTTTCTAAAATAATATTAAACCGCWGTATCCGAGTTTCATTTTAATAAAAATAAGTTAATATACAAGTGTATGGGTACAAAACGCAAATATAAATATTTATAATAATGGATTCTTTCACTATAAATTTGAGTGGAYGTTTCAACACTGAAATATGAGGCGCTTAGAACACTTTTAAATAAAGCAACTTAATAAAATACTCAATACTAAATGACTCAAAATTGTCAAAAATTGTTTCTTAATAAAGTTAAAAGGTTTAAGTCATAGTTAAAAACTTTAAATTTAAAAATGCTTGGTTTCTTTGAATCAAATAATTTACTTACAACTAGGAAAGGTTTGTATAGAGTAATAATAAAATCGTGCACCGGAACTATTATTTCGGGAAAAATTTTATTCGGATTATGGTATGACATAATAATAGCCCTGACAGACGAGCAAAACTAATGCACCTTAAGCAACGCTAATGCGCATTGAAMTTTTATGGTGACAGACGGCAGACTTGTGCATTTAGACAGCTGATAGTGAAATTTGTTTATTTATTAAAAACAAAAAAAATAGTGAAATAAAAATTAATAAGATAAATTATTAATAGAAATTTTGGTATTTTTAGAAAATCAATATAAATTTAACGGAAAAATTCATTTACGAATACTACGTCAAAAGATAATAGAGTGAAACTGAATGCAATAATTGATTGTAATGCGAAAAAAGTGTGCGAAAAAGTTAAGAATTTTATAAAAATGGAGAGCAGACTGTGCGTTGTTTATTTTCTTTGTTGTCTGCCACCTAATAATATTAAAATTAGTTTTTGTTAATATACTTGCACATAATTTARTTAGCAATATAAAACTGCTTACCTTTGATGCTGTAAACGCAAAGGAGGCAGCAGACTTCAAGCSACATCTGTCAAAAAATAGCAAAAATCGGCTATTTTTGAGCAGTGTTGCCTATCCAAATTTGGTAAATTCAGCTAAATGCACGAAATTCTTGTGCATTACAAACTTGCATTAACATGAGTCAAATGCTTGCCTTGTAAATTAAGTTCGCTAATGCATATTAGCGCTGTTGTCTGTCAAGGCTATAAAGTTCGAATTCTCTGAGTTATGCACATCATTTGTTGTTGTTTAATTGTAAGTTGTAAATACTAATTTTATTCATAAAGACTTTCCAAATCATTTTAATATTTATCAGTTTGATCAGTTCTTTTATTAGTCAAATATAACGCAATTTATAATGCTAATGCTGAGAGCGCGTAGTTTTAGTTTTATTYGTCGCATCGGGTCATGCTATACCTTTTTGTAAAGCTCATTTCACGCGCTAACACGTGTTTGATTGATTGTCGTTTCTTTTAAGTCGTTCGTGAGTTATAGCGGAAAATACGGCAGTACTACTACGATAAAGGCAAAATGCATCTCAAGCCGCCAATAAAATTTGTGCAGTTTATGGACCCGATACAGTTTCCATTTCCACCGCACAACGATGGTTTCAACGTTTTCGTTCCGGTGTGGAGTGGTCGGAGATGCGCCACGCTCCGGAAGGCATGTCGTCGAAAATTGCGATAAAATCGCTGAATTGGTCGAAAGAGACCGGCATAGTAGCAGCCGTAGCATCGGTCAAGAGCTGGGCATAAATCATCAAAAACAATTTTATGAACAATTGAAAATTCAATAAAAATACCGCAAGACTTTTTTGACCTAATATGTATGTGTATTCTACAGGCGGCAACACTTCCCACAAAAGTCTTGTTCGCTGATCACTAGAAGCTGCAGGAGGTGGGTAATGAATACTATGTGTCCGTTGTGAATTTCGTGCTTTTGTGGCCAGTCCAGCCAATCACGGCGACAAATATAGGCAAATGTATGATGCCTGTATATACACGTTGGAATGTCGTAAGCAACGTGATCGTATTTGCCATATAATGATATATATGTTTGTTATTATTAATTCCTGTTTGTTATTACAATTCCTAAAAAATTTTATGTTTTGAAATGCATTGATAGTTAAGAAAATATAAAAAGAAAATATGCTTGTAATAAAAGAGATTTTGTTTAGTTGTGGTGATTTGTATAGGTTGTTTAAAATATCACAAGAAGGCCAATAAGTGTGTAAATAAGTATTTAAGTATTTAAGGTACTTGCTTCTTGCAACATAGGATATTCGCCAAAAATACTAGAATCGTAGAGGTTTTAATAATAATGCTGTTTATTAGTAAACATGCTAACGCTTAACATTACTTTAACACTTAGGAACTAGTTACAGAACAATTGATTTGTCTTAAAAATATGCCGCCGTGTTGTCTCGTATATTTTGCGATCCTGCGTTCGCGGCCAAGACATCAACCGATTGTGTCCGTTTCTCCAAGAAACTGAAATTATACCAACGCTCGTTTTTGCCAAAGTTTTCTCCATCTTCCATAGAAGTGGGTAAGGTTCTTCAACGAAAAAATTATTATTTCCATAAATGTACCTTAGATCTTACAAATTTTAACGGTTAGATTGAAGAAYTATTAATATAAAGTTTGTTACAAAAATTGTTGAGAGTTTTCCTCATTTGACTTTGARTTTTCATCATGACYTTTRATAGTMTTGCAACCAGTTGCTACAGAGTACAATAACAGTGGGCGTGGCCCATCTACAAACTCGTACTTTTGTTTTATCAAGGAACGCGCATACCAAGTTTAATCAAGATATCTAAATTTTTACTCAAGTTACACCTTACACGGACGGACGGATCGACTGCCAGCCACTCGGATTTTAACTCGTCTCGTCAACCTGTTCATTTAAAAACAGTAAATAACCCTATATCCATTCATATTAGTTTTACGTGATACATAATATACAACCGTTAGATGAGGAAAACTATTATACTCTGTAGCAACATGTTGCAAAATTATAAAAATAATACCAAAACCACTGGCCTCCGAAATGAAGAGATCGCACTGAAACAACTAAGTATCGGAGAAAGGATAAAGCTAAAAGCAAGTTTTACAGCTTTTTGCATATTTTGTTGAAATTGATTGTGCTTCTATTATTTTTAATAACTCTGCAATATCTTTTAAGTAGAGGCAGTAGACTTTCAAATGCCATATAACTTAGTCTTCGGTGGCGTTTACCACAGACGATTTAGTATAGAAAACTTTCTAACCAAAAAAAATCTTTTTATTACAAATTACTTCACTTACCTATTGAGCGTCTCAGGCAACAGTAAACACAATCCAGCACCCAACAGCGAAAGTAAACCCAAAATTATCTCCGGCATAGGTTGAAAGAACGAGCGTGTGTACAGAATGTACGAACTGAAGAAGGTGAATGCATAACCCATGACATGCACCACCGCTATACCTTGGCCGCGCACGCAAGTCGGAATCAACTCAGTCGCATACTGCGCACCAGAATTGTAAGCAACCGTTACACCAAATCGTCCTATAACCGACAATATCACTACCAATACCACATCTACAGAATTATAGAAATCATTTATTAGTAAGTTGTGATTTAATTATTTCATTTGGAGGCTCACCCTTCTCGCCGCCACTACGCTCAGTACAGAAGAGTATTGCACCGGTGACCGATATAAAAATACCACTTAGCAGCAGCGACATGGACGCCATCGCTTTGCGACCAATGCGATCTTGTAGCACGATCAACAGTATGCAGGCCGGTAATATAGCCGTGGCGCTCAATGTGAACATGACAAATGGCGATATGCCGAGACCTTGAACATTCCGCGACACCGCGTCGTAACACAAAGTGATGACCATGCTGCCATAATCACATATATTGGTGCACGCAACCATAAATACATTTAAAGTTAATCAATACTTCACCATAAAAGGTAATTGTGTAACACTTACGACTTAAAAAACAAGATTAGCGTGTTGCGTCGCAAACGTGGCGTTGCAAATAGCCCGAAGAGATTCGCACCAGATTTTGTATGTAATTGCATGCGCTTACATTCATCTATGAATTCGGTATAAACGGATTCCTCCACTGCACGTCCATTGATCTTCGCCACACGCTTCAGGCACTCAACGGCTTTGTCGTATTTTTGCTTAGAGATCAACCACTGCACACTTTCGGGCACAATGAAGAAGAATAACGGTACAATGGCAAAGGGTGTCGAGGTAGCGATAAGGAAACCGCGCCACGTATGCAGCAAAATTGCAATCCACGGTGCAGCCATTGACCCGAGACAGTAAAAGCAGCCAATGCAGATGCTCAGTCCAACAGTGCGTAGAGATGGACGCAAGTACTCCATAACTGGGGAAAATGCATAGCAGTTTTAATCAATATTTTAATATATGTACAATCACAAACAATTGTAGTCATGGTTGTGGTCAACCAACGGAGTAAATTTCTATTATATAGAACTTCCTAAGTTATGAACTATGTAGTCAGCTCACAGGAGTTATATGAAATTTGCGCTCACCGATTTTCCTAAATCACTTACCTAAAATATACATCATAACGAAGTTGCTATCGGTCGCCATGCCGGACAGAAAGCGAAATAACGAAAAAGTTGGAAGCGTTGTACCCAAAATAGTCAAGGAATTACCAACCATTGCCACTACATTGGCGGCGATCAAAATGGGAAGTCGACCTGCCGTGAGGAATACAAAAAAAATATTGTACAATGCAACACTAAGCCCGTTAAACTGTTGAGTCACCCAAGCTATCTGCCAGAAAGCCAAATAGTAAGCTGCCCACCACTGAGCCAACGAAAAACATCGATTGCCCCAATGTTGCCTGCCAAGCGCGATCACAAATCCAATTCAGCTCACTGGTAAAGCTTTGATAGCCCATATACAGCTCATAGTCGAATTGCTGACACGTGTGCGACACATTTGCGGTGACATTCGGGAACGCGGCTTCATCTCCCTCTGTAAACCGATGTGGCAGACATGATGAGCCTGKCTGCTCGCTGGCAACCGCATACGCATCCGTCGGATTCGGGTAGCCGTCGATGCACCTGTCGATTAAATCATTTGAGCAACAACAAAACTGTGGTTTAGTGTACGATGGACTCACCAGTATTTCGGCACGAAACTTATGATCGTCTGTGAGTAGTAGTGCAGTGCGGAAAGCAAATTGATGATGCAGAATAACAACAGCATGATCGCCTGCAAGCGATGACAGTCACCACATTTCTCTAAGATTTTATCGAGCTCCAACATTTTTGTTGAGGGCAAGTACCGTTAGATAATTCTGACACCGCTTCAGCAGGGTGTTTGTGTGCTGGCAGCTTCACAGCTGTCGCTTTGTTATCTCTGTCTGTCTTTCAGTAGTAATTACACCAAATAATTTCCGATTTTGATTCACTATCCAGCAACTGTTGCGCATATCAATCGGCAAGAATAACAGATACCCGAGTGCACTGTAGAATTGTTGTAATTATGAGTCAATGTTTGTAAATTCTAAGTGTGCAATTGGCGAGCTTTTGGTTCTTTTGGATTTATATTGAGTTCAAAGAACTCTTAATGACATAATACATATTGTTTATTTGCGCTGCCAAGCTTAAATTTTATAGTATAATTACATGAAATAAAAGTTTATTTTTGATTGTTATTGACTTAGAATATTCCCACGTCAAGGCCACCAAACAGCTTTACCGTTCGTAATATTACAAACATACTTATAAATAAAGAAAACAAGGAGAGAAGAAATTATTCAACCACCGAGATTAATAGATTGGCTTTCAATTTGAGCTTTCTATACGCTTTGAGCCGTTTCTGAATAAAGAAGCTAAGTGAACTATTGGCACCCGGACGGATAACATATTTTTTATCGTGCAATATATTTATATATTATAATAATATAATATAGTTTAAAAGTCGCAAAATGAAGACTTTATTCGGGAATTTTCCAAAGGGTTGTTATTGGACTTCGTAAACCGAAATGCTGTAAAATTGGTTTCTCGAATTTTCACCTCATAAATATGCACCACCAATCCCCAATTCGAACATTTGTAAACTTCTTAATTACAAAGTGTTATAACTTTTGAGGTAGGTTTTACATGCCGCTGCAGAGAAAACAGACATTTTAATTTTAAATGCACTTGTTTACCATATTACAGTTATTATCGGAAACAACATTATTCGTGTAAATTTTCATTTTCATTCGTAGAAGCAAAAGCTGCGAAAGTGCGAAGTTAACTTAAATAATATTTTTTTTTTTTTTTGGTTATTCATATTAAATTTTTTTAGTCAAAAATATACTTGCAAACATAGCGATGGCTTAAAGAAAGAAAGGTTTATTCATACACAGTAACATATATCAGTATTATAAACAAATATTTCGTGACATTAAAAAAAAGATCCATATGTACTAAAAACAGAACGTAATGTTTGGGAAATAGCCTCTCAATCCCTCCACCGACATATTTCCCAAAAGTGAGTTAATATTGAAACTTATCCTCTCGTTTTAGGAACTTCTTATATTACGCAAAGAAGTCATACTTTTTGTTCCAGACACAACGTGGATGAACCAAAATTGCTTTTTTAATTGGTCAACAAATGAAACGAAATTATGCACATTCCGCCTTAATTTCACTCATTCAATTTACGCAGCTAAAACGAGCACAGTTTTCGTCATACAAATGCACTTGTTTCTCATAGTTTTCACCATCCCAATTAACGAAGTGTTTAAGTGCAGTAATTAATACTAATTAGTAAATTAATATAATTCCCAACCGTATTCATGCACGGACCAGTATTTTTGTTTCAAGATCAGGATCACTTAAGTCCACTACGCCTACAACCGTTGCACGTATGACCGCGAGTAACCACCGGAGCTCAACGAAAGCAACGCTGAACTGTTATTGAGTTAGCTACACATAACACGAGATTGTAGACGTTTGCATCGTATTTCCCATATACGCACGTCACACACACACAATACCACCATCACCACCACCACCACCACCACTAAAGAAAATCAACAAAAAAGTGGGAATCTTTCAGAACGACGAAGAAAATGTAGCACAAGTGTAGAATTATAGATGAAAACCATATTTTCATGCGCGCAAACACTGACACTACGCCGTCGTTTCAGGAAGCGGAGCTTGCGGAGGCCAATCTGCATTGGTCAGTGCCGTGCGCGGGTAAACAAAACATCTGCGGCACGGAATTTCTGTAATCAGTGTACAAGTGTAATGGCAGGCGTATAAAAAACAAGAAAAATATAATCACAACAAATACCGCAACAGCGACGATAAAGGAGACCTCATAAGTCACACGTGAATTTGACTGGCAATACAATTGGTTGCCGAAGTTTGATTGCGATATTTACCTCCGTTTTTGMTGAGACGCGATTGAAATGGMACTAGCCGCGGAGTCAGCGAATCACAAAAGCTACGCGACGCTTACGTTCGTTCTAATGTATTCTCCCTACTCTTGTGTATTCGTTGTACCTTGGTGTTCATCGAAAGTGAAGCTACGCCACTATTTAATATGATCGGCACCCTTATACCTTACACTTTAAATGTGAAATGAAAGTAGTGGGTGGGCTTTCATACAAACTCCTCTGTACCTGTACCTCCTAAGGTCGCTGAGCAGTGTAGTAGACACGCTATCACATTTGCCGCCTGCATCTGTGAACATACGAGTACACACACGTATGTATATAAATTTGCGAGTACGTGAAAATAATTTGTAAAAGTATCAATCTCGGAAACGCGGTGATTTCGGCGCGCCAAATTATATACATATGTAGGTATGAGTGAGAAATTTTGATTTCAACTAACACCCTGTTGTTGTTGTTGCTTTTTATCTAATATATACATATGTATATTCTTCATATTATATATTGTGTGCTATTAATGTCTTCGCTGCGCCGCACGATCGCATGCCTTTGAAAATTATCATTGTTTACATTATAATTTCACTGATTTTTACGTCAGAAATGAGTGTTTCATATATACAAACATATACAACCGTTATTCGGTTAATAAGTTTTTGACATCACATTAGCAAAAAATTTAAAAGATTACATTGGCTATTCTGTAGAAGAAATCTTTTATTATTAAATATTTAATTATGAAAAAGGTCCTTTCTAGCTCAGAGTACTTTGAGCCGAACTACTAATAAATACTCAGGTGAACGATTTTCGATTCTTCAATGGAACACATTAGCTGGTTCCAAAGCTGCACTCATGTTATAAAGTGCTGAAGACTTCCACAGAATACGCTTTGATAGATATACATATGTATGTGTATTTTATCACTTCTGTTGCAAAGTGAACATAGTATTTTAAGCCTAATGCTTCGCTTAGTTACCGTCGTGTGACCCTTCTAGAATGACAACGTAGCTGTTGACTCCATTGCTCCATTCTTATAAATGGTTTTGCACACATCTAACTTTTCATAATGTAAAAGATCAAAAATTAAATCCAATTATTTATAAATAGGTAGACTATTTTGAAGTTTAAGAATATTTTAAATAAATTCCAGTTTATTTTTTAATTACTACAAATTATCGGGCTATAATATACCCATATAGTATCTCAAATATCCATGGAAGCTATCTTGGAGCTGATTATACAATGATATCAAAAATCATGARTTCGGCAATGATCACGTCGAGATTGTTTAAAAAAAGTTCTCATAAGATCAGGGWTAATCCATAATATTTTATTTCTTAACAATCTTGTTAACGTGAATGTGCATCGAGGCGTTGTCATCACTATCGCTTGCGATATTTACAACAACTTAATGCTTCATAATCGATAATTAATACTGAATTTAATTTTACTATTACTCAACTAATTTGAAATGAGTTAGCTTGCACAATGGAAATCACATCAATTTACTTATTTAAGATATATGTATATTGGGAATGAGCATTATTTTAATTGCATTGAACTATGACATAAATATTATGAATGAACTTTAGATTTAATCATTTGGTGTTTAATAATAAAACATCATGAATTGATAGGAAAAAAAATAATAAATCAGTTAGAAAGCTTCTTTTTTTTCTGGGGTCACTCAAAACTAATTTGACTTTGCAGGTTTATTACAACATTAAAAAATAATTCAAAAATGTATTTTACAAAGTCAAAGTACGGATTTGCTCAGTTGCGTGTTTCCATGCTTGGTGTCACAAAAATTGTTTGATATAAAAAATTTTCCATTCGCCTACGAATGCAAACTGTTGAGGCCTTTTATAACTGTCACCTGCTTGAAATCATGTAAAAATAATCTCGCAAATGTGATATTCGCTCGATCTTATTTTCTGGCCTATAATTTAGCCCCAAAGCAATCTAGCTTCTCATGCGAATATGAAACGCATAGCATCAAATTCAATGTGATGAGTTTTAATTAGACAAGCTGTATATAACTGATAGGCAATATTATAGCTCGACTAAATAACAAATTCCCAAATTAGGTGTTCATCGAATATGCAAAAGTCCATAAGAACTAAGAAAAAGAAGGTGAAATACATAAGCGAATACAAGCGTTTTTTGTGATCTAATATTAAGGAAGTTTTCACCTTCGGTTGGATTAGTTTTTCTCAATAGGTCTGGAATGAAATGATATCGATTCAGCGCAAAATTTGATTACATGAAAGTACATGTATAAATGTGACTGCAGATGGACWAGCAAAGAAAAATATATGTACTTGTATATAGAAAGAAAGTGTTTCCAATTCGTAATGAAAATGTTATTAAATACTTTCGAATAAACCAATAAACCATAAAGGGTATTGTATGTATCAGGATGTGTCACCAAATATATAATAAAAAATAAGTTGATGATRTAAAGGAAGATTTGAATTCGAACAGCTTTTAAATATTAATAAGCTATAAAAAATATATATAATAAGCTATTAAAAATTAATAAGCTATATTTGTATCGATATCGAGAAAACTCAAGTAAACTCATAACCTCCTCTTCATGTTCTGAGCGTCATTGTATTTCATATTGAACAAGTGCATTTTCACATACCAATATTAAAAACCACAGATTTGTTAGAGTTTTGAACTTATGTATCCATACAAATTATTTTTAAGAAATTAAAAGTTATTTCATTCGCAATTACTATTTGTATCTTATATTATATATGTGTAAATAAATAGAATTAGAATTATAAAAAGCAAATATTGAGTATGATGATATCAAATTAGAAAAAGCGCAAATCACCACAAGTCACCCCTCAAAGTATGCTAAGCTTGGTAGCATTGCGGCGACATAACCCAGCAGTGAATTTTATAGAAAACTTTTCCAGAAGCTTTTTAGAGCTCAAAAGATTTGCCTAAATAAACAAGCTTTGTACAAGATACTGATACAAAGTTGTGTTCATTTACGTAATTACCAAATATGATTTAGAACTCGAAGGTCAATTGCACACATAGTCCTTAATAAAAAATAGAGAGAGTATATGCAAAATGTAGAAAAATGGTCTTTAATACTCTTAAGGGTTATCTGCCTCACTGGCATGATACCTGGACAAGGACATGTTTTGAAACATTTGGAAGCAAAGAAACACAAAAAGAGTTGCACAGTTCTGCGATTCAGCAAATGCACGTATTTACAAATTCATAGTCGAATTTCACACTTTGTACTCGCTTATCAATAGCAGTGTAAATAGAATAAATTGCGAATATTTATACAATATACAAATATATATAATATTTGGGATGTTGCGATAAGGTTGATACCGGTCTTTTATTGCACTTGAAGAGACTTAGTTAATTGCTTAACCTTGGCTAAAAAAAAAGCTAAGTGACTGAACTCATGTTCCGAAGAGGGTGTTCCCCTTTAAATCTCTGGCATCTCAAATCTTCCACAGTTGACATCGGATAATCGCAAACTCATTTTTTACAACCGAAAATCTGTTTCAATTCACTAAAGTAAAATGTACAAAACAAAACAAAACAKTTTGGACTCTCTGGGGTAATAAAAAATCATTCAGTTAATGCAAATAGCATTTAAAATACATACTTAATGAATTAATAAATTGTTTTTTGTACTTATTTTTAAGCATATTCTTACGAATACTTGTCATAGATATCACCTGCACACATGTTGCGCCGCCCACTTCTAAGAGCAATCATTAAACATAGGAAACCATCCTTCCTTTCCCATAAATTTCAGTAAAACCATGTAAATATTTGTAACGCAAACTTTTATTTTATTAAGAATATTTTCAGACTCCCTCTGCATGACAAAGCATTATAACAGCCTATAAAAAGTCCAGTTAGATTATTTCGAAATAAAACACAATTAAAGCATCTACGCAAATCGCAAGTTATAGTAACAATGCATGACAAGAGTTTATTGGCGCGACTTCCACATAACTATGAAGGAACTCGTTGCATCCGTTGTGTTTCCCACAATGCATTTCAGCAACAAAGCAAAGAAAATTTCGGACCCATATATCCAGATATCTTAATTAATACATTTCTCCTTGAAAGTAGTGTTCAACTGCGCCCTACAAAACTTAAAGAAAAACGTGGCCCAAAACCTTCTTGACAATTTTTGCGGCACACCCATATTTACAGTTATGATAAAAGTATGTTTATTTAAAGATTTTCACACGTTGTCAGGCAATATAGTATAGTATGTAGCTCATGTGGCAAAAGGGGCAGAAAGCATTTCGTTTGGCATTTAAAACTGCAACTGCCATCACTTTCGAAAAGTTTCACCTTGGTCATGGGAAAAGTTACAGGCTGCTCTCCGGCATATCCAAATTACTTTCTAAAATAGTTTCTAACACGTATACAATTTGTTAAACTTGAGTCTCATGATATTTACCATAGTGTAAACTTGTGGCAATGGATTTCGATGCAGTCCTGGTGAAGTGCGGCAATTTCGGGCGTTATCAATTGGTGTTATTGCTTTTTTACGGCTGCACAAATATTCTATCGTCGCTGCATTATTTTGCACAAACCATTATTAGTTTTACACCTGAGCATTGGTGAGTTCAGCCACTTAGAATTGTAATTAAGCTCAGACGCTTCATGGGTTTCGATATGGGTTAATCACAAAAGTAATATCTCAATCATATCATTGATAATTACTTATGCTAGAAGTTTCTGCCACTAYCCTCGATATTGGCTGCTAAGACTTAGACTTAGTAAGAAAATGCTGAAAACTTCAAAGTGAAATGTCAAGAAAATTGAATTCTTCAAAAAATTCCATTAAAGAACTATTAATGTCACTTTTTCGAAACTTCAGGTGCTACCACGAGAAGTTAGCCAACGCGAGTATTTCATACGTTCGCAGCATTTACGCGCAAACCGCAGATCCGCAGTGCACTCTGCTGGAAGATATCGTCGACGATCGGCCGATAGTTGCGGCGGTGGGTAAATGCACTGAATGGATCTATGCATATGATCGTGGCTACCACAGCATAACCACAGATGTGAGTTAAGAAATACAATACTAAATATATTTTTTTGCAAAAACCTATTTTGTCAATTATTAACATTTTCCACAAAACCAGTTTTGACAATTTAATAGAAAAACGCTGAATATCCTTAAGATTTCTTTTTGTTAGAACTAACATTTACATTGTCTCTAAAATTTAATTAATGCCGTAAAGAAGTCGATTGCTAATTTAACCATTTAATTTTTTTTAATTTTCAGCTCAAATGGATTTGCAATGATGCGTACCAAGCTGCTACAGGTCAATCATTCTTCTTTTTGGGTTCTATTATTGGCACAATATTYTTTGGAATTCTGGCTGATAAAATTGGGCGCTTGCCAGCGCTGATCTGYACAACCCTGACTGGCGCTTTTGGTGACTTTTTAACCTCCTTTGTAACATCACTGCCTGCGTTCGCAATGTTCCGCTTTGTATCGGGTCTTTCAAATGACACGATATTCTACCTCATGTACATAATGGGTTAGTAGCAGAAGTGTACGACACTATCAATCGTGTATTTAAAGTTCTCCTTGCTTATTCCTATGAAGTTTTCGAGTACTTGAGCCCAGAAAAGCGCACATTCGGTCTAAATGTTATAACTGCGATTTTCTATTGTTTTGGCTTGGTTTTGTCACCTTGGTATGCCATTTGGGTGGGATCATGGCGTTATTACCTCTATATAGCTTCTCTGCCTGCGTTGATCGTGCTGCTCTATCCCTTATTCATTTGCGAAAGCGCGCAGTGGTTGATAGCAACCGAACGTTACGATCGAGCCGTAAATTGTTTAAGGCGTGTTGCGAAATTCAACAAGCGCAGAGTTGAAGAGGACGTATTCACGCAATTTCGGGTGTACTATGAGGAGAAAATGGCTTTGGATAAAAAGTTCAACAGAAATGAAGACACTTTCTGGGGAATGTTTCGTACGCCGAGACTACGAAAATTCACCATTATACTGTTATTGAAGTCGTAAGTGGGAAAATCAAAATAAATATCCATCTTAATTTGCACTGTTTACAAAACATTAATTCTTGCACCATAGCATGATCATCACGATCTCTTTTGACGTGATCAGCCGCAATATGGAAGGTTTAGGCTCCTCACCCTTCACGCTATTCTCTGTATCCTCCCTCGCGTATATCCCAGGCGGTCTGACAATAATTTTCCTGCAAAACCGCATAGGACGCAAAGGCATGGCATTCGGTTCGCTCTTCGTTAGTGCGATCATAGTTACTGTAACGGGCTTCATGATCGCTTTTCTTGATCCTGAGAAGAATACAGTGCTGCTAGCAATTATGGTTGCTCTGGGTCGATATGGTGTAATTGTGAGTTATGATGCAGAAGCACAATATGCCGCAGAATTCATACCAACGACAGTGCGTGGACGTGGCCTAGCAAATATTCATGTGATCGGCTATGGCTTTGCTATGCTTAGTTCATATGTCATTTATTTGGGTCTCTACTTCAAGCCGTTGCCATCGGTTGTTATTTCAGCGGTAATGCTGTGTGGCGCGCTACTCTGTCTGGCACTGCCGGAGACCTTAAATCAGTAAGTAGAGGAAAATTACTAACTAAAATATATTGGAATTTCATTCCCTTTTTTACTTTCAGAAAACTACCCGAAACCCTTAAAGATGGCGAAGACTTTGCAAGACACCAACGCTGGTACTACTTCCCTTGCTTTAATCGAGTACAAACTAATAACGATGATGTCGTTGAGTAGCAGGACACTCATTAGATAAACATAGTATTTCTAAAATTAATCTTTTTTATTTTTAATCAAGTTTTGCATCGATTTATTTACACTTACTAAAGTGAAACTTTCTATTTTGATATTTTTCATTTTTTTAATATAARATAATTAATAAAAAGCAGCAATTATTTAATGAAATACCCTGAACATTTTTAAGTCATAAGAATTTTGACAACTGAAATATTTTCATTGGTACTATAACCGGCTTTTCATCAAGAACGGAAAACTTGAAGTACCAAAATACAACAGCAAACAAGGGAAGTCTGATAGGAATCCATAATATAATAAATATGTATATACCTTGACATCAGTCAGCACTGTTAGAAAGAGAGCGAAACAAATTTGGTGCACTTAGAGAACCGCTACTAAGTACTCCAAGTAACCCACTTCCAAAAAATTAAATCGGCTCTTCTATTTTTTCCTTTTTCATTTCAACCGCGGCAACTTATTTCGTACTTAAATGTCTTCATTTACTATATTATTATACTTTTACAGCTTTTCTCTTTGCGCCAAGTTTTTAATTGACTTCAATTTTAACACATAGGAGACTGCCTTCTAATCAACATGAAAACATGCAAATTACTTGTATTTGTTTGCTGAAATAATTGATTCAATCGAATTAATTGTGAAATCATAGAGAATTCCGCTATAGAAATGTAGGAGACTGATGGGCATATGCTGAGATGCAGGAAAAGCTGTTATGAAGCAAACAAAAACTCAAACCACTATCCGAATAACTAACCCCAACTTTGAGCCAAAATCTCCGTTGTGCTTAAAAATTTCAATTTTTTAGCGAGAAAGGAGATCGGAAACAGGAAGGCCAAACAAAAATATCTAATTGGATCAGCATGTTTTCTTACTAAATATGCCTCTAAGGATTTAATATTACAAAACAAAAAAAACAAAAACAAACAAATAAGGATGAAATAGGTATTATCAATCGCGCGAAAGCGTCAGCTACAGCACGCTCACATACACTTACCCGCACAAACTCAAATACTGCAAGCAAGAATGGGATTATGTAAAAGTATTTGGCAATATAATAAAAAAGTATAAATACTGTTGATGTTTGCGCTTTAGAAACGCTAACGACAACAAAAGCGAAATCATGTTTTTTTCTTTTTTCTAGCCATAAAATGTCACCATAATAAAAACATATGTATGTTATCAAGCACTTTAGCAGCAACATTGCCTCAATGACGAAGGGTTGGCGAGAGCACGCCGCAGTCAAGAGTAGCCTAGACAGCCGATCGCATATAAAAGCTGAAGCAGGCGTTCTGAAAGTTTTTCTGACTTTCAGCGGCGGGAGTGTAGAAGTGTGTGTGCGTGTGTAACGAAAATATATTAGGGATATATTTTAATAAGAACATATTCATAGTCTTCAAGTTGTTCAAATTGTAAAACTAATAGTCCAACAATAAAGAAAATGAGTTTACCGGTAATGGATTTCGACGCGGTTTTAAAGAGGTGTGGCAATTTTGGGCGCTTTCAATTTCTCATAATGCTATGTTTTGGACTTACAAATCTTCTCTCTTCGATGCATTACTTTGCACAAACAATAATCAGTTTTACACCACAACACTGGTAAGGGAGAAAACCGTAGATGGAAATGAAGTGCTTGGCTAATGAATGTAAGGTGAGGTCAGGAAGTGTTCTGCGAGTAGTTTCAAAGTTAAGCAGTTTACTTTCGCAGACACAGAGCCTAAATTAATCCGACTGAGTGCTAGCTGGTTAATGTTTTGTATGAAAATATTGCCTTCGTATAAATTTTTAGCCGTGCTATTGAAGCTTCAAGTTAGGGAGTAAGAAATAAACATATTAAAGAAAATATGTCTGTATTAACTATGAAGGAAAAGCGATGATCATTCACATTGCAGACTCAAATCAAAACTAAATGCTAACTGAAGTGCAATACAATATTCCCCCGCGTTATTCATTTGTTGTACAATTTTGGAATAACATTTCACTTGTTTAAACAATACTATAGTGAATTGTATGGGAGCTTACCTATGAAAGTAGATACATTTTGCTATCGTACTATTTCTGAAAACAGCCACTTAATTTAACTAACCTCCAACAATCATTTGCCCTTCACTATAGTTTCCTGTGGAACATTTTAGATTCAGCTGCGCAAATACGTAAATATTTATTTTTTTCTAACTAGGTGTTACCATGAAAAGTTGTCAAATGCCAGTTTCGATGAAATTCGCGCTATCTACGCACAAACGGCCAATCCACATTGCACCCTGTTGGATGACATAGTCGGCGGTCAGCCAATTGTTGCCGAAATCGGTAAATGCCAGAGGTGGATATATGAATATGAAAGTGGTTATAAAAGCGTTACGTCAGATGTAAGTACGGTCATGAATTTGTCCATCACTTAAATTGTCTTAAGAGAGAATAAGATGATGATTATTAAAGGGGTATAATCACGGTAGTCGTGATCGTTGCTTCCTCAAATTGCCTGCATCTGATGAATGCGCTCAAATGTATGCAACAATTATTGTGTCCGATATTTTCAAAAAGTTAAAATAATTTGGAAGTAGAGTAATATCATAAAGTTTTTTTTTCTAATTTTAAAAATTGTATTCATAATCAGTTTTGAAATAGTAAAGTTTTGTGCATTCATTTATTCTAAATTATATTATCCATTTGTTCACCTGCAGCTAAACTGGGTATGTGAAGAGTCCATACAATCCGCAGTGGGACAATCACTATTTTTCGTGGGYTCTGTGATAGGCACGGTATTCTTCGGGTTCCTGGCAGACAAAGTCGGACGACTCCCTGCGTTGATCTGCACCACACTTACTGGCGCTTCAGGCGACTTTCTCACAACTTTTTCCACCAATTTGCCTCTGTATGCACTCTTTCGTTTTATCTCAGGCTTATCCACAGACACATTTTACTATTTGATGTATATAATGGGTATGGAAGTGTTCTTTATTTAACTTATCTATACATAATTTTATTTATTTCAGTCTTCGAATACTTAAGTCCAAGAAAACGTACACTCGGTCTGAACATGGTCACCGGCATATTCTACTGCCTTGGCTTGGCCTTGGCACCCTGGTTTGCGCTGTGGTCAGGTTCATGGCATAACTATTTATACATCGCTTCAGTACCGGCCGTTATTGTGCTACTGTACCCCTTTTTAATTTGTGAAAGCGCACAATGGCTGATAGCAACMCAGCAATATGATCGCGCGGTTAAATGTCTCAAACATGTTGCCAAAATCAATAAACGCGAGGTGAAAGACGAAGTTTTCGATGAATACATAGCACACTACAAGCAAACGACAAGTGACGAACTCGCGAAGAAAGGCAATAAAGACACATTTTGGGGCATGTTTCGCACACCACGTTTGCGCAAATTCACCATTATGATGTTGTTGAAGAAGTAGGTGAAAATCCTCTTTTATTTACTACACTTTATTTTTCTGTCTCTGATACTCTCTCTGTCTAATACAGCATGTTTCTAGCGCTCGCACTCGATGTAATCAGCCGTAATATGGAAGGCATGGGCAGCTCGCCATTTATATTGTTTTCGGCCACTTCAGTGGTATACGTTATGGGCAGTTTAACCATCATTCTGCTGCAAAATCGTATAGGTCGCAAGGGAATGGCTTTCAGTACGTTGCTAGTGAGCTCAATAATCATTGCAGCTACCGGTTTTCTGATTGCCTTTACCGAAACACAGAAAAACGCTTTACTTCTGGCGATTATGGTCGGTTTGGGTCGTTATGGTGTCGTCGTGAGCTATGAAGCGGAGACACAATACTCTTCTGAATTTATACCGACCACCGTACGTGGTCGTGGCATGGCCAATATACATGTTGCGGGTTTCGCTTTTACCAGTCTGAACTCATATGTGATATATTTAGGTTATTTCTATAAACCGCTCCCTTCGATCTTCATATCAGGTATAATGTTAATAGCCGCTCTTTTATGCCTAGCGCTAAATAGTTTATGTATATTTGTTTTTTTTTTTTAATAATTTCTATCTCTACAGAAAGTTACCGCAAACTTTGAAGGATGGCGAAGAGTTTGCTCGACGTCAGCGCTGGTACTATTTTATATGTTTCGACAAAAACAAGAACACGAAGGAAGCTGAAGGCAATAAAGGTTRAATTGGTACATGGAGTATAGTTATTATTTCTTGAAATATATTATTTAAAAAGGATATAAACTTAACTTGACTCTTGATCTAAGAGGTTTAAACTTTTCCTCTCTTTTTTTATGCTGCACTATGTCTTTAATATTTTCTTATATAATTTCATCTACATTATTATTAATTTTTTTTTGGTTTAACACTACTTATGTTACCGATTGCGATGCGGAATCAAGTAGCTCTTGCCACAAAACACTTCATATCAGCGATGATTAATCAATTCATCAATCATTATATTTGAATTTCGATTTTATCTGAGCCTCGACTAATGCCGTATTTAGCTCATCACTGTAAAAATAAAGGAAATTGTCAGAAACCAGTTGTTTGTGCATTGCTCACCGTAGAACGAACTCATTGAATTTTTAAAAAACTTGTTCCAAATATCACAATGCATATACTCAATCATGATTATGGCTTGAATATGCATCTTAATTAACTAATCTAGACACACTTCATACAAACAATTAAGTATTATTTAAACATTTTACCCAAGCACAATTTAGTTGCACTCTTAAATTCTCAATTGTGTGAGTGCTATCTTTTGTATAGAATGAGATTTCCGGGAACTTCCATAGGAAACTTGGAAATTATACGAAATCGGTAGCAAGCACCTCAAAAGCAATATTTTAACTTCTTTCTTCCGATCGCCGTTAAGCGAAGGCACCAAACGTGCCTGTTTGCTCAAATTTTGCATTGCCTTACTTATTTTATAAGATTTTAAATGCATGTTCATATGCACCTTAGAAAACCAGAATTTTAGTTTCATACATCGTTTTACAAACACGTACTCACACACCCACTCTTCTGTAAGTTTAACAATGTTTATATCTTTATTTTATGACAATTATAATAAAGAATATTGCAAAAAGTAATTTATTCAAAAACGTTTGAGAAGAGGCCACAACATTTGTAGGCTCGCTCTCACTGAACTTCAAAATCGAGATTAAAAGCTATGAGCATTCGGAAAAATACACATTCAGTTATTCCATCTCGTGGAATATATTATCACTGGCAATCACATTGCGCAACGGCGACTCGATGTAATTTCGATTTTCAGCTAAATGTGTATGATCATTTTATACAACGGTTTTGCTCATTTCTTTAATGAATCTACAAAGGTTGATGTTACAAAATTCTCCCATAAACCGTTTTCTGCTCTTGACACAAGCAAACGCCTGTTGCACTCGCTACGATCATATATAAGCAGATGTTCAGGCATTAAAACATTTGATCAGTCTAGGGAAGTGCTGGTGTATCGTATTTACGCTTAACGGCGCATAACAATTACAATCACGTAAAAATATAAACCGAAATTTTTAAAACGATATAAAATTAAATAGCAAATGAGATGGATTTCGATGCTGTGTTAAAGAAATGTGGTAATTTCGGGCGCTTCCAGTTTCTGGTACTGCTATGTTTTAGTCTGACTAACCTCCTTTCATCGATGCATTACTTTGCTCAAACAATAATTAGTTTCACGCCGAAGCACTGGTAAGTGGCAGCCAATGACGACAGCAAATACAAAAGAAGTGCAATTAAAAATTATTAGAGAGCGCAATTGTTTAGTGATCGTTAGTGGTGCATATCACTCGTTAGCAAGATAAATTTAAAAGTGCTATTATGCAACATAATTGCATTTGTGCGCGGATAGTTCAACTTTTATGGTTGGTACATCATGGTTTAAAAAGGAAATTTTATAATTGTTACTTAATTTTAACGTATTGTGTAGATACCACCCATAAGTGAATTGGATTCTCTTTCTACATACATTTAATCAAAATTGAACATTTGCTCTCATTTGTCCAGAACCAAAATTAACCAGAAGTCAAAATTTTTCTATTCTAATAGACCAAGGTAAATAATTTTTGAAAAAACGAGGTGAATTAATAACCGTTAATGAAAAAATATATGGACTTTTTTAAAAAATATGATATTTTCATTGAGAAAATTCGTTTTCGATATTATGTTAGGTCAATATAAGGAGCAAAAATAAATATTTTAATTAATTCAAAAATACAGTATGGTTGGGGCTCAAGAAGGTAAGTTTTTTCAAAAAAATTCACCCATGCTCTTTATAAATATTAAACACCTTCGTAGATATAAGAATGCAAATTTAAAAATTTTATTTACTTAAATATAAAAATAACGGGGCACGTTGTTTGAGCGCGATGTACGCCTAAACTACTGGCAAAATTTAGCACACTGTGTCCAATTCGAATCAACTTAAAAGATAGGGTAGTAAAAACAATCCATAAATAAACAACTGGCTGCAAGCGTATACAAATACAGTGATGGCTCTATTAAATGGACCCTCTGTTAAGCGGCCATCTCCATTAACCATGCGCATTGGCCGGTCTCATTATTTGTTGATATCTATTAAGTACTATTTATTAAGCGAACAACTCTATTACCCGTACAGAAAGGCTGGTAACCAGACATTGAGAAAGCAGCTTCAAATCCGTAATTTTTTGCAATGAAATTTGTTTGTATGAACGTATTCAAAATTAAACCCCAAGTACAATCCCTTGGATTCTTATATCAACAAATAGTTTTTCGCCTTCATTTGTAAATAAAATTTTCACTGTATTAAATAGTTTATTATATGAATAATAGTATGAAATGTACACCACAGCAACGCTTGGCCGGATCCACTAGTAGAAGTATAATTAAATACGTTCAATTATGTTAAAAAAAAGCAATATCTAAACACATTTTTCGCATTGGTAATGTTTCATTGGTCAGTGAAAGAGAATCGAATTGCATATATCTAAACGGAGAATTAGCGAACAGATATACAGACATAGCTTATAAACAGATTTATACTTTTTTTTAATCGATTATTCAATGCCGTTGCACTCAACAGTTAGGTGAATAAAATAACTGCATCAACTTTTTGTTTTCGACGGACTTGTCTAACTTAAGCACTTGCCTGTGTTTAGGAATTCAAATTAACTTAACTGAAGCTCTAATGCGTCACAATGTTTGTAATGCAGCAAATCAAAATGGAAAGTAATATTTTCTTTAATACGTTTAAATATCAGGTGTTACCATGAAAAGCTGTCAAATGCCAGTTTCGATGAAATTCGCGCTGTCTACGCACAAACAACTGATCCACATTGCACCCTGTTAGATGACATAGTCGATGGCCAGCCGATTGTAGCTGAAATCGGTAAATGTCGAAGGTGGATATATGAATACGAAAGTGGTTATAAAAGCGTTACATCAGATGTAAGTACGGTCATGAATTTATTTACTACTTAAATTGTCTTTAAAGAGAATATGATAGTCTGCGTCTGACGAGTGCGCATAAATGTATGCTATGATTTCCCTGTGCTGTATAGTGTACATATAGAGACCACTGGATGAATTTATGAATTTCACGTTATATTATATACATATATATGTACATTTGTACACAGACAGGCAAATATGCGAGTGTTTTTATGTTGTAGAAAATATCAAGCTAAATTACATCCTTATATATAATTTCAGCTTAACTGGGTATGTGAAGAAGCTATACAATCTGCGATCGGACAATCTCTCTACTTTGTGGGATCTGTCATCGGTACGGTTTTCTTCGGATATCTCGCAGACAAAATTGGTCGACTTCCTGCGTTGATCTGCACCACACTTACTGGAGCGATAGGCGACTTTCTCACAACYTTTTCCACCAATTTGCCAATATATTCAATTTTTCGCTTCATTTCGGGATTATCCACGGACACATTTTACTATCTGATGTACATAATGGGTAAGTTAATGGTCATCAAGTATAAAAAGGGACTTAACTATGACACGATTTTTTGAGGTTATTGCCTGTTATATCCATATATGTATTTGTATTTTTCAGTTTTCGAGTATCTTAGTCCAAGAAAGCGTACACTTGGTCTTAATATGGTAACTGGTATATTCTATTTCCTTGGTTTAGCTTTGTCCCCCTGGTATGCACTATGGTCAGGTTCATGGCGTGGCTACCTGTACATCGCATCTGTACCGGCTCTACTTGTTCTAGTATACCCGTTTTTAATTTGTGAAAGCGCACAATGGCTGATAGCAACACAGCAATATGATCGCGCGGTTAAATGTCTGAAACATGTTGCCAAAATCAATAAACGCGAGGTGAAAGACGAAGTTTTCGATGAATTCATAGCACACTATAAGCAAAAGACAAGTGAAGAACTCACGAAGAAAGCTGACAAAGACACATTTTGGGGCATGTTTCGCACACCACGCTTGCGCAAATTCGCCATTATGATGTTGCTGAAGAAGTAGGTGAAAATAATTTCACTTCATCTCTCAACCCTCTCAAACTCTCTACCTTTGTAATGCAGCATATTTCTCGCAMTCGCGCTGGATGTGATCAGCCGCAATATGGAAGGACTGGGCAGCTCGCCATTCGTACTTTTTTCAACCACTTCGGTTGTGTATGTTGTGGGAGGTTTAACTATAATCTTGCTACAAAATCACATAGGTCGCAAGGGGATGGCCTTCAGCACCTTCTTAGTCAGTGCCATTATTATCGGCGCTAACAGYWTCCTCATCGCTTTTCTTGACACCGAGCGAAATGCTTTACTCTTCGCCATTATGACCGGCCTCGGCCGTTACGGCGTCGTCGTGAGCTACGAGGCAGAGGCACAATATTCCTCCGAATTCCTACCAACCACCGTACGTGGTCGTGGCATGGCCAATATACATGTGGCTGGTTTCGCGTTCACCAGTCTACATTCTTATGTTATATATTTAGGTTATTACTACAAACCCCTTCCGTCGATTTGCATATCTTTAGTAATGTTCTTCGCATCAATATTGTGCCTCTCACTGCCAGAGACCATGAATCAGTAAGTAATCTTAAATATGTAACATGTGTTTATTTGATTCCTAATTATATATAACTTATCATCACCATAGAAAACTACCGCAAACCTTGAAAGATGGTGAGGAATTCGCGCGAAATCAGCGCTGGTACTATTTTGTTTGCTTCGATAAGACGTTAAGCAAGATGGACGCTGATGTCAGCAAAGACAGTCATTGAGATATAGAAAAGTGATAASTGATTGTTTTGCTAATAATACCTAAGATTTGTTATTCGCATTGATTGAGTGTGTACTATATTTTTTTATGAAGTTTAACATGGAAATTGTATATTTTATTCAAATATTTGCATATGCGCACAAAATTTAATAAATAAAGCGTATAAATAAAGTCATAAAAACTCATAGGGTTTTAGAATATYATGATATCTGAAATGGTTAGACGTAGAAATTTTGATTCTTCTGCCCCTCTATCGCCCATTGTCTATTATCCAACCGCTACACATGCGCCGTAAATGAAAGCAAATCAGTTTCAAAAGATTGTTCGCTAACTGTACTAGTTTGAGGCTTTTCCTTTGTATTTTTGCGTAAAAAATCATTTTATAAACATAAATCCATACATAAATGATATATGCAGACATATTTACACTACAATATGTGATTGGAGGAAAAAAGGAAATACATATACATATACATATACAAATGTATATTTTTATATTAACTAATATATGCTTATATAATTAATGTTTGTAGAAATGTACATTCTAAAATATCTTAAGAAACTAACTGTAATTAAGGAAGCTTTATATTTCATATTACTAAGTTTATTTACTAATTATTAAGCAGAAAAGAAACTTAAATATATTAATTCTCAAACTTTTGATGCAGCTATTATATAAAACGATTTTAGGCACCTATTGCATTCTTAAGTGAGCTATTATCAAAATTTTGTATGTACATATTTATGTATATAGGCATATGTATTTCTTCGCTTTATATTTGATGGGTTTTATATATGTAAGTAGATACTTCTTTTATATTTTTGCTAGAACAATCCAATTCGGTATGCTTTCTTAGGCTTTCACTTTGAATATCAAGAACGTACTTCTCAATATACATATATTATATGTATGTAAGTGTGTAGATTTATACAAAAAATATTTTTATTTCTCCATTTTTTTCCTTTTTGTAAATCTGCTTAGAAATCAGTACTGGCTTTAAGCTCTGCTTAAGTAAAATTGTGCCAAATGCTACGTTTGATTATTACGACTTTCAAGTACATATGTACATGTATATATACATATTTAAGTAAAGCGTACAACGTTTTAAACATATTTGATATATATCGCTTAATTCCTGTATGTTATGCATGATACAAAGTTTATTTAGTGCAAAAAGATGGATTGATTTTGTATATACACATAAATATATAATGTATACGCATATTTATATCTGTATTACACACGCAATGTTTCCCTAAACACTTCTTTCGAAATTTTAACTGAAGTCATACTACCCCTTCCCCACTAAGCACCTGTWTGTTACCTACAACATTACTAGTAGGCTCTTAAGAACTAAGGACGTTGACTATACAAAACATTGATATACAAATAATATTGTGTTTTGTGTGCTTTCGCTTCTGTGCAAAACATTACCGTTATCCGTTGTTTGTGGTTTTTGTTTATTCTAAAACTTAGCACCTAAGACGTCTACCGCGTTCGCACACATTTACGCCGCACTGTTGAGGTTCTCATCGGCTGATTCATTGCCACGATCGAAATCAGTTAACGACTGTTTACGCTCGTAGGCCTCCTCTTCAGAGTCACAAGAACGTTTGCCTCTCTTCGAAAGACAGGGGAAATCGAACATACGTTCGCCTTTGCCGAAAACTTCACCCTCTTCAACGGTTTTTGGAAGTGTTCTGTAAAATTCGTATTTAAAATTAGTACACATAAACATTTTGTARGGATAGTTGCTTCCGCACCTGTTAAGCGTCTCGGGAAGTAGTAGGCATACAAAGGAACCCGTAAAGAAGAGCGCACCCAAAATTATCGATGGCGCTGCCTTGAAGAATGTGCCCAACCACAAGATGTAGGGCGCCAAAAACGATGCTGCAAAGCCAGCTACGTGTACCGCAGCCACACCTTGGCCGCGCACGCATGTTGGTATCAACTCGGTGGCATATTGAGATCCGGATTCGTATGAAATCGCCACACCAAAACGCGCCGCTATGGTTAAGCATGCTAGTAGTACGGCATTGTGGTTGTGCTGTTGATAGGCGATCGCTACGCCTGCCAAAGAGGTAAATAAACCGCCGACAAGAAGCGAGCCGGCCGCCATGCCCTTGCGTCCGATGCGATCCTGTAGCAAGATCACGATTATGCTCGATGGCAGCACGGCGATGGCGCTCAAGGAGAACATAACGAATGGCGAAATGCCCATACCCTCAACATTACGCGAGACCGCATCGTAACAGAGTGTAATGACCATCCTGAAAGGTAAATAACGGTGAATTACAATTTAATTAGCACGAGTATAACCTATATAAGTATCGATTAATGTTAGGCAAATAATTGTCATTGTCTAAATAATATTGTAGCAAATATACTTACGATTTGAAAAACAATATAAGTGTGTGTTTGCGCATGCGTGGCGTTCTAAACATATCCAGCAGTGTTGAGTGCACCTGCTCATCGCCGCCCATTTTTTGACGTTGCTTCTCGCAATGTTTGCGAAATTCTTCAAATTCCGACGGAGTCACTTTTCGTTTGTTAAATCGTGCGACGCGTTTCAAACGCTTTATAGCACCGTCTACATCATTTCTTGTGACCAACCATTGAGCGCTCTCCTGCACTACGAAATAGTAGAGAACCACGGAGAGTATAGGCAGTGAAGTGCAGGCCAAATAAAGTTGCCAATGCCCAACGAGAACGGCCAACCATGGTGTGAAGACAAGGCCAATTGTATAGAAGACACCGACAGCTAAATTCAGACCAAGTGTTCGCATCGATGGACGGATATATTCAAGAACTAAGRAGTGAAAGAGAATACGTTAAAAATTAAAAATACAAACCTTATGTTTACAGAAACAGCACATTACACAACAGCACTTATTAATGGAAGATTGCAAAAACTATCATAATGAAAATTCCACTTCACTCACCAATAATATACATAAGATAAAAATTTGTATCTGCCGCCATGCCGGATATGAAACGGCAAAGTGAAAATGTAGTAACGCTTTGAGAGAATATTGTCGAAAAATCCCCAATAAAACCCGAAAAATTTGAAAGTATGAGAGCAGGCAAGCGACCGATCTTGTCTGAAAGCAGGCCGTAAAAGAGGGTTCCAACAACGGAACCTATAAAGAATAACGACTGCCCGATGCGCGCTTTGTACGCCGAATCACAGACCCAGTTTAGCTGGAAGAATGTGAAGAAAACGTAAATGAGAAAACTAAATTAATACAATTTGAAAAATTTATTTTACGTACTCACCTCTGTGTTCATGCTCCGATAGCCATAATCGTATTTATAGATCCAACGCATACAACTCTCTGGGCTCACCGTTACATTTGCRCCATCGATGTCGAGCAGGCGCGTACAAGATGGATTCGGAAACTTCGCATAGATCTCCGCAATCTCATCGAATGACTTATTCACTAATTTCTCATGGTAGCACCAATGATCGGGCACAAAACTTATCACAGTTTGGGTAAAATAATGTAGTGAGACAATGAAGTTGATTACACCGAACAATGTCAACAACAGAAACTGATAGCGACTAAAATCGCCGCATCTCGCAAGAATCTGATCAAAATCCATATTTGCTGATGGATGAGATGATGATCACGTGGCGGTGCTGTCAATGATCTTTGAAGTACTGACGTTTAATTACAAACAGAACACAAGAAACTTATATTGTCCGTAAATAGAAGGAGCAATGAGCGTAGCAGCCAATCGTAGACGTTTATTTGAGCGATAAATGACCGGTTAAGATGGTAGCAATGATTTTGAAACTAGCGCTTAGTATTAATGAGTTCGCATTGGCAATTTCGTTGGCTTTCTTTGTACTGTATGTAAGTTGTAAGTTGCAGTCTTAGAACTGCAGCGCTTGCGTTCCTTACCGTAATGTGCTTTGCATATACTTGTTTGAATTGTATTTGTGTGTTGTTTTTTGTTTTCTGGTTCCGGTGGGTGGTATTCTTRACGATGCTAACTAAGTTTGGCTGCGCGTTCGCTATCCGATTTTTTATGTTCGAGCGGCAATACTTTATATTGATTGCGATTATTTCATCAATTAGTCATAATAATTATAGAATTTATTTACATATGAGAATTCAGTTTGGGTCTATCACAACTCTAAGAGCACGTGCTCGTGTTGTTGTTTAGTAAATTTCCGATACGAAATTGGTTATTATAATTCTATTCAAATATTTTATTCATATTCGTAGATTAAACGCGAACATATCTGTAAGTGTGKATATGTGTACCGTTATGCTGAACTAAATTAGTAGTGTAGTTTTGCATGCAAATTATTGCTGTAATTAGAAAGAGAAAGATAAATAAATGTAACATTTGGTTTTAGCTTTCAATTTGCAGAGATATAGCAAGATTTATAATTGCTATGTATTCCAATCGCCAGTAAAGAAGAAGAAAATGTATTCCAATCGGTATAAGAAATATATTAATGTTGCTGAAATCATATGAATCTGGAAAATGTGAATTTTCAATTACATATATTTATTCCGGAAACGGATGTGGTAACCACATATTACTACCAATTCATTCGTACGCAACAGACAGAAATTTAGTTTTAATTTTATTTAGTTTTCCAATTCTTATTCCACACATATCATAAAGGGTATTAAGTAATAATTCACACGTGTTTCCAAAACTAAGCCTTTTATAGAATTTTTATTACTTTATTACACCAAATCAGCTAATTATAACAAAAATTATATATGGGAACATATTATATATTTCAACTTAACAACATCGTAATTGAAAATCGTTTAAGAGAAGCCATTTCCCGAAATCTAAAGCACCGCTATTTGGGATTAACAGTAATTGATGATCAAAAATAGTTACTTGAGCTACCAACAGCATAGAACTTTAGGTTTGGCTTCACAACCCAAAAAAAGGTGAATAATTTTTTCGATGGCTGAATGCTGTCAACAGAAAACTTCATAATAAAGAGACAAAAGTTCATATTCGTTAAAGCGAAAAGGTCATCTTGTTTCAAAAGAAATTATGTATTTATTTTAGTAGTCAAAATTAAATACCGCCAGAAATAATCAAATTCCTAATTTGTTCTTATTTGGATTTGGTGTTGAGCTTTCACTAATTTACATAATTTTCTTTCTAACAAAGGTTAGCGCTTTCGCGTTTTTCTCAAACACAAACCGCAAAAATTAACTACTCGAAGTATTAACAGGTAAGTACATAAATAGACTCCAATACGAGTGAATAGGTGTTAGCACACTTCAGTCGAAGTGATTTTAATGCCTTTGGTTGTGAAGTGGCTAATAAGTATTWTTATTAAAGTAAATAATAAGAAATCAACAGTGCCACACGACCTAAATTGAAGGTAAAATAACATCTACATATGGTTGCATTTCCTAAATATAGGAGCAAAAATAGAGTTAAATATCTTCCACCTTATTCTCTTTTCTGTTTTATCTCAATTCCATATCTAATGGATATWTCTTTAAAATCCCCCTTTCAAATCATTTTAATATAAAACCTGAATGCTAATAGAATCCGCCCGACGGGTTTTAGGAAATGACTTGATATTTTTTATCGACTCACATTATTTGGTGAGTTCATACCACACACTGGTATTTTTTTACACAAGGTGTATGTAAATTAAACATTGAAGTGTTTTAATTACTTAGTCTGAATTAATATTCGCAGTTAGTTTAGCTTTAAGGAAGCGAAATGAAAAATCTCATTATTTTCCATGAGCATACGGAATGGCAGAAATTGTCGGAGTTCCTAAGTGTAAGCAATTGAGATAGCTTATCGTGAAGAGCTGTTGGCATCAGGCGTGTACGCATGCCCCTTTATTTGTTTGAAAATTAACTGGTTTTTGTAGCTTTATAAGAGCAATATCATAAATGACTGATACGAGTGGTATGACACGACAACAGTCTAATATCTGGGAGTACACAAAAGCACTCGTCTTTCTATCATTGAAGTAAATAATATTTAGAGACGACATACCTAAGTTCAAGTTTCAATTCTTACAAATTTGAGGRAGTTTTCGCGATGTAGGGCATGGTTATAAATAGATTTAAGCACTCACTGCAACCCTGTGCGGTGTAATGAAAAACTAACATTTATTTCATCCGGAATTTTTAAACGATTAAGAAGTAAAATACAAAATGGAAAAATTATTATCGGCCAAATCGAATGCTAGAAGACAACGCAGATTTCGATTAACATATGTTTCTGATTATCGTTTTATATTTTGAAATACGTTTTAAGAAGATAGCAAATATTTTTTTTATATGCGGTTTATTTATTTGCGGGGACATTATTATTTGCGCTCCTTCAATTTTCTGCGCATAATAAGGTCAAGTACGTATTTCTTAACAAAGAACACGGAACTTAAATGACCACTTTATTATTGAAATATTTACATAATATTTAATACTTTCGCTGAACTGACCACGAAACCTTCCGCCCATTAAGCAATTATTTAATAACCTACAAAGTGGACCACTTCAGATAAGGATATTTGTTTTTAGCTATAAAAGTTGCAATAAAATGTTTTTTAATTACTTAATTTTTTTCAAGGAAGAAACCTTTATAATGAAGCGAGAATTGTTACAACAACAATTATTTATTTATTTATTCATACTTATCCACTATATTAAATTTATTTGAGAAGAGCAATACATCATATAAAAGTTAATTAGTCGCTTGGCTAATTTATTGCTCCGATAAAACTCAATAAATCAAATATTAGCTTAAATTA
This sequence comes from Bactrocera latifrons, assembly GCF_001853355.1. Taxonomy (NCBI): domain Eukaryota; kingdom Metazoa; phylum Arthropoda; class Insecta; order Diptera; family Tephritidae; genus Bactrocera; species Bactrocera latifrons. Next base: position 779,990 of record NW_017537212.1, on the reverse strand, counting down.
CTCAATTAATTGTGCAATTTTTTGGCTTCTACAATAAATACTACAAACAATGAAAAAGTAATTAACAACAACGCTGTGAGACAACGCCACATGAATTTCATGCGAATACAAGATTACATTTACGGTTTTATAACTGTCATTATTATTTGTTGGCAATGGCTCAACGCGAAGTAGCTGATAAAACATGTAGTGAAACATGCCCTGACTTTTGTCAGCTCGCTATTAACTGATAAGCGTAAAGTACCATCACAAACACGTGTTAACGGCAGCAAGCACAAGAAGTTCATTTGCTGATAGCAACAGGCGAAGTCTAGTCTTTCACTCTGTGGCGAGTTTTTCCGGTCACTTTGCTTTCTTATTAGCCATTCGTTTCTACCCACTAAACTAGCTGGCCTTGGGTTTATACAATAATTTGTTATAATTTCATTGATTGCAAATTGATGTCGCTGGTTTGTCTGGGGCGCGCTGCAAACAGAAGTTGTTCTTCGGAGACTTTCTATGAGCCTTAGTAAACAGACGAAACGCCTACGATAGCATACCAGTAGAGGCAACAGCATGAAGCTTTATGCCTTATTATGCGTAATAACAGTTATTTGTTTACCCCATGATTTTTACGAAAATACTATATATTAATTATCTGCGTGACGAGCTGAATGGATTTAGTCATGTTCACCTGTCTGTCTATATATACGCGAACTAGTCTTTCAGTTTTTGTTATATTGACCTGGGCAACTTTTTCATTCGATTTTTTTGAATTTATGGAGGGCATTATAGCATCTGTGCAACCGAACGTTTGTTATACTCTTGCAACATGTTGCTACAGACTGTAAGAGTTTTATTCACTTAACGGTTGTACGCATCGTACGGTATGAGATGGTTTTATATGAGCCTGTGTGAAAATAGGACAATAGACGTGGCACCGCCCAATTTTTAATGAAATCACATATCTCGAGACCCGACCGATCAATTACGACTAAATTTAGCACGCGACATTCTTCTTATATTCTTATGCCACTTCCCATATAGCCAAATCCATTTAATTATTTCACTTTCTGGGACACAAACCAAGAAGTAATAAATATAACAGGCTAAAACATTCCTATGTGCCAAAAATAGATTAAATATATTTTTTATTATTTATTAATAAAAAAACTTTGTCTAGCTCCCATATAACCAGCATCAAAATTTTTGAAATCGGCTTATATATATAATAGTATAAGTATATATAAAATTGCTTAGATTCCGATCGTTTGGTTGATACTTACGGTATTTTCCTAACTTTGATTACTGAAAGTGGCAAGAGTATAAAATGTTCARTTGCCCCCGAACTTAGCCCTTCCTTACTTGTTTTAAATTAGTTTTGAAACAAAAGCTCTAAAATTGTTAATCTACGTACTTGTGAAACCCACTTTAACGAGCTAATATAATCTTATTGCATTTAATAGTCCTACATAAAATTAAAATGCTTAAAGTTCTTTTAAAAAAATGTACCCAAAAATATTAGAGAAACTACATATTTCTCTTTAAAYGAAAACTCAAGTGGGTAAGATATATTCGAGTTACAAAGTTAACTATCACTGTCGGTACTTTTTTTATGGTATATTAAAAACTTTCCAGATATTTTTTAATTACCGGATTTAACCTTCTCTTTTTAAATTTATGTTAAGACATTGTTTGACGGCCCCTAGCCTCAAACACACTATTTTATATTTTCTCATTTTCTCTGAAGAAGGTTTCATAGAACGTGAAATATTATATCTTGGATGAATTTCAAGTTTCTTTCAGAAGCCCTAAATCCTGCATAAACAAAAATATTTTCCTTTTAAGATATTCTAGCACTTATACACGCATAAATTAAAAGAACTTCTTAGATTTCAAATTCTTAATTTTATTTTGCAATTACGGATTTCGTTCGCCAAACCAGTTAAATTGAAAAATGTATGCAACCGTAAGAAAATAATTTATATACACACCATTTGTGAAGTTTAATAAGTAATGCCGGAGCAATTCTTATTTTTAATAACAAAGCAGTTCAATGGCTTTTAACAGCAGAAAACGCAAAAGTTTCGAAACCAAAACAACTTTAATTACATTTGGCAAACGGAAAACTTCTGAGAATTGACTGCGGCAATTAACAAAGCAAAATATTTTATGCAGAACAACGCGCCGTCTCAGACATCGAGCAAAAACAACGCACAGCAAATACACTCGCGAATACGAAACAATGCTCAGAAGCTCAGCAACGAAAATCGAAAGCGCAATATCGCGTACAACACCTCCAAAYGATATAAACAAACTGAACAGCGACACAAAGCTAAACTGAGCAACAGTTCGAAGATCCGGCAGCAACAGATTTTGAATAGCAAACGGGCTGTCAGATGGGGTGGGTGCCCACGGAAGGAGGGTGGATAACAGTACTAGCCGTCAAAGAGGCAGTCAGTTTCTCTGTTTCTACTACTAATAAACAATAGCGTCGAATATATACACACACAAATGCAAATGCAAATGAGAGAGGAAAATCCGATTTAAAGTTTACTTTTTATGGAGCGCTGTGATACGACATCGCACAAATTCTACATAAATAAATAAAGAATTCAAAACAGCTGGTTTCCCCGCAACAACATACATTTATATATATGTATRTATATATATTTATGTACGTTCATTACAAATTGTGTCTTGCTATGCCAGACGRCTTTTATGCATTAACCCAGCAGAACGWGCAATRAGATCCTGAGATGCCTGGAATTTTATAAACGATCGTTCTTTTGAAAACGGTTAACATTGTATAAAGTCTATTTGCTCTGATAATAGAACTCTTTCCGAGAAATGTAGGAAATTCGAATTAAAGATATTTTAATTCTCTCTACGTTTATTATCAWAAACTAATATTTTCACAAGCAAAGAAATATGTATAAACAAACAATACAGTTTTGATAATCACCCTTCTTGATTACGATATGGTTAAGAGAACTTTGTCAAATCAAAACGACATCTGCCAAATATTAAAATACACATGCTCTCATGGACACAGTTATTTTGACAGCTGTCGGACCACACGACTGCAGGCCGACAGTTGTCGCTCTCGCTAACTTCAATATACATTATTTTTATATTTGCCAACGACAGTAGGACGACAGTAGAGTTGACAGTAGAGAGATGAGGTAGAGTGGTGATGCCACTAATATGTAAAATGTAAAATTCTTCAAAGCTCTAAAAAAACTGACGTTATTTTACAAATAAAAGCATAAAATAGCTCTATTATATCAATTGTAATAAAAATTGATAATTTAAAACAAATAAATTTACCTATTTACTTATTTTTTGCACAAAAAATTTCACTTTGAACAAAATATTAAAATTTAGGTATTAGTATAGCCTCAACGAAATTGTGTACATGCAAAATGGACAGCTGTGTTGTCTTGTGTCGTGCTGGTGCAGTCTGTCGCGCTAATTGTGTTCAGCACATCAGCTTCGAACATATTGAAGTAATTTTGTTCTAAGAGATTACATTGAAGAGCAGCATTCAATCGCCGCCACACAGTATTTACCAAGCTTAACTTTTCATTTGTATTAAAAACATATATTTTCAGACAGAAAGAGTAATTAGCTGTCCTTAACGGAGTACAATCAATGCAGATAGGACCGAGTTTAGCTAGCTATTGGTAGAAATGTATCGTTATGTAAAATTTTACTGAATGTGACAGCTGTAAAAAGTTACGTCAATAACTATGCATGCACACGTTTAACGACAGGTATGTAAATCTGGTAAATGACTAGATTTAGATATATACATACATAGGAAGCAATCTTTTTTCTCTTAACCAGTTTTAACTCTTTTACCTGTCATTAGATCGCTTACTCGCTCAGCCGGTTGCCTAGCAACCGTTCAGCCAGTTTAACGCCGAGCAAAAGACTTGGTCACCTACAACGCTTGGTGGAATATGCGAGGGTAATTGAAATTCCAAGAAAAAAATAATTAATTATTTACACTCAATCAGTTAATAATTAAAAGGCTACCTCAATTTATTCTGAGGATGAAAATTTATTTTTTAAAGAATATAGCGAAGAACAAAATGCTTTTGTTGAAACAATAAAAGTTATATTTTATAATTAAGAATATAGGAATATATAATATAATAAATAAAACAGAATGCGTATATCCTAAACAAAATATTGAGAAAAACCATATACATATAAGTTTCTAGGTTTTCAAAATTTTTTTTTTATTGTTTAGTAGTTTCCATGATTCACTTAGGAAACCGTAATGTTTGGAAAAAAACATTTCTGTGATTGCTGATATGACTGTAGAGCAAAGTAATAATATATGGTAATATGTGCTCATGAGGTGACTAATTCCATTCAATTAAAGCGATAAATAATAAAAGCACATAATTTTGAGCTGATGCAACGAATTATAATTTTGCATTATTTTATACGTGGTGTAGTTAGAAAATAAAGGATTTCCACGAATGGGACGGACGGTACAAAGTTAAAGAAATAGACTTGAGTAAAAATATTTACTAGAAAAATAATTTGCTCAAAACGAGAGGCCCATCATTCCAGAATAATAAAAAGAGAAAATATATACATACATAGGCGTCATTCGTCTCCACCTCTAAACCTGATAGACACACCTCATATGCATTACGTCATCCATATACATAGTAWTAACAATCTGAACTAGGTAGAAATACCCACCAGTACTACTTAGTCTTGTACCATATTCTAAGTTCGTTATACTTTTGCCTAAAACATACAATCGTCCAATTTTTATAAAGTAAAAAATGGTAAGTTGTGAAACATAAACGAAGTGTTTACAGATTTATCCACATTCAGCGGTATACAATTTTTGTTGGTTTATAAAAGAGACGAATTAAATGGACTTGTCAATTAGTTTCGTAAACAAATCACTAAGAGTGTGAAATTTTCAACGGAAGCGATTTCGCTTGTACCTGCCTATCTGCAAATAATTGTATTAACAGTATTCATGCTTTGCCTAAGAGACTATGGATCTAAAACTGGTTTCGAAATTTCCTAAAGTTGAGATTGCTGAAAGTTATTAAGAATGATCTGTAGATCATTTTCCGCATATGCGATTTGACAGAAAAAATAATCGACCACGCTTTAATAAATTATTTTGTACACATGGATTGGTTCTTCAATTTTAATATTTGTAATGAGGTCATTGGTAAATATATATGTCTATCGTATACACATATGCAGGTAAATCTCTAATTACGGTACTTCCCTGACCATACATACAAACATATTATAAAAAAAAATCAAAACTACTTTGACAAAACTTTAGGAATACAAAGCTTGACCAACACATTTTCTTATACGAAAAGAGATGATRTATTTTCGAGATCCGGTAAAAATACTGAAGCAATTCCAAGCAAAGTTTAAATTCTTATTATCAGCGCCACATCCCACATCATGAAAATCAGTTTATTTATTTGAGTGAATAAAATATTATGAAATATTTACTAAAATATAGCTGTGTAATATTTTAGTAAATATAGCTGTGTAATATTTTAGTAAATATTTCTAGAAAGCAGATTTCTAGAGAAACGAGAGAAGTCCGTATTTAACAATACAAGTATATGCATACAAACATACGTAATCTAGGTACATGTCGGTATAAAGAACTAAAAAAGAGAATTGCGGACGCAATATTAACTCTAACAATCCCAATTAAAAAGTAGTTAAATAGAAATAAACAAATACAACTACTTATTGCACTATCATCTATAACTAATGATAGCAACAAAAGCAATTAAACAGAAATTAAATTATTTTCATGGCTCAATAGTAGCAGCACCAACGAAACAGTATGTTGTGAACAGCGGCCTCAGAAAAATCAAAAGAGATCCTGGTTCTCGAATGTTGAATGGTGTAATAAAGGCCTAAGTAAACCAGTGCCATAGCCATCATGATTATTATATTAATAGTCGGAACCGGTGAAGCACCGACGTGAAGCGGCTGAATCTAATAATGTTAAATAGTGATATGCATGTAAGTAAGCACTTTTGTGAAATTTTACAAACGCACAGATAATCATGCCGCCTRCATTAACAAAAATTAAAAATTCTTAGGTCACGAACACTATTGCAATGTTACCAGACCAGCCACGTCTGATTCGGCTGTCGTTGACATTGCAACGTCACTTTTATATACAATGTATACACATTCACATATGCTACGCCACATTTAAGCGTATTGCAGGGGCGTTTTGTTAGTCCAGTGACGCTCCATGCTAATCGTTTAACCCATTATTGCCCTAAAAAGCCATCATTAGTGTTGCTTTATCTTAGAATTTATATCTATTATTGCAAAATTTCAAATTTTTCTAAAACGTGGTCAGACGGTTTGAGTTTCTAAACAGCCTCTTTTTTTATTTGAATATTTGAACTAAAATAAGTATAGTCAKTAGGAACTTATTACTAAAGGGTTAATGAACCTTGATAATATGCCCTCAAGTGTCCTATAGTAAATATTGTTTTCAGCACATACTACACTGAATTTATAAGTATTATTTATAGTAACAATAAAAATCACACACTAAATGAAGAAAAAACTAGCTGGCAAAGTGTGTTTATTATAATTAAAATTGGTAAAGTGTCAAAAATTGCTATATATTTTTATATGCCAGCCGTATATAATTATGAGTGAAAATAWTATTCCCAAGAAGACTTCATTAAACAATAAAATGTTATATTACTATGTAACCGATAGCTTTAAAGTCATAGAGAAACCTCTAATTTTTCCTTTCCTATAATGTGACTTTTTAAAACTAGATCAATTCTGCCTCACACTCAATACCAAGGATAATCGCTCCATATTCTAAAAACACTCGTACATTAATACACATACCCGCACGTTTGTATGTACGCAAGCCTTTAGGTGGGMCATTGGACGCTAATTTATTGCAGCAAGCGAAGAAAATTGCAGTCAATTGCTCAGCTAAATACATATGTACATACATATACACATAATAGTACATAAGAATTAAATAAACTTATAAATAACAAATGAATTAGAATGCAACGCAACTATATTTAAACAATTTACTTCCACCAGCCTTGAGGCAAAAATAAGCATAATAAATTTGTTGTATTCTTTTTGAAACGGTTGGGGTGCTTGCACTCACATATCAATTAATTACGAACAAGTTAGGCAATAATTAAAACAATTGAAGAGCAAAGTATGAACAAATAAAACCGTTCGATGGCTCAGTGCTTGCACACAAATTTACCAAATGGATGTGCATATCTGCTTTCATTAAAAGTTCCGTTCTACTGTCTAGTTTATTTTCAGAATCGGTAGTCATATAAAAAAACAACATACATACATATGTGTACATATAGCATAGATAGAATCGTCAATTATTCTCATTTCTTATTATTTTAGTTACATTTAATTGGCACCTACACCTTAGCTAGATGTTTGGCAGAGCTTCCCTCTCCATTAGTGGTGTGCCACTTGACTTTTACGCGACGAATGAATGATCATCGTGAACTACGAACTGGTTGATATGAGAAACGTTTTTATGGACTCCTGAGGGACGACCGACACTTAAAAATCCCTTTTGTTTGAGATTAAATCTAAACAGAAATTGACTAGATTAAAGAGACTAACATGAGTGAATTTCCATAAGAATAGAAGGAATGTCAAAGTTTATTATTTTACACAATTTATTAACATATTAATATTTGTTGTTTATTATATTCAAAAGATTTTCTTTTTTAATATTCAGACATTAATCCACCAGTATAGACGTAATGTAATGTAAATTTAACACTAGTATTCAATTCTACAACAGTCTTAGCAGATTAAAACTGAGGCTCATAGTTGTCAGTCGCCTCGTGCAAGCTTTGAATATAATTATAATAAATTTTTACTACACGTCCCATACTATTAGAAAAGCAAAAATATGTAGTGGAACAGATTTGATTACACTATGGAAAAAATTGAGAGATASTTTCGAGGGATTGAAACAAACTCAAACGATAGTATTTGCTTTAAGAAGTTCTGTGCAGGTCTTGGCTTTGTTAGTGTTAGTTAAATCATTTGAAACAAATGAAGAAATAAAATTTTGGGTGCACTTGACAAGTGATTTCATATCGATTCGGACACAAATCTCCACAACGAATTAAGGTAAAACAAAATTATTATTGATGTACAAAGTAGAGTGAATTAAGTTATATCATGTGTGCAAAATATGTATATTAACATTAATATTATTCAACAAATATAAAATTTAATTCTTAGAAATATCTAACACGTGACCAGTTTTTATTCACTAATGCTACTTTGTACACTTCGCTTCATCCAAACAATTTACTATAGTCAGACACGGTTATGAACATACACACTTTTATAAAGTGATATTATCAACATTCATTTCTAAAAACTGTTTTATTTTATTTCTCTGACACCAGCCCATTTGAGTTTTTGGCGCCATGAAAAAGTTTTCTATATTTTTCATTTACGTCAAACAAGTTATCAAGTCATGTTTTTGTTGCTCGCAAACACGTTCATTCAAAATTCACGTGCTACTCACTTTATTTGATTCCGTTGAATATGCATAATAGAATATTATGAATATTCCGAACTTGTCTTTGTTTGTATAATATATCAATTAATTTTTGAAAGTGGTTCATGTACATACATATGTGCATTTACATATGTATGTAGTATTTAAATTTAGTAGATAAAAAGATATTTGGTTATATTAATTAGGCATTTTGGTATAATTTCTTTCAATTATTTTTAATTTTTCAGCTCAAAGTATATTTCTATTTCGATAGACATTTTCTTAGAAATCGATGGATCTTGGAATGAAAAAAATTACATATTATAAAACTGCATTTGGCGAAGTATTCAAAATAGTCAATATAGCGGAACTCTTATAGAAAAGAATTCTCGATATTTGCAACGGGACTGTAATCAAAGACCGAGTGTTATAATTTTCATTATATAAAATGAATACTTGCACATATGTATATACTTTGAGCTTTAATATACAATTCTTCGGGGTCGATTTTCTGTTCTGACAAGTTTAYACTAAATATTGAACGCAAAGCATTAGGCACAATAAATACATTTTAATTAGGATTGCAGTTTATGCCACGCACGTTTTAAAAAGTAAGCAAAAACGTGAAATTTTTTTTTTTAAACATTATACATTTATATGTACACACATAAYTGCACATGCCTAAGTTGATATGTATGCACGAAAACATTTAATGCGAAAATACAAACCAAAAAGCAGTATAGTTAACATAGAGGACAAATAACTGATAAATAATTAAAACGGTTTTAACAAAAACGCGTAAATGGAAATGTATACCTAGACATTTACGAGTATCTACGACTCTGAATCAAATCGTGTTGTGATGCACATTGAACTGCAGCAGCTTTAAGCTGATTTACTTTTTTCCAATTTATTCCGCTCAAAACTCCTTTTTTTATAAATAAATCAGCGTTTGATAATRGAATGAACTACAATGAAAACAAACTCATTCCACTCGTATAATCTCACTTACAAATGTATTGCTGCCACGATAGTGGTCAATGATGATTTGAAATCAAGTTCAACGGGCTACTTTTTCTTTCAGCAAAGGCTTGCAACTTAATTATCTAACATCCAGACTCTGATTTATCTTTGTAATGATTGTACAATAGGGAAGAACATTATTTCAGATGATATTGTAATTTAATAATATTATGAATTATGTGTATGATGGAAAGTGAGGATTTCTGTTCAAAAATACATCACAAGTATGTACATATGTATGTAARCGATTTGATTTCTACATATCCTTTTTTTATGAAATTTTGAACAATAGAATTCAATCGTAGGAAAATGTATTGGTTTGTATGGGAAACTAATTATAGAGTTCTAAGCTTTTGAAACCTCAACACCTTAATATCTTTTTATCTCAACAAGTATGTTACCTTTTCCTAACTTTACGCGATAATTTTAATAYAATTAACACCATTCACTACATAAAACCTTTCGATTCAGTTGCGTTGCTATTTATTCGCACAGGGAACATAACGCGAATAAGCTCTACTTTTAAATCAGCGTATATTTCCTCCATAATCCATTCGATTACAATGTAAGAATATGTGCCCAAACAAATAATACCTATACATATATATGTATGTATGTATCATGATACAAAAAAGTCGGTGAATTCAAACCAACATATGTAAGTACACGTATGCATGTGTGGTATATTCTGTTCTGCAGCATGTTATTTGGTGCCATTGACGACAGCCTCGATAAGTACTTTAGATTCACTGGCACCATCATTGCTATGATATTGAGTGCCGCAACTATTGTTTGTATTGATATATGTATGTACAGATGAGTATTTATTTTCAATATTTTATCATTCAATATTCATTGACATAGCAACAAGTAAAATATTCTCAATTATAAAGCTCATTGTTGGACAAGAAACAATGCTTCAGATTTTTGCAGAGCTGTCRCCATATTTCCTTTCCCTAAAGAGGCAATAATATATGCAAGTATGAGGGAGGTTGGACTAAATTTGAATGAAGTTTTTTGGCCAAAAATTCTATAAAATACCAGAAACTCGAATCAGGGACCATTTCTATAATTTAGAGATCCAAAAATATAATGGGTACATGAAAAGTTCTTTATATGTAAGTATATAGAACATACATACATTCATATGTATATATTGTACTTTTACTCTTTTGTGTCATTGCAAATGGATCGCTATGGAAAATTGAATAAAATCGAAGCAAATAATTGAGGAAAGAAACTGAATGATCACAAAAACAAACAAAAATGTAGTTCATTAACTTTTATTGCAATAAACAATAATAAATATGGAATATTCCATTATTTAATCGAATCGCCAGAAATACGAGAACTAATGTCAGCAAAAAAACAAGAAAAAACGTTAACTTCGGTTGCACCGAAGCTAATACCCTTCACAGGTGCATTTTTKTTAGTAACTATGAGTTCAATTTGTATGGAAGCTATATGCTATAGTATTTCGTTCTGAACAATTTTTTTGGTGATTATATTGTTACCTTAAGCAATAATCCCTGCCAAATTTCGTGAAGATACCACGTCAAATGCGAAAGTTTTCCATGCAAGCCTTCGATTCCTATCGTTCGGTTTGTATGGCAGGTATAAGCTATAGTAATCCGATCCGAACAATTTCGTCTGATATTACATCATTTCTATAAATAATAACTCATACCAAGTTTCGTGAAGATATATCGTCGAATTGGGAAGGTTCCCATGCAAGCATTTGATTCCGATCATTCAGTTTGTATGGCAGCTATATGCTATAGTTAACCGATTTTAACAATTTCTTCGGAGATTGTATTGTTGTCTTAGAAAATAATCTATACCAAATTTCGTGACTATATCTTGTCAAATGTAAAAATTKTCCATACAAGAACTTGACTTGGCAGCTATATGTTATAGTGGTCCGATATCGGCCGTTCCGACAAGTGTGCAGCTTCTTGAAGAGAAAATGACGTTTGCAAAATATATACAGACAGACAGACTAACAGACGGACATGGCTAAATCGACTCAGCTCGACATACTGATCATTTATATATATATACTTTATAGGGTCTCCGACCCTTCTTTCTGGGTATTACAAACTTCGTGACAATCTTAAAATACCCTGTTCAGGGTATAATAAAAATAAATCGATTAAATTAATTAAATACGTAGCAGCACTCAAATGGTCCTCCCATCGGGAGTATAAACATAATTTTCTAAACTAAATTAATGCGAGTGTCGAAACTATCTTTTTCAAAACGATACCCACGTTTCCTCAGGTTCTACTGAACCGATTAACCTGAAATTAACTATTGTAATTCGTTKATTGTTTCCTGCATTCTGGTAATGTCAATAAATAACCAATAAAAAAATGGATTTTAAAAATACTAACTTCCTCTTTCGAAGACTCTTCAAAAAATATCTGAAACTCGTGCCTTTAAACTATAGTACCCCCTAGGCCTTTTGAAGCCTCCTTTTAAACGAAAATGTTTGTTCAAATCCACAAGCAAAATCTTTATAATTACACACTCACGTCGATTTAGCATATATTGTATATAAAATTTTATTACATTTTCTCAGAGTGTACCCCTATTGGCGTTTGTAAAAGCGCATCTGCTATACGCTGGTGCAATTCAGTTCGAACAGGATATGCAGATAAGAAAGAGTGATTTTTACATGCTCATAGCACATTACTAAGAACCCGTTACATGATTTAACACTTTTGCTCGAGATAGACGGAGAGTATAAGCAGCAGCGTCAATCTCCAGCACACGGTGCACTCATGAAAAACGTGAACACAACGTGACCATGGCAAAGCCGAGTATAATAACAACCACTGTTAGTCATACATACAAACATACAAATAAAAGCGATCATAAAAGCAGAGTTTGCTTCAAACTAAAGCTGTTTACATATACATAAATACATTGTACATACATAGATATAGTATGCAACAGTTTGGAAAAGGAGTTTATGTAGAATTTCAATGTTTGAAGATTTAGACAATTAAGTTTTAATCTTAAATATACATATATAGTGKCACTTTAAATAAAGAAAAGTATACCACAACGTAGAAAATGGTTAAAAGAATTGTGTGTGGAATAATAAACATTGAATGAAAATAAATTGGAAAAATGTCGAAAAATGTGTATATGGCGAAAGACTCACTAATGCTGAAGCAGATATTAACCAGTGAATTTTCAGTCACCTAATTGATTGATAATGAGAGTATTTATTTGCTATGATAATAATAAGTAACCAGTAACTCTAAAACAGAGTCACAACAAAAATTTTATAAAAATTCAACCGCAAAGTTCAAGAATATTAGATTAAAAACTTTTTCGCTATCCTGCTGGTGAGAATTAAAATATTTTTTAAGCAAAATATATTTCACTGGCAAGAGTTTGTAATCCTGGGTTGGAATCATATGATGATATAATTGGCTCCACTACTTCTAACTAGGTTTAATTATGAAGTGCATAGTCAGCGTTCTACTTTTAAGCGTATTTATCCACCTTTCTGAAAACACAATAATTGAAAAATATATTATTTGCATATATGTATATGTACATACATACCTACATATACTTAAACAAATTATGGAATGTCTGTCACTTAATGCGGCAGGCACTTAAAGCGTCGTCTAGCATTATATAACGCTCCAAACAGAACCACAAACAAAAATGAAAATTTCTACTTTTCCAATATCAGAGAAACCACAAAGAAAGGCACAAAGAAATATACGCATGCACATGGATGGAGAGAGAACCAAATCTGCATATTATGACGCTGTACATACATATGTATGTATGTATGCATATCCCTGGCACGATCATCACTACTTAGTAGCATACTCTTTAAGATTCACACTAAACCGCGTCTCCTCCACTAGCTGCACTTTGGTGCTTAAAATTCACTTTGTTAACTTTTGGTTACAATATTTGAATACCATATACCATATGCAAATGTATGTTTATGTATATGTCTGAAATGGCATATACATACTTATGATCCAAATGTTTTATCATAAGGTGATTTTTATATATTTCAAATTGTATTACAAAGCTAACAAGAAACCCAATTGGATTGTTAAACGCTAAAGTATTGACGACAATACATTAATTACTTCTGCAACCGAAATAGTTTAACTTTTTCATACACACTGTAAGCACTTATCCACAACGTTCTCTGCACTTTAGTACCCACAAGAAATGATGATTTTTTACACTCGTGGGTAGCGCGTGGCAGGATTGTCGTTCTTTGTCATAATTTATTACATTCACGCTTAATGTACACGATCGACTAAGTAACCTATGCAATAGCTGCACTGCAAAACAACGGCACCGATGTTGACACGGGTTTAGCGGCAAAATGAATACCATAAAAAAATATGTATGTACATATATAAATATGCTGATATATGTATACTCATAGGAAACCCAMTAATAGTAGAGAGAGCGAAATAAATACCCAACTATTTTTGCATTTTATTTTCCGCAGCAAGATCAGCCCGAGGTACCAGCTACTGCTCAATATTTTCGTTAGAGTCGTTTTCTTAATGCCTGGTTAGCAACCTTCTGCCCCTTAAGCTCTGTTAACTTAATCAAGACTTCTTGTGAACCAAGATAAAATTGGTTCCGAATAGTTAACATTAAAAAAACGCTTAAACTCGGTTAATTTTTGCAATTTTTTAAATCAACAGTTTTTTCTAATAAAATTTCTCTACTAGCAATAGCAAATTTTATCATAAAATCCATTAGCTGTTCAGAGTCAGCTTAAAACACACTTGACAAATAGAAATGAGATTAAGAATCTTGCAGAACCTATCTAGTTCATATAGCCAATTATAAAAAAAATATTAATTCTGTAACAACAACAAAACAGCATAATGTTTATRTACATATATGTATGTACATACATATGTATATCCAGCGAAGAYATAAAAAATGGAAGGTATTAGGTGTCTGTACATTTCTAGACATTTTACGCATTAACAAAATCTACGCATTTTACCGTTTCGCCTTGCAGATCCCGTAAATAAAAAAACACCTTTGTTGAAAACAATATCCCCTTTCCAGACATTTCCAAACGTATTTTATTAAGTCGCAGATAATTCTTTCTTTATTGTCAAACAAAGAGAATTGTCGCTAGGCATACAAYGCAAAGGAAATCCTACAAGTGCTTTCTTCTCAAAAACGCATACAAGGGTCTCTAAATGCAGCAGCACAAAAACAATTTTACATCAATATTACGCCCCTTCTTTCTCAAGCACTCATCATCATCGCTACTCTTTGTGCACAGCTGATTCTGAGTACAATAAAGAAAAAAAAAGGTATAAGGCCAGAAATAGAAATGGACATATCTACATACATATGTACGAATTGTTTAAGAGCATACACGGGAGCAAGGAATGGAAGAACAACAAATGAGGAAGGGCTAATTTCGGGTGTTACCGAACTAAGGGAGGTGCTGCCCTAATTTCTTCCATTTTTGACAATAGGATGCATTGTTTTTTCAAAGCGGTTCTTTCTGAAGTTCATTAAGATTTCTTACATATTGTCCGATAGATGGCAACCGGAACTTCGAAAATATTTATATTAGATATGTGGAGCGTATCGGGCGATTGTACCCTTTTTTGTCAAAGGCTGTCACCAGAAAAATATTCTCCCCGCATTTCGATACTAGACCTCACAGATTGACCGATATGATGGATAACAAAATCATTCATATGCAMTGGGCTTCACATATTCGGTGTCTGTGTCCTTGAAAAGTTATACTCCGATTTCAAATATTTTTGGGCGTTAATTGAAATACATTAAGGACACTATTTGTGGAAAGTTTTACTCGAATAACTTCTTAATGTTTGATTCGTATTCCGTAAAGTGAAAGAATCAGATGAAATTTAAAATTTATTATATGAGAAGTAGGCGTGGTTGTCAACTAACAGTGGAAGGTGGCACACACATTGTCAAAATTTACAAAGCACTTCTCTACCATCTTGCCTGTGAAATTTAATTCGTGTGATCCATTTATTTAGTGAGTTATCGCATTTTTTATAGTTTTCGAAATAACCGTGATATGAGGCGTGGGTGTGTATGAAGAAATGCCGAAAAGGCACAGCAAATTAAAGGTTTGGAAGATATGTCTTCTTCTTAATTGACTTAGACACCGCTTACGMGATTTTACGCGATTGTAGCCGAGTTAACAACAGCGCACCAGTCGTTTCTTCTTTTCGCTACGTGGCGCCAATTRGATATTTCCACCTGGTCCTTCCAAYGGAGTGGAGGTCTTCCTCTGCTTCCCCTGGCGGGTACAGCGTCGAATACTTTCAGAGCTGGAGTGTTTCCGTCCATTCGGACAACATGACCTAGCCAGCGTAGCCGCTGTATTTTAATTCGGTGAACTATGTCAATGTCGTCATATATCTCATACAGCTCATCGTTCCATCGAATGCGATATTCGCCAACGTGCAAAGGACCATAAATCTTTCGCAGAACTTTTCTCTCGAAAACTCGCAACGTCGACTCATCAGTTGTTGTTATCGTCCAAGCTTCTGAACCATATAGCAGGACGGGAATTATAAGTGACTTATAGAGTTTGGTTTTTGTTCGTCGAGAGAGGACTTTGCTTCTCAATTGCCTACTCAGTCCGAAGTAGCACCTGTTGGCAAGAGTTATCCTGCGTTGGATTTTCAGGCTGACGTTTTTGGTGGATCCAAGATAGACGAAATTATCTACGACTTCAAAGTTATGACTGTCAACAGTGATATCAATATCATCGGCATACGCTAGCACACTCTAGTAGAAGATGGTACCTTCTCTATATTCTCTTCTTATTCGAATTATTTTCTCCAGAAGCGGGTTGAAGAAGTCGAACGATGGAGCTTTTAGCGTTGCTTAACGTCAGTTTACACAGCCGTATTAATTTTRCGGGGATACCAAACTCAGACATCGTGGCATAAATGCAGTTCCTTTTCGTGCTGCCGAAAACAGCTTTGAAATCGATGAAGAGGTGGTGTGTGTCGATTCTCCTTTCACGGGTCTTTTCCAAGATTGGCGCATTTCGGCCTCTTTCTTTTTCTATCTGAAAATGCGTCCCGCTTCCCTCTTCAATTCTCGGTATCTATTCCATCCAGCATGTGTTGTGGTCGATCGTAACGTTGAGAGGTAAGCAGCCTGTTTTCTCTCCGCTGCGACACGGCACTCCTCATCGTACCAGCTATTTTTTACACTTTTCGAAAACTAATGGTTTGGGTTGCAGCTGTACGTAGGGAGTTTGAAATGCCGTCCCACAGCTCCCTTATATCGAGTGTTCTCAGAGAGCAGGAGTGCAAGCCGAGTGGAAAATCGTTCGGCTGTCTGTTGTGACTGCAGCTTCTCGACGTCGAACTTTCCTTGTGTTTGTTGGCGTCCTTTTTTGTTGCACAGAGGCGGGTGCGAAACTTGGCTGCAACAAGATAGTGGTCCGAGCCGATATTAGGACCTCGGAGCGCACGCACATCTAAAACACTGGAGACGTGTCTTTCATCTATCACAACATGATCGATCTGGTTGGTGGTTTTTCAATCCGGAGACAGATAGGTAGCTTGATGTATCTTCTTATGCTGGAATCTAGTACCACAGATAACGATATTTCGGACCCCGGCGCAGTTGATCAGCCTCAACCCATTTGGAGATGTTTCCTCGTGGAGGCTGAATTTACCGACTCTAGTGCCAAAGATACCTTCTTTGCCCATCCTGGCGTTAAAGTCCCCAAGCACGATTTTGACATCGTGGCGGGAACAGCTCTCATAAGCGCGCTCCAAGCACTTATAAAAGGTGCGGCGGGTCCCGAACCCACCGCTCAACCCTATGCACTGGATACTTTGCCCTCTCACTTTAGCTCGCCTTCAAACGGATATTCTAGCTGCTTGAGACATATGTAAAAGAATCGTTTTTGGCCACTCCCAAGTGAATGGCGATCAGAGAACTTTCCTCTCTTGCGTGAACTTCTACACATGACTCTATCCTGGAAGATATGTACGGATTCTTTTTATCTACCTAACCATTTATACTTATACACACATAATTCGATATATACTCAATTAGTTCTAGGATATACAAACAACGATTAGGTTAGGTGAACAAAACTACCAGAGTCTATAGCAGCATGTTGCTGGAGTATAAAAATATGGTAAATAGAGGAATTATCTATTATTATCAGTGTAATTTCGTTCACTGAACTACATACATATATTTTCTCAGCATTAATTGTGCAGAAAATGGTCCAATGTTATACAAAGCGTATACATATGTATGTACATATATACATATATGCATATATTTACGATATAAACATTAGGGTGGTAAAAATAYACAGACAATGCAATTCAAAGAAATGTAATAAGACATAAAGGTTCKCATATATACGCATACATATGTATGTAGACATTTACGTTATTACAGTTAAAGTATTCTTTCCAAAACATCGTTCTTCAAACTTTTGGTAAGGTAGTTAGGTAGGAGTGCAGCCCTGTTGTATTTTGGGCTCAATGAGCACTAACTGTGCTATTTTGGTAACTTTTAGGTACTTTCCATCAAAATTCACTGAAATAAATTTGTGTATTGCTCCATTTTTAAATGATATAAAATGCGACACGCTTCATTTCCTATAAACAGTAATTTATAAGCAATAATATATAATTAGTAATTTATATAGCAATAAATTATAAGCAATAAAAACACTCCAAGACGCAATGAGTGTTTCCAGATTCGAGCTAACAAAAGACAACGACCTTCAGAAATGAATTACCTAGTGGCGATAAAAAAGCAAATCTGCCAACAGCTAAATTTAAATATCCGCGGAGTGCAGCTCTTTGGACCTGTGTCAATTTTCTACATATATACATATGTAGCTACGTATACTTATTCAGGCGCAATTTTACAACCGCACATTTAAATATATTGTATAAATCAAATGTATACAAAACGTTTATAAGTGCAGCAACCAGCCCCTTTATTGCAATTTCTCTGTAGAAGCAGAGAATTTATAAATTTCCGCAAGCAAATCAAGTAGGTAAGAAGAAATAAAACGCTAATGGTTTTCGAATGATATGTAAGTCCTCCAATGTTTTACTTACAAAGGTATTGAAGAGAACAGAGAATGTGGATACTTCTTTAAAACACAAAGGATATGCTATCCCACTCAAATAAGTTATTTGTTAGCCGTTAACTGATTCGAGTATTCCTTAAAAAAGGAAACCGATAAACTTAATAAAATTCCTTCTTTGGAAAGAGTGAAGTTCGGTAACAAAATGGCAATGCGTTGTCCTAAAGACAATCGCAAAATTGGCAACAACATATACTTAGAGTACATACATATGTACATATGTAAAGAACATGCATACCAACTAGTATTTTGGGGCACAACCTTGCACTCTTCTCTCGAGATGTGTTCTTTTCGAAAATTCCGACTAGCACGTTTCTCAGTTTTTGCCAGAATAAATTATGTTAAGTTTRGTCGATATATTCTTCTCACTTCGAGCCAAAAATAAATTTTCTATTTTCTAGTTACGTTTAAATAATTGGCAAACCAATTGCCAGATTTTCAAGTGCGCATGTACGTACAATTAAGTGTTTATGATGAAAAGTTTATGGTTTAAGATCTTAGGCAATAAGTCCGTTTAACTTCCTTGAAAAATTGCCGATTGTCGAAATTTATTTACCAAACTTTTTAGTTCAATAAAAGGAAAGCGACCTACTAGCATTACTATTGTAACGTGCTCAAAAAGACGAAATTGCACGCATGATTATGAATTAACAAATATTCAAAATTYATTCAGCCATTAAAGTAAATAAGGCTACGGATGTAGAGTACAATATTATTAATGGAAAATGAATTTGAAACGCTTAGAATCATACGTATGTATGTATACATATATACGAGCTGTGTTCAAAAAGTATCGCGAATTTTGTGTTTTTTCAAAAATTAGTTATTTATTCATGAATATCTATTTTGTCCCCTCCAAGTAATCCCCATTAGATATTATACACTTGCGCTAACGGTTTTTCCAATCTTCGAAGAACTTCAAAAAATCATTTTTTTTATCTTTTCAGCTCCTCCTTCGATGCCGTCTTTATCTCGTCAAGAGARKCGTAACGTCGTCCTTTCATGGGCCTCTTCAGTTTAGGGAACAAGAAAAAGTCACAGGGGGCCAGATCTGGGGAATACGGTGACTGCGGCATCATTAGTGTGTTGTTTTTGGCCAAAAAGTCGCGTACAAGCAACGATGTGTGAGCAGGGGCGTTATCGTGGTGCAAAAGTYTATTTTTGTCACATCTTCTCTTCCTTCTGAGAACATTTTGTACCACCGATAAACGTTGCTTCGGTCCAAGGTAGCTTCTCCGTATGCCACAGTCAACATTCTTAGGTTCTCAAGTTCTCCGATCCATTTTTTTGAATAGGTAAAAATCGAAGATGATCCAAAACACGTGCAAGCAAAGCCCCTGTCAACAATTAAATGAACATTCAAAATGGCCGAGCTTGTCGGCATAAGTGAGAGACATGAGTACCAACATAACGCCACAAAAATTCGAAATTCGAATTTACGTAACCCGCGAAAATTCAAAATTCGCGATACTTTTTGAACACACCTCGCATCCATCAATTATTTTGGATTCSGTGAATCTCTCTGACACTAAGTTCAAGTAAATTGATTATTATATACGTTAGAGCCAGTAATACAGTCCATTATATGACGAAATTTTGAGTAATTTCTGACAAAAGTATTGCGCACACAATTCAATTAAAATCTATTAAAATCTTGAAAGGAGAATTGTGAAAATATTCATGCCACATAAAACTAATAGCTGTGGTAAACAAATAAAAATCAACCATATGGTACACACAAAAAGCACCGTTTTGTTACTACTCCTTTAATCGTTAATTAATAAATATTATGGTAATTGATTTCTAAAAGCTTTTCGTAAATTAACACCTTAAATTGAAATTAGAACAATTTAGAAGTAAGTGTATAGAGGGTAAGCCCAAAGTTTGGAGTGACTTGATTGGCATTGACTTGTCCAGTTTGAAATATAAATAAACTTGTATTCTGTGAACTCATATAATATKCGAACTACGAAAAGGTAACAAATAAATTCGAATTATGGTGCATGAAAGATTTARTATAGCAACGCAAGCGCAAAGTGGACAAAGAAAATTCATTCAAAATATCTATCAGTAAGTTGGGTTACTTCGGGAAAATTCCGATTTTAATACCAAGAGAATCGATTTCGTCTATAAAATAGTTCAATTTCAAATTTTCACGATTCTGGTAAGCAACTATCCACACACACAAAACCAAAATATAGGTATGTGACACACTCGGGTCTGTATTTGCCCGCAATCAACACTTCCGCTTGATCGGTTCACCTAGCCAATAAACAACGTACAAATAAACTTTACATAAATTATGTAAAAATAGGAATAAATTAATAATTGTTAATGTCAACATTATTTAGGCAATTTGGCACTCACTTTCAAAGTGAAATTTTTGAATTTGATTAATTTCACACAACACTGTTAATTTGCTTTAATTTTGCTGTTACATTCCAGTCCATATGGAAACRTCGATACTATTAGTCATACCATTTTAGATTTCTCCGAATTTCATATATATAAAATACATATATTCACTTGGTATTAAAAGAAAAAAGTAAGAAAAAAATTAAATGTATGAGCATGAAGAGCTTCACAAGCTGGACAACAGAGGGACTCCACAATCTGCACCAAATACCCGAGGTATTTACCTCCGTAATATCGCATGTAAGGTATTAGTGAGCATAGTGTGTGAAAGACTGAAGCCCACCGTCAAATCTTGAAAAGGACCCATGAAAGGAAAATCGACACACACCAACCCTGAAGGTTTTAGACTCAGTACCGACCGTTGGAAGTAGAGGAMCCTTCATTGGGTTGGAGCGATCCGGTGCGGAAGGATCTGGCTGCACTTGGTATTTCGAATTGGCACCAAATAGAGAAAAGAAGAAATRGCTGGTGCGCTAGGTTTAATTCCGTTATATCCGTAAGCGTTCTCTACACCAGTAAAGAAACATAAGGTGTATTAGTTATATGGGATCTAGTACAAGATTTCAGATTATTTTATTCATTTTAGTCATACAAATGCACCGCTATTAGAAAAACACGCTCTCTCCCAATATTTTAAGAAGAAAGTTCGAAAATCTTTCTCTTAGGTACGAGTATATAGGGCTAAGAGAATTATTGATCAGATGCAATACCTTCAAAATTTCTATAATATATCTCCCAGATTGAACGATATTTTGAATGAAAAGTTGGCATTATAAATGGGCGTCCACACTGTTGATATTTCAGGGCTCGAATAGTTTTGATCCGATTTGAAAACCGTTTGGTGCTAACGTGGCACACTTCAAAGCTTTTCATAGCTGATTGGGTTGATGAGTAAAACTGCTGTTGTTATTCTTCGTATGAATGCTTTTCTGTATGGGTATGTTATCGTGGCTTTATTGGAAACCTACATGCATCCCATTTTAATTTAAATATGTAAAATTTGTTGATTTTAACGTACAAGTAAAAATAGACACAAGGACACAATTTGCGTCAAGTCCATGTATAATGCACGCACACAAGAAAGCGACATAATTCATTGCAACAAAAATAAAAATAAAAATAAAAAACAGTACATCAACCACTAGCATATACTCTTTTTTGCATAGTGTATGGAAAAAAGCTGCTCTACCTGCAACTGTTAATGGATATGAAATCGCTTTCCTAACATTTCTATGATTTACATGGAAATCTTCAGATTGTCCCCTTGAGCTGGTGTAGCTCTTTTTCCTATCGGATTCAAAAAATTTGATCATTCGAAGAAACCAACCAATCAACTTTACTTATGATAACTCTGTTCRTGATACACCAGCGACATAATTATAGCAAAATTTTGGAGTCTTATATTCTTTATTATTACACTCATCTCTCAATCGTTTTTAACTGACAAAGAAAAATTACATTTTATACGCTTTTAAATAAAGCTTACTTCTAATGCGTTTGACTTACAGTAAATGTCCTGAGAATGCTCCGCCATTTCTACACAGCTGTTAAGGCTGAATGTTGATTGCGTGCAAATAAMTGTCAACAGTGTGGAGAGCGTGTGCGTGAATAGTTGACGTCGATATACATACATACATATGTTGTTGATTTTTATTAATTTACTTATTTCAAATATGTATGGCGCCAAGCAATTGTAAGAAATGAAGACAAAAGAGGAATCGCAGCTTCTTGAATAAATTGTAAACATAAGCTGATTACGAAAGAGACAAGTACGATGGATATAAGCTCTAAGATGCGATAAATTCTTTCCCTTGTTGGATGATTGAAATTTCTATGTAAGAAAAGGAGTTGCTGCCATATCTACACATACATAACTAGTCTATTGCTAAGGCTTGACTAAATTGACGAACAAATTTCTAAATTTGCTTAGTCTAAATAAACAACACTGTCACCAGAATCAACCATCGCTAATCAGACCAAACCTGATCAATCCAATACGTTCCAGATGTGAGTTCATGTTAAAATAATTTTCAAACACGGCAGTTAATTAAACTAAAAATTCTAAAACGTCAAACTAGGACCAGAACAGAAGATCAAGATCRAATGCACTAAAAAGTCTGAAGAGGACAAATGTACACCAGTGCGTATACGCAACCAATATGTTTGGGGGGGGTGCCTGCAGGTGCGTCAAAGCGAAAAATAAATAAAATTAATCAAACCTTAAATGCGCGAAAATCGACAGCGGCAATAAAAAAGCAATTTATAGCCCGAGAAATTAGAATTAGAATGAAAAGGACTTGGCGCAACTTCAGTACAAAGCAGTAACAATTATTGACAAAATAAAACTTGCTTTACAAGGACAAATTTCGTGATTACATATCGTGCGCTAGTATTTCCTCTTTAAAAATCAATACAGCACAATATACACACATATATATTTTCATATATCATCGAATGTAATTCAGAAATACAATAATTTCTGTAGATTGTACTATTTGACAAAGGTTTTCAATTTTTTTAAACAAACAAATCTGCTTGAACACGGCTTTTAGTTATGCCTCCCTAATATGTATGTGTATAAGAGAATGCTCGGAACGCACATCTCATGTTGCACGTGTAACCGAGCCGGCATTCGCACTCACTTACATTTATTTTCTCTGCTTTTCCTTAACCTGAGTGTTGGCGTCCTTCGTTGATGTGTCGTCTCGTGTCTTTATTGTTGCTGTTTTTATTTATATATATATATTTTTTTTTGCTCTTGCAGTTGCTTTACAATAGCCTGCGTAAATTCAACTTTGCATTGGTGTAATATTTTCTCACAGCATGACTTATTTAATTAGACTGTGAAATCATGGGTATATTAAACTACATACATACAAATGTATACTTATATAATTCGAATGCATTTGTGTGCAGCATGACGGACAATGAATTGCACTTTTTGATCTTAAGTTTCACACGTATGTACATACATATATTTACAAATCTCACTACTGCACAGTTCGTCCTTTTGTTTAGCTAAAGTCTGCGTTTGTTTGCTTTAACAGTTTTATTATTTATAATATTTCATTAATTTATCTCAGCAAWTTTTTTGCTATATTTACCGGTTTTACAACGTTAATCGCTAAAATTCGATATTGGTACATATATTCCGAATTGCCCTACATGAAATTCAAATTCACTCCCTATAAACATTTACATTGTTAAATTTTTGCTTATAAAAATTATATTTTGACGTGTGGTTCGGTGTTCAGTGTTTACGCCAGAATACCCAAAACTAAACTGATGCGTTGTCCTCGTAAACTTCCGCGAATTCGGAAAAGCAATGCCGTCAACAATTTCTAAACTGTTTCGAGTGCCAACTTCTGACCTGCCGACAGACGGCATTGCAATTCGTTATTTTGTTTTCGTTGAGTATTCTTAATTTGGTGTTTGCTTTCAAGACATTTTTTGTTTTGAATTTTCTGTGTACAGAGCGTCTGCGTGCGTCAGGATAAATGACCCTATAGGAAATTAGAAAGTGCATTACTGTATTTGTAACAGCTCCTTAAATACGTATGTATATATCGAAGCACATACATTTATCCGCCCTCACCCATTTATAGGCTGAATAAATTATTGAAACTAGAATTATTTGCCACGRGACTAAAAGAGTATGTATATTCATAATAAGCACTTATCGACGAAATGCGGCAATGGCTAAACTCGGAATTTACATACATACACATATGTATGTGTACAAATGAACAGCCAGTTAAACATTTTTAACCAAAGCATTGACAACAAATAATTATAGAAAAGCGTGCGGTGAAGAAGCAATGCCATCAAAATACGACAAACCGAAAATGTCGACCGTATGATGACACAAAATACTGAKAGTGCAACGCGGCGAGCTCTCAATATTGGCGACACCACTACAAAGAATATAGTACATACATCACAACCTAAAGTTGTTGACGTCATTATATTGCACAGCATGTGCCAGATGATGGCGTCAATTCGAATTGCCAACAAGAAACAACAACAGTATACACCTTTGTATTTTTTTCTTTCGTAGGCGACAATGAACTCAAATATATAGAATATCCGTAATTAAAGGGGGTTTATGGCCAGTCTACATCGTCATYTGCAACAACCATAACAATACGTTGCTTACTATGGATGCATTTATTTCTACTGGCGCTTATGACAAATTTATGTACAGATATATGACTGCATGTAAATGAAGAAACGGCATTTGAACATTTTTCTAAGCGCTTGTATGTAGTTGCCAGTTATGCTTGTGTCTCTCGAGAATCCCGACGCTTACGTACATACTTATATTTTGTATTGCTTGCAGCGTTTTTTACTTTTTACTTTAACTAGAATTTGCTCAAAAGCATATTATATTAAGCATAAAATAATAATTCGTTTTTGAAATAGCTTAAATGAACTTTCAAATTAAAGTCAGCTTGAGATTTTTGTCGAATGAGTTTGRGAAGTGAAAAAATACTCATAAATTTGATCCAAAGAACTTTATTTCAATATAAATATTATTTTAGATATCACAAATTATTTAAATTTGATATTAAAATTTAAATATAAAAAATTAAGTCAATGGTAGCATATCTAATTAAACAAAACTTTCACCCCTTAATTAACACGAATAAATAATATTTCAATAAATTTTACAGAGAAACTAATACAATATAAAAATATTTAACTAAAGTACAATTGCATACAGTAATTGAAAGCTTTRACAGTTTTCATTTTCATCCCAGTGTACATACATACATATGTAGGAATTTATCGGCGGTTTTTATTTTCAATTAACTCCTTCAATTTTAAACCACAGTMTCGGTTAAATATTTGAATAAGTATTTCTTGTGAAAATTATTTGATAAATATCAAAATAAATGTTTTAGCTGTACTAGGAACACATTTCAAATTCAGGCTTAGTTTTCGAAAAATATTACCAATGTTAAAAAAAGTTTACAATATAAGAAAGTAAATTTTATTTTTATCTCTATAACCAAGCTAAAAGAGTTCCATATTCCTATATTCCAAGAACTTATATTCATAAATTGCCCTTCTAAAGCAAATAAAAAGTTGCAACATAGTAACTTATATTTCCTATTTAACACATTAATATTAAATACTTCTAACAGTGAGTTTTTTAACAATTAATATCTATATTTGCACACTGAGAACATATAGCATATAGCATAATATATCTGCTCGACTCTGAGGATGTGAAACTTCAGTAATAACTAACAAGATAYAAATAAAAAATTTAAATAAATATTTAGCACCTAACTAACAAAACATTTGCAGTTGCAAAAAGTCCAAGTAAATACGTRTATGTATAATTATATGAGATTTTAAAGACATATGATTTAACATAGATCTAGAGCGCTTTCAGAGCACCGAGTCATAGTTTTGGAGATTACTTGTTACTAAATWCTAAAGTCAGTTGTAATCAAAGAGTCGAAATTGACCCAACGTAAGATTTACATAAGTTTGAAAACAAATTGCCATTACATTTTCCAGCATTAACCATGTTTGTATATTAATATTAAAAATAGATTTTTTCTACATGCAGTAATATTTGTGACTTTTTTCTTAARCGTAGAAAGATTCTCTTGCGAGGAAGATTTTTTGTGTATTTCACATTGTGTCCGCACGATAGTCATGTCCACAGACGGAACAACTACGTCTATCCAACCCTGTAATTGCGGTAAAAAATATTTTGCTTCTAATAGAACAAGTTTTCCGATATATTTTTATAACAACTCACCTAATCGTGCCCGCTCAGCTTCCTTGGCAATAATTATTTCATTTGTGAGATAAACTTCTCGTCGTATCTGGTCGCGCAACTCAACGCTCATATCGGGTATGCACCAACGTACCAAAATCATAACAAGCGCCACGAAATTCTGTAAAGAATKTAAAGAAAACAAAGTAAAACTACTATTTAGCTCAATTACATACATATTTTTTAATAGACGAAGTTGRGCGCCCACTAAATGCCGTTAAACGAAAATGTTTAAGCTATCGYAAATAAAAATAAAACCGTGGTACAAGACTTCGAGGTATGGAATGGAATATGCGATTAAAAAAAAAATTTTTTAATGAATAACATTACTCTCGCATTCTTAAGTTACACTGTGAACTACAAACACACGCCCACTTTTCACATGTCTTAAACTCCATCTAATTTTTTTTCACTAAATCGGAACTTTACTCAGGTACCGTATATGTGAAGCTCACTGTTTATGTCTGACTTTATACCGAAAAAAACAGCCAATTTCCTAGTAATAATGCGCCSTTATGAAAATTAGGTACTATATTGTTTAATCGAAATCAAAAATGTGTGAAAGACCATAGTTCCTTCATAATCAGTSCGAACCTTCCCCTAGCCCTATACAATATTGTTATAAGTGATTTACGACTTGACACATTACCTTAAATATATTAGTTGATTCTAATATAAATATATATGACCAAGTAGTAATGTGTTTCGTCGAATAATGAATGCTGAATTCTTACGCATCATTTTGATTAACATAAGATTTTGTCAACACCTGAAAACATGCGTCTGAACTTAACCTCTCCTTGTTTATTTTTCATAACACTTTCATTAGCTTGGCCTGTATGCTTTTTTTAAGTAAAAATTCAATGTTACAAAGAAAGCACTCTTTAAACCAAAATTATTACCTGAATCTCGATGTTCACAGCGGAAAATGGGGTCATGTGCTAAGCTTGATGACATAGAAATGCATTTAAATTCATTAAAGTGGGTGGTTGGAGAACCGGCTTACCGATCGTTAACCAGCCTAATTAATCTATTTGATTGAAATATGACAATTAATTATTTATACACAACACAATTTAAATAACCAAGAGTSGTTTTAAGCTAAAAAAAAAAAATTATTCTTGTTAATTTTGTTGAGCTTAAAATTGTTGTTGTTTAGTAGAAGCTTTAATTTTGCCTTCAAAAGGTATTAAGGCCACCGACTAGTGGGCGTAGTTACAACTACGAGTAAAGGGGGTAAGATTATATGGAACAAATACTTTGCATAATAAAATATTATTTTGTTGTTTTAAATGAACTATAGTTTTACCAAATAAGCTAAAAAATTTTCAGGTTTGCAAATTTTTATATATTTTCCTATATTTCTAAAAAAAATCTCATTACCAATATTTGCATATGCTAAAATCTTTAAAAAATTCTAAATGTGATAAGCTTAGTCAATTTTCTTTTTCAAAATTTTTTAAAAGGAAATAATTTAATTTTAACATATTTTAAACTAGCAAGAACTTCGCCACTGTACCCGCCTACCTAACGGTAGCCCTGTCTGGAAGTGTGTCAGATCATTCAACTTTAGCACTTTCACTGCATCTGTAGCCCTGACGCCACGTATAGCCGCTAATCACTCAACAATGCGAAGCGACAAGTGGCATGCACCAAGCGGACTAAAATAAATAAAATTAGCCGTCTTGATGTCGTGGCAAATACAATAGGAATACTTTAATTCAGTGCAATTGCAAACGTCAAAGCGTTAGCAACGAGTCAAATGCAAGAAATATTTTCAAAAATTTTAATGAAATAAAATTAAAACTTTATAAAAAATTAAAGTGGATTTTCTCAAATCACTTTTTGAGATACGTTCGTATACTTTTGCGCCGGACTTTGAAGAAAGTGCAGCAACACCAGCGCCACTAACACCACCATCGTACCCGTCCACTATGAAGCGTTTTAATTGCTTCACTTTACGTTCATTTGGCATTGTGGTTGCCGGCTTTGATATCATCGTAGCATTGTGCACGCTAGCACTGTGCTCCTACTATCTTTGGACCGACTATGTGCATGTGTCATATTGGCCACAGGACGATGTGAAAATATTGAATCCGCTTAGTAATCTCATTGCAATTGTTGGTGAGTTTTTGAGAACATTCAGAAAGAACTTATTATTAATATAGCGATTGTACTTACATATATATTTAACTAACAAAAAACATATTTCCAGTATAACTCTTGAAAAGTAAAAACAAAAAAACATCAACAATGTGCAATAATCATATACAAAATATTACAAAGTAATACTCATTCATGAAAGACTTTCAGTCAATGTTTCGGAAATTGAACGAACCGAACGAATTTTTGCTTTTAGATAAGCTTTTATTTTAATCTAGAAACTTAAAAAAATAAAAAWAATAAAATAGTCCTTCATATTTCGATAGATAAGGCAAAAAAATTAACTCAGTGAAAGAATTTTTTTTAATTCAAATTATTTTTAAAGTTTTCAAATTGTCCGCAAATAACCAAAGACACTATTTGAAATATAAAATTTTGAGTGATTATTTTTATAAAGAATAATGTAACACAGTCACGTTTGCAAAATTCTAATTTACAGTTGACTATGTATTCATACATAACTTCTCCAATGCTTTCTATATGGTTCTGGCAGTTACCATTTGGGTAAAATCTTTGATTAATTTAGTTGTCGCTTCCATACTCATAGATGGTATAAGAAAGGTAAAACAGTTATGAAATAATTACTACAAATAGTATCCAAGAATAAATGAATACTTTTTATTTTTATTATTGCAGCAACGTCTTGTTTGCATTACTCCCTGGCTCATTAACACCACGATTTCGATTGGCATTGAGATAGCAGTATTTGTATTCATCGAAATTAAAATGAATGAATTCGAAGAGGAAATCGCATTAGACCGGCGCATAGTACACAGTGTGATATTTGGCGTATTTATGGGTGAAATAAATGAAATTAAAAATGCCTTCACATACTTAAACACACTGATTTTTTCATCTTTAATTAACAGTTTTCAATGCGCTCTCTTTATTCGGCATCTTTGCACTATACAAAATGCTCAAGGCAACGGTCAATGAGAATCGTACGTTACAAGAGAGTATTGTGGAAGCAGCTGGACTTTATCAGCATGTTAAAGTTTAAATTTAGCGTGAATCCATGGCGAATTTTTGCCGCATTTTGGTAGCACCATAAAACAACAATTTGGTAATGGGCCTTTAGTTTATTAAATAATGCATTTATTTAGCAAGAAATTTTAAAAATTTTAATATAAAATATGTAAAACTACCAAAATAAATAAAACAGTGCTCTTAGGAAACATATCTTGAAAGAGAGTTAAAATCAAGAATTGGGCAGGAAATTTATTTATGTGTCATTTTCTCTTTTATACAATATTGTGGCTAATGTTTTTTTCAATTTTTCACTTATCATCGATATTATTATGTCTTTCGACTCACCTCAAATACCACAACAAAAGCCAATCGACAAGCGAGTATGATATAAAATGTACTTGTTAAATAATATTTTCGGGGCGAAGTTGGTGGTTCTCGAAAATCAGCATAACTAAAAGAAAATAATAATGCAGAATATGAAAATCTTTAATTATTTGAATCGACTTACAAACACGTTCTTATATTTGAATCATCACCAGCTAAACTACGCAAATTATCGGATTCCGTTATATTATATTCGGATAATGTAAAATTCAAATAGCCAGCAAGCGTATGACCCTCAGAACTTGCACGATAAACTAGGCGAGGTATAAAGTCAGATGTAAAGGCAATAATGAAGCCCTGTAGAAGTCAACAGTTAGGAATAGAAAAAATAATAATTTCCGTYTTACTCACATTAGTTATCACACTCAGCTTGCCTATGCTGTCCAATATCCGATACCAAACACCAATATCACGCACACGCTGTGAAACGGGACGCCTGTGGTTGGCCAGCAACTTTTTCGCATCCAAACGCATTTCGAATATATTGTTAAGTAACGCAAAGAAAGGCGCCAAAGGAAAGGCGGCCACAAATAATGTAACGAAACCATACTGCAAAACTTCGAATGTAAACAAAATATTACGTAATGTATTGTTAAAACTAAAATTGCTCAGGAAAACAAGCCACATTTACTTACCCATTTCCAAATACTCCGGAAATAAGCTGCGTGGACCCCAGTCAAGTAATTTTAAGTCGCGCAAATATCGTTCCACTTTCTCTTTATTCACATCATGAGTTTTACTGTTGAACAAACGCGACAGACCTACTTGTATGGCCATGATTTTTCGCCAAATCTTTGGCATTATTACTTCCAGTATGGTGTTAAAAGCTTGTTTTCCAATCATAATGATTGCCAGCTGAATACAGAGTTCAGTCAAACAGCCACCAGAGGAGCACTACAATGAACATCATGTTAAACAGAAATGTAATGAAAGTCAGTACAAAAAAATTACCTCCTCTTGTCGATAATCAAATATTGTGTTGTATTTTCCTGGATGTCCAACGAATTTTCCTTTAAAAAATGCTATATAAAAGATGGATGCATAATAGTTTACAAAYTGCAATAAATAAATCTTCAGTGTCAATGAATCGTCGAATTGCGTTTGTGTGCGCCACATTTCCAGTTCAGTCAGGTACTCAGCGAGTTGTGTGTACACCTGATAAAGAAACATTTGGAATTAGATAATTGTTAGTTTTTTTCTTTGGAATTTCATGGCTTACATAATTCAGCATATATAACAGACATAAGTTGACAAACGCCGCCGAAGCTGTAGCCAACATGATGGCGCTCGAAGTTGTCATCGTACTAGAATTCAGTTTGAAAGTGCCCAGCATAGACATGCGATAAACAACTACCGCAACAAGCGCCACGAAAGCCAAAAGTATCAACAGAAAAACAACCGAAACACTTAGAATAGTGGCAGGAAATTTCATGCGCCAAAAAGGTACTACTGGTTCTTGTATATTCGTAACGTAATCAATGCGCGTACGAGTGTTTTTCACATGTCCCAACCGCGACAGGTAATCGGGACGAGGATGCTCCTCGTGCACATCAAAGCCAGTTAAATCCCATCGATGCGTAATCTCCGCTGAATAACGTTTCCATAACTCCAAGAAAAGTGTAGCCCAAAAGGACATGAAGACAGCAAAGAACACAGTACTGGGATTATCAAAGAGGTAGGTAATTTTGGCATAAAAACATGTCTCCTTGAGATACCAAAAATCACATCGATCACAAAGGGGACACATAGTGAGGTTATTAGTATGCTCATTGGAGCAAACGTCTTGGCTGTGTGTGGAAATGCAAAAAAGTTAAATTGTAGTAAATTTGTATGGCAGTGGTCTCGTAAATTAGTAACARTAAAAATATACATACACTGGGACATAATCCTTTAATGTTATCAATGAATACACAAAACAGATAATGCCAATCAGGGAGGCAAGCAACAGCATATAGGTGTAAAAACCTAACCAAGCGAAATACAGACCTTAAAAGAGTCTTAATTAAGCGGCAATTAATTGAATGCTGAAAAATACAAAATATACCAATTTTAACGCCAAAATATTCCTTTACATAATCAAGCGGCTGATAGCGATACCATTTCTTAACGGAGGCCCAGTGTGTATAAAGAGCTTCGCGCATTGTACCTTTCTCTGTGATTTCGCCCTGAAATTACGAGAATATATTTTAGTGTAATTGACTTTTGTCAGAGTTTGGTTGAATTAACACTCACATCATGCAGCGGATAAGCAGCACAATAAACATTCGACTCTACCATGCGATCAATACCGAATGCTCGCGGATCCTTGTCGGGGTTATCGAAATATTGCCGATCCAATATAAACTGCACAATACGAGAGCGCACCGCATTTGTGAAGAAGCATCGATGATGTATATCGAATCTGTATTTAAAAACGCAAATAATAAAATAAATACCTTTAAAAAAAAATTTCAACTCACAAATACTCTTTATCACGACTGTAGATGGCGGTGAAACGGTAGGCACGACGAGGGAAATATCGTTCATCAACAAAAATGTTACGAAGAAAGAATTGCACAACACTTTTGAGACTAGAAAAAACACTTCGAGTTGAGCGATTCACTGCAGACATGCCGGGTATCTGTAAATATAATCCAAAATATTAAATTTATCTCCAAGCTACTTGTATACGATTAGTAGAGCAGAACTACATAAGTTCAAGTAAGCAGCGCCACAATATTTAATAAAATATTTCAAAAAAAAATATATATAAAAAATACGAAACATTTGGCCTCTTAGAACAGTTTGTAGTAATTGTATACCGCATATTTTATATGCAAATGCAGAATAGCAGAAGCCAGTAAATGGTTTGGAAGTAATAGCTAAAAGTTAGATGCGTTTATTTTTAAATTAAATGCAAATTTTTTTGTATGTAGGTAGGTATGCAATTCAGACCTTTCGTGAGAGATATTGCGCTGCATGTAGCAAACGACTGTATTTGCTGTAAACTGTGGTACTACAAAGATCCTGCAATAGTAGTGCATTAAAAATAAATTAAAGAATGTGTGGAATGATTAGTAAATTTTTAAAATATGTGAAATGTTTTTCATCATTTGTATAATAGATAATAAATATGTAGCATATATTAAATTATAGATTTATGTAATGAAAGACTAATATAATATAAATGTGGTCTCTAAATTTGGTAGACTACATTGGGACAAACATTGACATTCGACTTTTTTATATTTTTACCTACACAATAAGGATAATCAAATTCTACATATATTTGCTGAAAATGAAAAAGAAGGAAAATTTATAAAGTAAACCAAATTTATAAATATACTCAAATATTGATTCATTACTTTTCTATATATTGTTACATTTGTAATAAAACGAGTTTATCTATTCTAATTTAAGAAAAATTCATTTGAAAGTTTACATWTGCTTTAAATAGTACTATATTATGTTATAACTAATAGCCTAGGTTACTTATGGCGAATACCACCCTGTAAAACTGTACAGCATTAAGTTACAATTCATAATGAAAACAATTATTATTTAACCAAACTATTTTCAGAATGCTGAATTTCAATTGTATGTACGTATGTATGTATTCGCAAACCCATTTTAATGACATTATGTCTTACAAAACAACATAAMATTTTCCAATATCTATAAAAACAAYTAACATTTGTCTTACCTCCTTCATAGGCATACGCAGCTTTAAAATTTCGGCATAGCGACGTAAAACATCCAATGGCGCATGTATCTATAGAGCAAATAAGAAATGAATTATTCAGCAACTAATATATAAAACATATATTTTTAGTTCACTTACTTTCACAAAATGAATATGCTGCTGCTCCCTAATATCCACTTCCATCTGTAGTCCATTTTGCAACAGGTTGGCTTCATATTTGAAACGCTTATGCGAATTGATCACTTCTTGGCTTGCGTCCAGATCCACCTTGTAGGCAAGCACAAAATCAATTGAACGCACACCATCCGTAAAAAACAGTGTCTCATTGTATTTCGTTGATGGGCAGCAGTCTTCTTCATTTACAAAATTATTTTCTAAAATGTCATCAGTCATTGGAGCTAACGGTGTTGTGAACTTAGAACTATTATTACGCCTGATATGACGATTAATTTTGGCCAAATTGTTATTTCGATGTTGCGATGTCTCTGCGTCGAGTGTCAAACTCGTTGTGTGCTGAAGTTTTCTGAAAAGACACCGTTATTTTTTTTTGAAAAAGTTTTCTGATTTCTCTTAAGCATGCCAAACCAAACACACCTCTTTGACTCGTTCCCACTATAGAGATTTTTAGCTTATACATAAGTGTGTTTTACGCCATTAAATTCTTACACCCAGGGTGCGTCGTTGATAACAATTTGAATGTATAGTATGTACTTACTGGGGTTAAGATTCCCTGCTGTAGAGAATTACGCACGCACCAAGTTACAAACGGACATACATATGTACAAATATTATACATATTTACTATTAAAACTACACATTCTATACAAAATTACTAGAGACGCTCTTAATAAACCACATACATATGTTGTGTTGAGCACGTATATCATTTAAATATCAAACAGTTTACCTCAACTGTGCCTGCCAAGGATATACTTACATTTGTATATATACTTATTCCATACAACGCCTAGAGATACATATATTTACGCAAATGCGGTAACCTATATTCGCCTTAAAAAATATAGACAAAAATGGCAAGCATTACACTCTAAGCACTTTCACGACTGGGACTAAACTCAAAGATGCAAAAATGCAACAAGTCACGTGTCAAAACAGTATGCAGATATAAGCTAAATATTGTATTGAGATKACTGCCCCCATAAATGTTGGCATTTCGTTAAAATTTAGGTATATTCTTTTACTGCTTTATTTTTGGGATTAATTCAAAAGATAAAGAATTCAATTAAAAACCCTAAAAAGTAGTGCAATATACCATAATAAAAACATACATACGAGTATATCAAGCCACAGCACTGCAACAATTTATACGACCTTTAATTTATTACTTATTTTTGCATAAACAGTATTTTTATTACTAACAAAATAACTTACCAAAAAATAAGGAAGAAATACATTTTTTTTTTTTTAATTACTTTAAATAATCATGGGCACTAAAGGAGAAAAAATAAAGGCGYGCTAGTAGTATCAGGAAAAACAGACACAATTTTAAAGTTCGAAACTGTTGGCAAATGCCAAAAGTCGCAGAACTCAACCTCCATTTGGTACTCTTTCTTCTCTTTACAATTTACTTTATTAAATTAGCATACACGGCATTGAGTGCCGATGATTAATACAGTAAATGTGGGTTGTCAGTATTTATGTTAGCAGCAATTAGCGTTGAGTGGGGATTTTATATTTATATATTTATGTTCATATAAATATGTATGTGCACTTGTGTATTTGAAAAAAAAAATAGCATTATATACGAGTATCACTGTTTGATGAATATTAAACAATTCCAAGAGTTTTACCTATTAGTTATATAATTATAGTAATTGTAATCTCCCACTTATCACTGTTAAACACGACGTATCGTTACAAACTGATAAAATTAAAATTATATMTGGACGCAAAATAGCGCCATACAATTCGAACATCACTCTTCAGAAGAACGAAGCACACACACTTTTTCAGCATCTAAAAATACGTACGCATATTATGTAGGTACAAAACATTATGGAAACATGGGCTTTTAGAACACTAATACGCCGTCAGCCCACCATCAAATTCACTGACCACCCAGWATGGGTCCAACAATGACTGACTGTACGATTAATAATAATAGGTTTTTGTTTAGTAGTTTTAATTACTTTTCTTGTTTATTTCAATCATTGAATAATCATTGTTAAATATTAACATTATATTTTTTAAGAACAATAAACATCTTGCAATGTAATATTTAATTTTGAATGATAAATGTATGTTAATTATTTTAAATAACATCATTTACGACTAGACGTAGATCAGCCTGATACTATACACTGGTCTTCAATAAGTACCTGGATTTTCTGTTAT
Source organism: Bactrocera latifrons (assembly GCF_001853355.1). Taxonomy (NCBI): domain Eukaryota; kingdom Metazoa; phylum Arthropoda; class Insecta; order Diptera; family Tephritidae; genus Bactrocera; species Bactrocera latifrons. Next base: position 743,518 of record NW_017537212.1, on the reverse strand, counting down.
CAATAAGTATTTCTGTAAGCATATATGTACATATATGGTAAAATTAGCTCAATAAGCGTTTTTGTTTTTGCTTTTCTAACTACTTTTGCTTTTGGAGTAGGAATACTCTTTGGTAAGCGTTGAGAATCGTTTACATTTCTATGAACTAATTATATTTATAGGAAGTTTATATGTGCCAATTGGCCACGAAATTTGTAGAACCCAGAAGGAAACGTTCGAGACCCTATAAAATATACATATCAATGATCAGAACAACGTGCTGAGTCAATTTAGCCAATCTAAGAAAAATAGTTCTGATCGGACTATTACTTCTACGCCTTGTATGTAATAAATAATATTTATAAATCCAATATATTATATATACATACACTCAAATAATTATAGAAATATTTGCATAAGGTCAAACTAACACAAATAGCGATGCTTTGCATTTAGTATTTTTTCGCTCTTCTTTAAAATGAGATCGGATATAAACAACACATTATCTGACATACACAAATATTTTGCAAATACACTGTATTAGTCTTACCTTTTATCAACGTTTCGGTGTGTACGACCATCATTATTATACAGTAGTTTGTCATCAAGTTCAATACATTCACCAACACCACGATTATCATCATTGCCAAAGTAGTAACTTTTGCCTTTTCCGTTTAAGTTATCTTTATCACATGCTTCAACTTTTAAATTACTACCTGCATCTCCAGATGCACTTGCGTATCTTTCATTCTGTAAAAACATCTCACAGAGGCTGTCGTAACTTTTAAAATTTTCTTTGGAAGCTGTTACCGGCGATCGGCATTTCCTTTTTATATTAGTATTCGACCGACACGTACTGCCCTTCTTTGCTTTAGTACTATGCTTTCTCCGCCACCTTTTTGGTGTAAGCAATGGTGCAAGAGGCGCTGTGTACGGTGGCTCAAACGCGACTGCCGGTAAATCGCCTTCGCTGAAAAAAACAAAGCTTGGATCTTCGTCGGGTTCAGATTGCGAATATGCTGAAGTGTGATCGTCATAGTCGATATTGTGAAACTTCCGGCACTCTCTCACATTGCGAGTATTGTCGTTTGTGCTAGCATCGCTGTTTTCTGCTGGTGGCGTTGCTGGTGGAGTTTCCAGCGATGCTGTTGTTTTGGTCGCATATGATTCATACGATTCATCCGTKTGAAGCGGTCGTGTATGCCTGACTGGGGTATTGGAATCACTGACAATTATATCCTCCTCGTCGGTTTCTAAAATTAGAATWGTTATACAAATAATTTTGCACTTTTGGCAACATAGCAAGACAATAAACATTTGAAACGCACGCATTCTTGCAAATAATTGATACTATGTATGTCATTTATGCCAGGTCATCATGAAACTTTTTCTCACTTCATAAACTCTACTATATGGACTTCGATCTGTGTAAATTACGATCAAATGCTTCAAAAGCAATGCAAACTGCCGCAATTATACCACCATGACGTCCGAACGTATCACAATTCTTGATTTTTTCGTCAACAGAAACCATAGATAATACCGAAACAACTAAACCCGACAATAAAATGACCTCCAAACCAAGAAAGGTGGAAATATCTCTATCATTCTTGCTCTAATACATTGAAATTTTTTTAATGAACAAATGTATTTACTTTCCTATTTTCTTCGCTCAATCTGAAAGTTGAATGAGAGAAAGAAACAAAGTTTCATGTTTGAATAAATCATGATTGCTTGTGGTAAGGCGGCTGCTTTTTAGTAAATGAAAGTCGGAATTTAAATGTTATTTGTAAGAACACAAAATTGTTAAAATGTATTTGACATATAATGAAGTTATCTTGCAAAGCAAAAATCCGAAGCAACAACTGTATGTGAATCATCTGGTAATACCACCAGATTTATATCTCCGTGCTACCGAGTATATATTGGTTAAAGCTTCTGGTATTTTGGTTTATTCTAATCAATTCAAACGATGGCTTTTTCAGGTATTTAATCGGTGATTTCCCTATAAATATTGCCCCAATTTTACGCGGCATATATGTGTACATAGCAAAAATTAAGAATTTCGGATAGTTTTGTCGATGAAACCCTAGGGCTTTAGCGATATTCTTATGTTGATTACTCCCGGGTGGCCTTTTCATCACATAAACTTTCTGCAGCTCTTTGGGTAAATTAATTAAAAATTAATCTAGCAATAACTATAGTTATATCATTTATGACTAAAAAATTCAATCAAAACCTGTAAGAGATTTAAATTCTACGAATTTTGTCCACAATATACTCAATATGTATCCATTATTCGAAAAATGGATYCAGTCTGGCAATGATATACGAAGTGTTAGGTATCAAAATGCGACCRTAGCTGTCTTTTTCACACATATACCGGTTAAAAAAACGTCAAACAAACGCGAAGTATTATCATTGGTTGTAGCCATTTTAGTGAAAACTTTAACTCGTTGGTAAATTATTCTTGAAATAGTTGTGCTACGTATCTAATTTATTAACTTCAATAAACAAAATGTAAGTGTAAAATGCTTTTTGGTCGAGTTTTTCAATAAATTCAACAATTTACTTTGTAACATATTGTTCATTAAACAGGGCTCATGAGCGTTCGCCATCTGCCGGAGTAGAAAAAGAGGGAAAGGATGGAAAAGAATCGTCGACAAAAGATGTTAAGCCAAAAGTTAGTTCTTCATCTAATTCTAATCGTGGACGAGAACGTGATCGTAGGCGAAGAGGATCGGCATCATCTAGCAGCGAGAGTAGCGGCAGGTGCGTTTTTCTCAGCATGAAACATTAATAAAACAATAAGTTTTCGTTTATTACTAGTTCGTCAGATAGCAGTTCTTCAAGAACTACTTCGGGATCAGGATCACGTTCAAGCTCTTCAAGTTCAAGCGGGTCATCATCGTCATCTACTTCATCTTCAACCGATTCTGATCGCAGTGTAAATAATAGACGCCGTGGCGGAGCAGGTAMCTCAAATACTGTACGCAAGAGTGCATCTCGTTCGCCGCGCCGTTCAAAATCTCCAAGAGACACAAGTAAGGCACGTAAAGATAATTCCCGTTCTAAAGAACGAGAACGGGAAAGGGAACGTGACCGCGATCGTAATGAGCGCGACCGAGACAGAGAGCGAAATGAACGAGATCGTCGACGATCACGTTCCCGATCCAAGGAACGTGTGCGTCGAATTTCAAATGATCGTGGCGGTGGAGGTGGAGTGGGAGACATTCCCAATGTCAAACGTGAACGTTCTAAAGATCGCGAGCGTGAACGTCGTTCGCGTTCTCGTTCTGGTTCACGATCTCCACGACGTCGTGTACGCAGTTCAGGTGAACGCAGTCCTGCAACAAAACGACGTGATCGCTCGCGCTCACGTTCGACTACACCAAAACCCACTCGAATACATGTTGGTCGATTAACCCGCAACGTTACAAAAGACCATGTTGTTGAGATATTCAGTTGCTTCGGAGAGGTGAAAAATGTAGAATTTCCAACCGATCGTTATCACCCTTCTTTTGGACGTGGCATTGCATATGTTGAGTATGCAACGGCAGAAGAATGTGAAGTTGCCATGAAACAGATGGATGGAGGACAAATTGATGGGCAAGAAGTTACTGTGTCACCGGTGTTAACACCAAAAATACGTGCACCTGCTAGACGTCCTTCGCCCATAATGCGACGCCCAGTAGGAAGATGGCGTTCGCCGCCTCAGTTCAACAGATTTAATAACCGTGGTAGGCGCTCGCCCCCACGTGGTCGACGTTCACCCCGGCGCCGTTCCCGTTCACCAATTCGCCGTCGCAGACGTAGCAATAGCTCGGACAGTTCTCGTTAACGGATAAAGGACGTCCAAGTTACTGTGCAAGTTTTAAAGATAACACTACGCAATCAAGAAGAAATTTCTTGACTTCTAACTTGTTCTAGCTTTTATTTAAATTTATCTACTTTGCAGTTTGCGTCGAAGTCGTCTACTTGATGATTTATATAAATTAAGAATTGTTCGCATTGAATCAATTCAATTCTTTTTCTTCAATATCTAAAATAATAAACAGTAACGGTTTAAGATACTTTTAAAAAAGAAATGTAAAAACTGCTTTTTATGATTTCTAAATATGTAACCAAAATTTATATTGTAGATCAGAAATAGAAACTTTRATTAAAAACTTATTCAATATATAATTGGGTTACCTTGCTTAAAAAGGGAATATTTTAATGAATAAATGTACATATTTCGGCCGACAAAGGACAACCATCTGGGTGGTGCATGTAAAAAAAACAGGAACGCTTTTTAATTGTCTGCCGATTGCCTTGAGAGTGAGATACAACAGCTTTTGGTTTCCTTATTCCAATTAAGTCTCCACAATGAAACTCAAATATTTCATGTTTATTTCGTAGTAAAGTTTTAATACCACCACATTCAGCTTTAATACTTTTCAGATCACTTTTAGCTAAATTTTGAGCAATGTCTCTCATAGGCAAACGGATACCAGACCGCCATTTTCCTCTTTCAGCATTATTTGTTTTTATTGTGCTATTTTCGGGAGACAATAGCTGATGGAATATTTTTAAAATTAAAGCATCTATAATTGTTTTATTGATTTGTGTACAATTTCGAACTTTTTCATGTGGTTCGCGTAATTTTACATCAACAACCGAAATATTGTTTCTATATTTAATACGCTCTTCTTTAACAAACTGTGCAATGTGTTGCATTTGCTTTTCATTTAAGTGTGATTCATATGAACGTTCGATTCCTACTAAAGCTAATCTTTTTGTACTCGGTATTTTCAAACGATCTTTTAACGTTATAAAACCACAATTTTGTGAAATATTATTCAAATATGAGTAAAAGTCTTGATATATACTTAAGCTCGTATTGCGACGCTGGAACTTCGCCCCAGAAAACTCGTAAGCACAGCATGGAAGTAGAAAGTAACGCATCTGATACCTATGTGTAGCACTTAAGAAGGGTATCCATGGAGATAATTCATCAGAATGGTTACCAATCACCCAGTCTACATCTTCTGGCAGCTTAAACGTTAAAGGTTCGATTGTTTGCTCAATTAAACTTGTGGAGTGTGTGTAATAATCCCAAATTTTACGTCGCCGAACATCGTATCCATAACCATTGAAACCTTCCTCAGAGAGTAAATGTACTAGTAAACCATTTCCACATCCCAGATCAGCGAAACCAATGGGTGAACCAACACGATGCCACAGACAAATTAAATAAGCAGCTATCGCCAAATCTTCATAAATGAATTTTAGAGGATCGGTAGATTCTTTCGCATTGCTCCAGATCTATAAAAAAATATAATTGGTGAAAAGTTTCGCTATTTTGGACGAATTGTTTTATTTCTTACATTCAATAACTTTTCAGCGTATTTGGACTTAAGCAACTTATAAAGTTCATTATATTCTTCTAAGTCCACCAACTGTAAAGATTTCGTGCATATTTCTTCGTCAACTGAATATAAATTTTCCAAAGAGGCACATGTACTCCACTTCAACAGTTTTGGCTGCAGAATAAAATCAGACCATCGCTTACTCTTGTCTCCAACGTCACGTTGAGTAAGTATGACAACTGTTAAGTGGTTGTCAACAAATTGAACAGCAAAATCATCCAAATCATCACACAACATAAATTGGCATGTGTATGATTTATTCAAGAAATCTAAATAATATTTTGTATATTTTTACAATAGTCGAAAATTAAGTAAATTACGTACCAATTTTACCCACAGCTTCAATATTTTTTTGTAATTTTTTAGTCAGAAATTTATAAAATATTAAAAAGCCCTCACATTCCTCTTCTAAATTTTTATTTTCTACTACACTGCGAAGTACGTGTATCAGATCTGCTTCAGATTTTTCAGAAACAGAAGTATTCTTAATTTTGCTTATCTCAAACAATTGATCGCAATACGATTGAGAATCACACGTATTAAGAATATGTGCAATCCCTTTGTGTACTTTCAACACTTTATGTACTACACAAGCAAATATCTTTTTATTTACGGCGTTGTAATTTCTAATCAATAAAATAATTCCAGTCCAAAATTGMATTTCCGTAATAAAAGACTCCATTTCAAAATAATTTTATTGTTGCGCACTAAACCGGCACATACATCAAAAAATACGGCTACAATTTGAGAACACTATAAAAATAATCTTCCTTGATTACTTCCGTAATTATTCATTGAGAAATCATAAATTTGGGTAAATTTTTCACATGTGCATAAGCATGCTTTTGTCAAATATGTTCATACAATGGTATATACATATGCATACATATATACTGTACTATTAGCATAGGTTGCTTTTACACACGAATATTCTGACAATTAATGTTAATGAAAATGTTCTCTATTCATTAATATTTCTGTCAATATTAAATGCATTATAATTCGACTAAATCCTCTTAAAGCACTTTTATATAAATCTAAATTTTGTTTACTATTATTCATATTTTAAAACATTATCGTAACTTTGTTTGCTATTGTGAACTAACGCATGTTCCGGAGACAGTTATGTAATTGTTGATATTATTTTTATTTACATCCCAGCGTATTCGAACTTGTTTCTTTTTATAATTTCGTTTTATCCTTTTATACGTTTTATTTGGGAATCTACGTTCCGTTATGGCCTTAATTCGACAAMCATTAAAACACATCGCACGTATTAATAACGGTGTATTGACTAAGCGATTACTGGTAAGTCAGAAGGTCATTCATTGGAAAAAATTTTATAATTTTTGTGTAGTCTCTAGATAATGCAAACGTCGAAAGTCGATATAGAAATTCTACTTCAACGGATGATCCGTCACAWTTTCCTGGTGCACCAAAAGCACCCTTCGTTAGGAATTTAAAATTGATTGAGCATACTGACTATGGCGCCATTCCTATTTACCGTGTAATGGACAGTGACGGATACATTTCCGACGATTCGCAGGATCCCCAGTTAAGTAAGGAAGTTATACAAAAAATGTTTAATGATATGGTCCTACTTAACACTATGGACAAAATTCTATACGAGTCTCAACGTCAGGGCCGTATATCGTTCTACATGACGAATTTTGGCGAAGAAGCGTCGCATATTGGAAGTGCAGCTGCTTTAGAAATGCGTGATTTGATATATGGCCAATACAGGGAAGCTGGAGTATTAGTTTGGCGCGGTTTTCGCATCGATCAATTCATTGATCAATGCTATGGTAACTGTGATGATGACGGCCGTGGCAAACAGATGCCAGTACACTATGGAAGCAAGGAATTAAATTTTGTGACCATCTCTAGCCCATTGTGTATGTTTCTTTCGTAGAATAGAACTACATCTTCAAATATATATTTTTACAATTTAACACTTAGCAACTCAAATGCCACAAGCTGTTGGTGCTGCATATGCTATGAAGTTACGTCCCAATAACGATGCTTGTGTAGTGTGTTATTTCGGAGAAGGTGCAGCATCTGAAGGTGATGCGCATGCCGCTTTTAACTTTGCAGCAACGCTGGAATGTCCAGTTATTATGTTCTGGTATTTTAAACTAATTTTGTGGATTTCATTTGAATTAATAAAATATTTTCAGCCGAAACAATGGATTTGCAATATCTACTCCTTCGCACGAACAATACAACGGAGATGGAATCGCTGCTCGTGCTCATGGTTATGGCATGGCAACAATTCGTGTCGACGGCACAGACGTCTTCGCTGTTTACAACGCTATGAAATTGGCTCGTGAATATGTACTTCGTGAAAATAAACCAGTTGTTTTTGAGGCCATGGCATACCGGTAAAGTATGATTTGTATGCCTTAATTGTTAATATAATTTTTTTTTTTTTCGTAATTTGAAGAGTTGGCCACCATTCGACATCAGACGATAGCACCGCTTATAGATCTGCTGATGAAGTCGAGGTATGGAATTCAAAAGAACATCCTTTATCCAAACTAAAGAGCTACATGGTTCGCAAAGGATGGTTTAATGAAAATGAAGAAAAAGAGTTTGTAAAAGACGTACGGAAAAAAGTTTTGAAGCAAATTAATGTATCAGAAAAAAAACTTAAACCTAACTGGAAAGAAATGTTCGAAGGCGTTTTCTCTGAAATACCTGTACATYTGAAAGAACAAATGAAGGAGTTGGAGTCTCACATCAATGCACATAGGAACCACTATCCTGTAAAAAACTTTAAAGAGTAAGATTTTATTATGATTCAAACTTTCTTTGCTTTTTATCTTCTCAGTAACCTCTCGACTATAACGTAATACTCTGTAAAATAATTTTAAAATTTGTAAACCCAAATGTTTGTCTTAACTTGTGATAATCAAAGTGCATTTATTAGTTTTAAGAAATTAATCCGCAAAACTTACCTATATGTCAACAAAAACACATTGCCGCTGCAATTATTGAGCAATATATTGTATCATGTTTGTAAAAGTTTTAATATAAATCTTGGTTTATCGGTTATAAAATATAATATTAAAATATTAAAGCTGTCAGAAATYGCATTTTAAATATGCCAGGCAAACAAGAACATTATTTTGAAACCAAACATTTTATAATATAAATACAGAACTTTAGTTGAATGGAATGGATATTTTATTGCAAATTTCGACAGATTTGCGGAAACAGAAAATGGGTGCAAYACGCTTTGCTTAAATTATACAGTTGTATTTTTATATGTATTTTTTCTTCGTCGACTTTTTAATTAGTACGAAGTTGATAATCGCCGTTTTGTGTTATATAGCGTACCCACGGTAACGCTTGATAGCCACTCTTCTCAATTATTTTTAAATACCGAACTTGKATGCCCGATGTTGTAAAGTAAGGAATTTCAAAACGAACTTGTATTGGAGGTTTTCCTTCATTATTGTCTTCGCTTTCAACGCTTGGAAGTCCAAAATGTGCACGCATTAAATACTCCTTACCACCAGGAAAGGATTTAATTGTCCATATTATGGCGTTTTGCTCTGGAGCATATTTACAACTACCAATAGTTGTTTTAAATTTAGGGGAATCTGCATCTGCGGGAACGGGAATGACAATTTCGACGTTGTTCGCAGTAGAGCGTCGTTTAAATTGCGACTTAGCCTTTATCATGTATTCGACACGAGAGTGGACGTGACGTTCAATAACAGATTCAATCCAAATCAAGGGTTTTACCTGTTCATGTAAACATAATATAGGGTGATAATCAGTGTTTGCATCATGGCATATTTGTCAAGTTATGGTTCTACTTACATGTGTATTAAGGCGATAGGACATCAATTCAAATTCTCCATCAGGTGGAATAAATGATATAGTACGATCGTTCTCAAAACGAGATAAACGCACGCATTGATGAAATTTCACATCTTCCAATTCAACTGACTTTGATTTGCCACGTCCGGTGCTCTCAAATAATACTTTGTCATTCAATCCCAATCGCAATTCAGGCATTCCAGACAAGTACACCCTCATTTTTATGGCTCCTACTATTTCACTTCTTAATACATTTCCATTGGCGTTGGCCAAAAGATTGACAGATTCTATCACATCAAGAAATACTTCATTTTTACGGTATTTAATACCTTCAGAGCGCCAAGACACAGCGTTGGTAACCGCCAGAGGTGGCCGGGGTTGGAGCTCTAATTTATGTCCTTCTTGTGTAATGTATTCCTGCAATATTTTCGAATCTGTCGTCTGGGGGTATCCAAAATCAATCAACTCATCAAGTAGTTCATAAATAATTACAAAATTATCACGAATTGACTCTTCTTCTAGTTCTTTAAAATACTCAACAAAAACTTGTGCAATTTTATGCAGAAAAACGAAAACCAATGCAATATTAACATTCTTGTTCCGTGGAGTAGTTGAAACAATATACAGGTTGTTCGTCTTAATGTACGCAAAGGTGCTGGATAAATTATAAAATGAATAATAATTTTTTAATCAAATAATTATATTGTACTTACTGATCGGCAGTCTGCAATATCGGGGTAATTAGACCCTCTTCTTCGCGTTCCATTAATAGTGGCATGAACTTGTCAATAGCAGCCATATCCATTGTATCTCCTCGATAATTACGCGATATCAATACTTTACCTTTGACATCCAGTACGTATATTGCCGATGAGGACATTATTATATCTTTTTATATAATAACTTACAAATAAAAAGGTCGATATAATTAATTACAAGCTATTAAACTTATTACCAAACGTCGTAACTCTCACTTGTTTATATTCTTTAAAGAAAATTTACATAATTTTTTAACATTTGTACCAATTAAACGAATAAAAATTTTTCACTAAGGTGCCACACACTTTGCTGTGATGACGACAATCACCTGTCAAACTACCTGTCATTCACGTTCAATGATACGTTGCCACGTTTTGAATTAAATTATTTATATGGAAATATACTTTATTATAAGCAATATCTCCAAAAAATAACATTTTTATCCATATTTGTAAATATTTTCCTAATATGAATTAAATTAAAAAGTTTATTAATTTGAAGATTTTTTATTAATTGTGAATTTTAAGCCACTCGTACTCTGTGCACATATGTAAAAACGTAATTATTCATTCATATATACATTTACATTAAGATCAACTACTTAACTATTTTAAATCATATTTTTATTTGCCTTAAGTTTAATTTGCAATATTTTGGTTAAAAAACAACAATTMAAAATGTCATAGAACTTTCTTTATTAAGATTATCCTTTCTGTATTGAATGGAATAAATAATAAACAAATGAATAATTACGAACTAATAACATATTTTATAACATAATTGTTATGTAGCAGCAGTGATTTTAATTTCATATCTGTATTCATATTTATAAGCTCAAAATTTTACCATCTCGGGAGCTGGGTGGCATCATTTGTTGTACTACACTTTTATTGTGAATTGTTGTTCTTATTGGAAATTTATATTCGGCTTGGTAGTGTCAATAAATTTTAAGGCCGCTTCATCATATTTTTTTCTTGTAAGTGGTTCTTATATTATAATATTACAATTTAGTTGTAATATCAATACAAAGGGAAACTAGAAATCGGTGCTACTTGGGTAATAACAACACAATATAAGACTATTTTGGTAATAAGGAAGGGGCGAACGTATTCGCGACACCACCCTTCGCTTACCGAAGTGTATAGGAAACTCCTTAAACCATAATATCGCTTAAAGTAGCACCATTAACCAAAAATATGGAACCAATTGATATTTCGCGATTAGAGGAGGCAGTTATTGTCTTTTATCGATCAACTTCTCAAGAGCAAGCTATAACGCATGATTGGCTTACTAAGGCTCAAACAAGTCCACAAGCATGGCAATTTTCGTGGCAGCTAATGGAACTAGGCAAGGTGAAAAAATATATAATTACAATAATTATTCAATATCTATTAGTAATATAAATTTAAACCTTTGGAATTGATTTTTAGAGTCAAGAAGTCCAATTCTTTGGGGCAGTCACATTACATTCTAAACTAATGAAGTATTGGCATGAGGTACCTCGGGAAAATCACGATGAACTAAAACAAAAAATATTGGAAAAAATTGTTCAATTCGCTTGTGGTCCTAAATTAGTTCTTAATCGTTTGTGTATTGCTGTAAGTTAAATTTAAACGTGTTAATATTCATTGTAATAATACCGCTCTACAGCTCAGCGCTTTCATTGTGCATATGCTTGGAGAATGGTCAACAGCTATAGAGGATGTTATAAACACCTTTCAGAATGAGCGGATACCAAACGTCAATAAAGAAATGCAATTATGGATAATGTTGGAAGTTCTGCAAGCTATTCCAGAAGAAGTTGGGTTTCCTATTTTTACCAAAATATGCCACATTAATTTTCATTAAAGATATTTTTAAACAGATGCAAGCCATTTTCACGTCGGTCAAAAGAACGACATTGCGTGCAGAGGTAGCGAAGCGCACCCCGTTAGTAATGGAAACAACAGAAGCTTACTTAAAAATGCAATTGGATCATGAATGGGATAGTGAATGTTTTAGCAATATGACTCGAGCTGTTAAATGTGTTGGTACATGGGTAAAGTAAGTAATTTTTCAATGTGACTGCTTCGATACTGATATTAAACACTTTTGCTTTTATGCAGACATGTCGGGTTTTCTATTGAAAATTGTCAGAATATTACTGCAATATTGCTTAAATTGACCAACAAATGCTACTGGCCTTGTATTCAGGACGAGGATGGGGATGGATGTATGTCTGCTGATGAAAATGAATTAGCCGAGACATGCCTAAAAACCTTACTAAGCATAATTATTCAACCAGATTGTCATTCCTATCCTAAAACGGCATTTATATTGATTCGAATGTTTTTAGACTCGCTATGCGATATTACAAAAATGGAATGGAAACGTGATAACAACAACGAAGACATTGTAGTTAATATTTACACACTATTCGTATCTGCCGTTGAAAGGCATTCACAACTTCTGTTGAGTGGAATAACAACTACCGATCCGGAGCTTTCTGTTCTCTATGGTCGTCTTGTTAATGAGATTCTACAATGTACAGATAAACCGGGAATATACCCAGTGGAGGAGTCCTGTAGCAGYATGGCTATGGGGTTTTGGTATTTGCTACAAGATGAGGTTTTTGCTATGCACAACGAAGAAGAACGATTGAAGTGTTGGGAATATATTAAACCATTATACGCACATTTAACTCGAATATTAGTTCGCAAATCAGAACAACCTGATGACAATTCCATTGAGAAATGGACATCAGATGATTTGGAAAGTTTTCGTTGCTATCGTCAAGATATATCAGATACATTCGTAAGTATTTCATTACCATAATGGATTACCATTTTAAATACCCTTTCAGATGTACTGTTATGATGTTTTACACGAGTATATACTTGATATACTGGCTACAGTACTCGATGAGACTATTGCTGAGATGCAAAATAATCCCACACAATGGACTAAACTTGAGGCTTGCATATATTCATTCCAATCGGTAGCAGAACATTTCGCAGGAGAAGAATTAAAGCAGATACCAAAGCTGATGCGTGTTCTATCCGAAATTCCTTACAATAAAATGAATGAAAAGCTACTTGGCACCGCCCTGGAGACTGTTGGTTCTTACTGCCAGTGGCTAAAAGAAAATCCGACCTATATACCCCCTGCTATTGAACTGTTGGTACGGGGACTAAATTCCAATATGTCTGCTCAAGCTACTTTAGGGCTTAAAGAGCTCTGTTGTGATTGCCAACTTCAAATGAAACCATATGCTGAACCACTTTTAAATGCTTGCCATACTTCGCTAACCTCAGGCCAGATGAAAAATTCTGATTGTGTTCGTTTAATGTATAGCATTGGAAAACTTATGAGCTTGCTACCAGCTACAAATATACCGAACTATTTGGATATTATAGTTGGCCCATGCTTCGAGGAGCTGCAGACCATTTGCCAAAATGATTGTGTAAGGAAGAAAAATATACTTCTATTTACGAAATGTTCCAAGCTGGGTTTTCCTTTTTTTTGTTTTTTGTTTTTGTTTTTAGAAAACACCAGCAACGCGGATAAGAACCATTTTTCGACTGAATATGATATCAACATTATTCTCCTCGCTCAACACTGACCTGGATGAAGATGATCAGATCGAAGATCTAGAAAATGTGCAACCAGTGTTAATTGTAATGCAGAAAACCATGCCTATATTTCGTCAAATCGCTGAACTTTGGGTAGAAGAAATAGATGTTCTAGAGGTAAACCATTATAGCTACAATATGAAACTAATGTAAATATGTATTAACTATATATGTATTTAGACGGCTTGTACTGCTTTACAACATGCAATTGTCAATCTYAAATCCAGCTTTCGACCTATGTTACAAGACCTCTGTTGCTTCATTGTCGCTATTTTCCAAACGCGTTGCTGCGCTCCAACTTTGGAAATATCCAAAACGGTTACTAGTTTTCAATTTGAACTTAAATAATAATTTTTAATTTTTATATTTGTTTATTTATTTAGGCTATTATAATCTTCTATAAGGACGAGGGATGTAAGTCTTTAATGCAGCAACTTCTAGTTGAACTCGTGCTTCACAGTTTTAAATTATTCGAAGTGAGTTAAACTTGAATATACAATAAAAATATAAAGTATACTTATCGTAAATATTAATATTTATGTTAAATACATTATTAACGAAAGTCCACACCTGAGAACGCTTTCTCGAATATCGCCGACACAATTGAGGTGTTTTATGCATGCCTCATGCAGATCATCAAAAAGTTGCCGCAAGCCCTAGATGACAAAGCGATTGCATTTGACAGGTTAATATACTATGCGTTGAAAGCAATGACCTTGCCCGAAAATGGTCCCATACGCACCGGTGTTCAGTTTCTGTCGCATTTTATTCTGCAGTCACGTAATTATCCGGGTATGACACAAGCAGTGCTTAATGCTGGCGAGGAGATTATTCGCACTGCAGTGTTGTGTGTTGGTTGTGTCGCTCCCCGACAGCAAGTGGAAAAATTCGCTGACATTTTCATGGCAATCAATAAAAAATATCCAGCGGAATTAGTTGCTTGGCTGAAGTTAGTTATGCAGGTACCAAACTATCCCACACAACTTGTCGACGAAGCTGAGAAATCTAAATTTGTTACACTGATTATAAGGTAAGAACAAAAAGGAAATACCATTGAATTACGCCCTGTAACGTAATTGTCTTTTAGGGAAAAAGTCAACAGACGTTTGCTSCAAAAACATCTCAGCGATTTCGCAGTAAAATCGCGAGGCCTAACAGATAAATTTCAGTAGAAGCTTCAAATAAATTTAATTAAAAAAATAATAAATTATCCGACTGTACATATTTACTTTTTGCCAAATTATGTTAATCGTCACTAACCGTCGATGTTTGATGTAATAGGGGCATGCAAATTTGTTATGCTTTCCCGTGTTAGTATTTGCCGTATTTTCAATGACTTAGGTAGGGGTTTTGCGAGATTACTAAGAGTCGAGTTAAATGTTTAATTTTAGATTTATCGACCTACATTTTAAAATAAGCACCGAGTTTTTATTTGTTTATGTTTTATAAATATCGCAATTTTTTGTTATGAAATTGATTACAACACAACTCAATAAAAATTTTGAAAAATTGTGATCGCATCACATATTACTTAATATATAGTAAATATAAGTAAATTAATTATTTTATACAATTAGAAATTTCATTTAATGAAAAAATCTAAAAATATAATATATTAAAACAATGATGAACAATAGACTAAACTTATTGAAGTGTACCATTAATTTTTGGACRCAGTTAATTTACAAGAATATAGGAAATTTTCGAACGTCTTTTCAGAAGAATACATAATCTAATTATAKAGAAGATAAAAATAAAAGACATAGGTTATAAATTATTATAGGTAAAGTCTAGCAACAGCTTACATTGTTGTAATAGAGTGCCGTTCAAGGTTCCAAGTTTGTGTACATACAAAGCTGATTTCTCTGGAATACATGCATAACTGTGTGGAGAAGTTATTGTGAAAAATGTGATAGTAGCAATTTAGAACTATTTCTTTTCAAATTAATAACAACACAAAAACGCTTTCAATCAATAAACGAGCATAATTTGCATCCTGACTAATTATTTTTTATTTAATAAAAATTACACAAATGTTCATCATTATAAGTGTTGTTTGAGTAAATGCTTATTGTAACAGTCAAAAATGTTTTATCTACATTTCTCTGAATAGCTGTGAAATAACAACAAAAGTTTCGTAGAATTGTAAATGAATTATGGATTTTCATTATATGCGTACAAATAAAGCTATTAACTTTTAATAAACCGAAACAACCTGAATCAGAATTTTGCAGTTCAACATTAATTTTTTGTATAAAAAAATCGGTACACCAACAAAACTATAATTAAAGGTGAAGAATAAGAGTAAGTGTCGTATATATGTATGTGTATTATAGATAAATATATATTTGTATATGTAGATAAATTCGTTATAATTTATATACTTCTGCTGTTTAAGAATATCAAATAGTGCTTGTGCTTGTGTGTGTTGTGGTATCCCCTAATATGTTGATGACACGRGCGCATCTTGCGAGTTTTTCCGCTGTAAGGACCATATCGCTCCCCATAGGAAATTCTCGATCACATTTTAATAACTTAGAGACGAAATACACTTCCTCACTCCGAATTCCTGACTGAAAATACTCGCTTCAATTAGTTCATTATGGACTTTTTTTTATTTTACATAGGGACCCAATTATTACCAAACTTAAACGAAATCATTCAATTCCGTTCTACGTTACCAGAAAGGATTTTTATCCGGCCAAGACTATCATCTCAGTAGAATTCTGCCGCTGCAGCACCAATAACAATCATTCAATTCCATTCCAACGACAGTCCGATCTGAGTAACAGATTTTTATCTAGTCTAGGATAGTTAACTCAGAACCATTCCTCAAAATTGCTTCAGAGATGTTTTCTGCCGCTACAAGAACAACAGCCATCTTCGAACCGTTTCCTAAAACGCAATGCTAGTACGACTAGCGGGGACCAAAATGACAGATAAGTAAGCAACAGATTAATTAGAGCACACTGCATATTAAATAGTGACCCTGATGTGAATATCCCCCCATGCAATACCTGAAGGATCATTTTCTTGAAAACCAAAACCAAACCGAAAACCTTCCTCAAGTGCGTGTGTCAGTCCACATGCCTATAAAWAGGCAACCAGTATGCACCTGTATGCATTGGTGCCAAAAAAATATTTTTGCTTCCGCCACTCTTTCACAATTTACATTTTCCTTATTTATTGTTTCATTATTCTCTAATGCAAGATTGAATMATAGATCAGTTAATTATTCTGTTAAGGGAAAAGAACAACAGATACCCTGGACGAATCGATTTCCAGGCGTCTATTAGAGTTCCGTCGTTGACATTATAGTCTTTATATCGCCTTTAGTTCATATAAATTGCATCCAAASTTTAGCGATTGATTTGAATGTTACAATGCAATAAAGAAGCTTCCACTAGATAATTCCTGGATGTTTCCATATTTTTCAAAAATAGTTGAGTACACTGAAGAGAATTTGTTTTAAACATTTCCAAAAAGTTATTATTTTTTATATCTTTCGTTAATTTTCATTTTTATTCATAAATTAGATATAGTTAATCTTTCTTAAATTTAAATATTTGTGTATTAAAAGTAGTAACACATTTCACTGTAAAAGAGAAAAGAAATAAAAGAAATTAGTTTTCAGTATTAAAGTTCTTTTGAGGTTCATATGTACATAGTATGTATATGGATAATTTATTTAATAATAACTTTTTGTGTACGAATAATTTGTTCTTGCTTAAAAATTACTAATCCATGAAGTATCTATCCATCTTTCAGTGCAAAACCACGTTTAAAGCATGCAATTATCTATTTTCAATACTCTATTGTATTTATCTACTAAAGATCTGCTCGTTTGATAACGGTTGATGAAACCTATGAGTTTATCTCTTGGACTAAAAACTGCACTCAATCAAACAGTTATATACCAGAACAGTATATAAGTATAGGAACACATGCACTGCAAACCATGTACATAATAGCCAAGCAACGGTAACATAGAATTAGGATGATATTTATTTTTTATTGTAGTTTTATTTTTGACATTGATTAATAATTTATATCATAAAATCGTGTCCAAAACAAGATCTCCATAAATATACTGCATTACTGTATTCCACAAATTTGATATTAAAGTCACTCATATGTACTAATTAGTTATAAGTTGTTTTTAGAAGAATTATTGTAGACACAACAAAAGCAAAATATTCGTTTAAAATTATAACTTTAATTATTGTTTGTATTATACCTGTATTTTCAAATGTTTCAGCAGCATTAAGCATTTGGTGTGTTTTACATTTGATTCGTAATCTATTACAATGGTAATATTTAAAAAGAAAAATTTCGTCTTTTATGGTTATATATTATATATGCATAAGTATGTATACATAAATACGGCGGCATGCAGTTGACTTAGATAGCATTAGAAAATGGATAATTTTTACATACTTTTTAAACATTTTTATTGTAAAACGGTTTTATGTGGCAAACAAAGTCTAAAATATTCAAAAGAAGAAATAACTGGTACTTCTCATTCAATTCAACAATCTTTGTAGGCTTCTTTTGCATTCATGAATAAAAAGAAACACAAATTGCTTCCTAAACACTATAGATATTTTGGTTTCGAATACAAAACGTTTTGTTATCTCTGAAACTCGGACTGCTATATCTTTATAATCTAGTAAATATTTTTGTATGTTATGCATATGTATATTAGATAAGTAATGCTTATGCTTACTATATTCATAATATTTTAATTTTTCAATGAATTAATATATAGTATATCTACTTTAAGTATAAAGTTATATACTGCAATAGATACATATCTATGTTTTTTTCTTGTATTGGGTTCACTTGTATAAATTCCTTTAATATTTGTTCACATCTGGAGGAGTCTTCAAGAAATCGTCCGTCCGCTTATGTTCGAATAGGGCACGAATTGTGCCACTATCAGCTGGTAAATCCGACTTTCGACGCAATAACGGCTTGTCTTTATTGCGTTCCCCTCGTATCTGTTTGGAATGAGTAATTTCACAAGTTGCAAATTCTCTTTTAACTATACTTGAAAATATCGATGCATACATGTGTATATACAAATTTGTGTGTGAATGCGTATGTTGTTATAAATGAATGTCCATAGTTTAGAAAGATATTTTATTATTTTGTTTTATCCATCACAACATTATATTTAAATGTGTACAATACTAATTAACTAATTTACAAAGACAGATTATATTAACACYACCGTAAATATCTACAAATATAAGCATGTGTTAATGAATTCGGGTAAAGCGTTTTCTTATCCTTTGACTGTGGATAATATTAAATGAGTTCAAGAATTGTATACAAATTACCACACAATAAAACCAAACCACTATTTGTATTACATTCGAATAACGAATTCAGTTCTGAAAATGCTACATGTACGTGAAGTGTAATTTCTATAATTGTAATTTAAGAATAATTTTTGGTCACAAACCCGTTTAAGACAGTTTTAAAAAATGTGTGGATATAGACAAAAATTGCATACTTGAAGTGAGTAGCTAAGCTGTAACATATAAATAACCAACATGCAGCCCTCGCAAGAACATAATAAAATGTAATTATGTAATAGATCTAATGAGTAACAAAGGTGAACTCCATGAAATTATTAGTAACCTATAGACAGTACCCGTATTAATACAAAACTATGTGTGGAAAATGCTCTTTAATACCACAGTTTTCACATAGACCTTTTTAAGCAACAACAAATATTTGGCTTACCTCTCTAGTTTCCTGTGCTGTTTGTTGTTGTATCTGCGGTTGTCTGCTTTCTTGTTCCAATTTGTCATAAGTTAGATCACAATTTTCATTCTCTTCAAACTCATTTTGACTACTTGAAATACTTAAATTATCCATTTGACCACACATTTTAGGCCATTCAGGATTGCTTTTGGCTAAAGATTCTACTTGCATCCAAAGCTCTTCACGTTGTGATATCTTTTCGCGTTCCCTAGTTAGTGAAGTAAATAAACAAGTTTGTATATATTTAAAATACAAAAAATATATGAATTTACAGTTGCTTCTCCTGGCGATAGTTTCGACTGCACTCGTCGAAAAGACGCTGATTCATCTCCATGAACAATTTTAGTGCATTATAAATCAGTCCATGTATAGTTTTATTCCAATGCGTTTTTGAATTACGATTTAAAGCCGGGAACATTATCGGCAAAATGACCTGCGAATTGTCTGCTATCAGCGACATTATATACTCGTTATTCCAGTAATAAAGCGCTCGTTCAGCCACCTGAAAATGTGGCGACGATACACATTTGGCGATTTGTCGAAATAATGGCTCCATAACTTTTTGAAATTCAGCCGGTTCGATCACATCAAGCAGCTCCTCCAGTTCGTTTAAAAACATTACTTCCTTAGGACTATGTGTTTTGGGCCAGAACTTCAAAAGGCTCCTTTAAAAAAAATTCAATACACTTATGAAACATCAAATCATATATAATATGTAAACCAATCGTATTTCGAACCTTATTACTGGCTCCGATAAACTTGGATCTTTCTCCAAGAACTGCACAACGCAATATGTCAATTGCGGATGGTAAACAGATAGGCTTTTTGCTTTGTGCAGTGGTAATAAAACTTTCAGCAAAAATTGTTTGTGCTCCTCTTTTAGTGGTAATGCGAAACCATTTATAATACTACCGAGAATTTCTAAAAGTTCAGCAATTCCATTGTGATGCTCGGTCTCATAAATAAAACTATATATACATTAATAACAATATAATATTGAAATTAATTAATTACATTCCATCCATACCGGTAAAATACGTTATTGATTTGTTTGCGTATAAATGCTCTTAAACCCAAAAACTTTCCATAGATCCGATGCAGTACAGTCTTAAGAAAATCACGTTCACGTGGATCCTCGGAATCAAAAAGGTCCAACAACTGCAACACAAATTGATGATCAATATAACGCTTAGCGATGTTTGGTTGAAAATCTGGTGATTCGAGGAAACGCAAAAATAATTCGTAGACAAATTGTAAATGGGGCCACGATGATTCTAACGTAGGTTCATCTTCTTCCGGATCGAATTCAGCGCCGTTGGGATTCGATGAAGGGGGTAATGTGCGAAATAAATTGACCGCAAACTGGAGAAGAAATCATGTTACCAATCACATAAATCTATGGTATGTTCCTTTATACAGAAGTACTAACCATATTTATTGCCTCCGGATAAATTGCTTCCGTGATCACACCATTCTGGTTAGAGAGATACTCGACCATTTCGTGCAGAGCAGCGCGCTTTACTTCCTTCCATTTTAGATCGCTTAAGGGCTCGGAAAAATCGAAGAGTGTGCAACATTGCCTTAACTTTTGAATCAAAAGTTGTTCACGTTCATTTGCGGGCGTTTCTATGGTTAAAACAAAAACAAGACTGGTTAAAAATATCCTCATTACACGTATAATAATACATAAACTTAAATAGAAAAACGGGAAAAAAAGAACAAATGAATTAAATTAAACTCTTCAATTACGGTGTATTCAATAGAAAATGAGTGCCTGTTACAAAAAAATTTGCTCCAACCCTCTCGACTGCAACTTAACTAAATCATTATTATTTCATACCTAATTTTGAAGCACATTTTTATCCCAATGAGATAACTCAAATTCAATCACATTTTGTGTGCTTAGCTTAGAAAATTACTCATTTGTTCGACGCAGTTAAAAGTTATTGTACTTGTAAAATTCTTTCAGGATATAAATTTTTTTATACTTATATTCTTAATTGGGTTTATACACTAAAATGATTTTTTCAAGCATTTTACTCACATTTAGTCAATGTGTCGAAAATGTTTTATAACTACCTATAGATATTGTAAAATGCGCAAACTAATATTAAAGTAATTTCCACTTCAATTTTGATATACGAGGTGTGTTCAAAAATTATCGTGAATTTTGAATTTTCGGGGGTTACGTATGTTCGAATTTCGAATTTTTTGTGGCGTTATGTTGGTACTCATGTCTCTCATTTATGCCGACAAGCTCGGCCATTTTGARTGTTCATTTAATTGTTGACAGCTGCTTTGTTTGCACGTGTTTTGGATCGTCTTCGATTTTTACCTATTCAAAAAAAAATGGATCAAAGAACCTGCATCAAATTTTGTGTGGAAAACGAAATATCGGTGGTACAATATGTTCTCAGAAAGCCGAGAAGATGTGACAAAAATTGGCTTTTGCACCACGATAACGCCCCTGCTCACACATCGTTGCTTGTGCTTGACTTTTTGGCCAAAAACAACACACTAATGATGCCGCAGCCACTGTATTTCCCAGATCTGGCCCCCTGTGACTTTTTCTTGTTCCCTAAACTGAAGAGGCCCATGAAAGGTAACGTTCTCTTGACGAGATAAAGACGGCATAGAAAGATGAGCTGAAGAAGAATAAAACACAAGATTTTTTGAAGTGCTTCGAAGACTAGAAAAACCGTTGGCACAAGTGTATAATATCTCATGGGGATTACTTTGAAGTGGACAAAATAGATATTCATGAATAAATAAATAATTTTTGAAAAAACACAAAATTCGCGATACTTTTTGAACACACCTCGTATGCCGTCAGCAAAGTACTATGTATACGTTGAACACCATTAAAACTTCATAAGGTTTCATCCCTAAAAATATCAAAGGAATAAGTTAACCTTATTGTTGTAGATTAGAAAACTSTGTATGGAGAGAATTATACAAATCGATGAAATTTCTCCTCATTTGAAGAGCAAGAAAGACACCCTGTATCTCAAATCAATTTAAAACATTCTGCTTTGTATTGTTTCGGAAATTTAGAACGTCAGGGGTAACCGAAAACGGTAACGGTATAAAAGTAATTTTAGATTTTAACAGGTTATCTTCTATATCACACGTTTAACTCGTTCCGGTAGTAAGATATTTACGCTTTAAGTTATTAGCTGGGTTCAGTCTTTCTATTTTAAATGAAAAACTAAAAAAACGCTTATTTACAGAATCAATTAAAAAAGAAAAACAGATTTGCGGCATAACCTTGGACTTGAAAATCATTAGTATAAAAATATCTAACCAAATGTCTTGAAAAGTATTRTATTGTAAATATGAGATGAAGCAAGTGAGCGACTGGCAAGTAGTAAGTAAACGAAATGCCAAGAAAATAATATGTATAAATTTGGATATGTATAGATGGAAAACAAAGTCTTCTTCTATGGCCATATTCATGATTTTAATGACGTCCTGTTTATTTGTAATATTGAATATAGAAATATTGACGTTAAATTATATCTAGGGCCTCAACACAAGGTTTTCAACTAAGAAGGCTACATATTGTAATAACCAATAGAAAACTCAGATGAAAGCAACACATAAAATAGTTATGATTTYGTATTGAAGATGATTTTTATTAAATTTTATAAGCAGACCATAAGTATTGACGAAAAATATCGTTCTTTTGACATTTTATGTGACATAATAATCGCAACATTCACTCACGAGTCTTTTGAATTGAGAGAATTCTCAAATATCGGTAAGGCGAATGTACGCGCTCCGTTATTGTGGGTTTGTTTAGCTTTGCCTGCCCATGTATTCCCATTTAAATATCGGTGCCAATGCGCTAATTTTAAGACGCCAAAATATATTGCAAAACTGCAATTTAGCGTTGATTTCTACCGGCTGCATTCTCAGCAATTGGCAAGAGCTTTATAAAATAAATTAGCAAAAACATTGCGCTAATTTGTTGCCTTGCCTATACAACGACTATGCATGCAACTCTTGTCTCTTTATTTAGACATAGCATTTGCAAGAAAAAACTAACACTAGTCCAAGACGATCGAATAAAAGCAAATTTCCCAAACGCWAAGTGCTATATGTATATTATAGTCAAAACTACTTGGGAATAAACTGGGAAAATATATAATTTTATTTCCCAGAATACAATTAAATTCCACAATACGTTCTGATGTTTCAAAATGATCACCCATCATAAGGGATTCAAAAAAATTAAGAGATAAAATGTCGTGGCTTTCAAAGTTTTTATATAGGTCAATATTTACTGTGATTCCGGTGATTGATACTAGCAATCATCTTACTAAATATTATGTGATTAATTCTGCAATTATCCTTAAAGCACTCAGCTTTTTTCYAAAATATTCGAAAAGTTAAAAATCATTATCTCATATTTCCTGTAATTAGTAAATATAAAAATATGATTTACATAAGAAAAGTTTACATTCGCACTTACTTTATATTAAATAATAATAAACATACAATTAATAAATTAAAAAACATTTCAACCAAATTTTTGTTTAATCAGTAATGTTTTTATTTGAAAAAAAAAAACAAAAAACAAAGTTACAATAAATATGCAAACGCCATAATAATTGTTTTGATAAAAACTATAAAGATACTTATTACCAAAATAAAGTGMGTGTAATGAAACCACGAAATAAAGAGGAAAGTGTTGAGATTTCACTAATAGAGGGAAGCATATAAAAGCAAAATTGTTGATAAGCACCTCGTAGGAGCGGCAGAGGTGTGGCCGACGATGTTGTGGATGGTGAATGGAATAGATTGCGGTCTCTAGCGCGTCCAGGACTTCCAGTGATTTGTTGCAAAGTTTGTGGCGATAAAATTCCGCTGCCATTTGTGTGGTCCTTGCTGCAGTTATCATTATCAAAGCCGTCAACTCCGCCATTACAAGTATTGTTACCAAGACCACTGTTCATGGTATTATGCGCTTCGTCGCCATTTTGAAAATGGGAGGCATTGGTATTATTTAATTTTGCTGCTAAAGACGCACTACTTCCGCTGCACAATGAAAGTCCGTTTTTACCGGCGTTATTGTTCGCTGACCCACCAATTCCCAGTGAAATACTAATACCACTAACGATATTTTGTGCCACATTTGCACTGCCACTTCCTGCAGAATTTGCTGCTTGTCCTATCGCCACAGAAGCAGCCGAGTTTCCAACATTTTTTGTGGCATTGAGAATATTTTTGATTGCGGCGGCTGCACTCACCGRCGACTGATTACCAACAATCCACGAAGTGTTGTAAATGTTAAATATTAGTTTTGAATTGTGCAGAAACAGCAATAGATGACGATGGTATGGTAATGGCGATTGACACACACATGATTTTTTGTCAGTGGGCGGAAGAAATTAAAAGTGTTATGCATTATGATATTTGTGAAATGTAATATATATGAGATGAGATGGTTTTGTTTTATTGATTGGTTGGTTAGGAGAGATTAAGTAATATATTTATATACACATATTTTCAATATATATTAATATATAAAGAGGATGAGGATAAGGGGCGGCATGCTAGATATATTGACTGTATATACATATATGTATGTATCTTAAAACTGAAGTAAGTGTTTTACTTGACTTTATATCATTTGTCTCAGGGGTTACATGGCTTTCATTACATAAATAAATAATCTAGAATATTGTTCTAAATGTTCAAATTGATCCGTGTAATAGTTTCGGAGATACAGCCTTGAAAAGCTGCGCTAATATTAACATATATGTATATATATTTTTTTAATCAAAAAGGGTCTAGCAAACAAGAAAGATGTGATGTTAAATCGTTCCAAGAGTGTCAACCCCTTTCGATGAACATTTCGGCTTGGCTTCCACATTATCTTAGGGGTCATTTTACTTAACTATTTCTCGAAATTACTCCGTCGCGCATGAGGCGACGAACTGTCTTGACGGTTACATGATGTCATCATACCACAATCTACACCCAAAGGTCACTTTTTGGGGATGCAATTGCATTCCCTGAACCACACAAGGGTTTGCTCACTCCAATGGTAACAACTTTGTTTGTTGACGAACATATTAAGCCATATRGGGCCCCTTACGAAAAATACGTGACGTGATGAAATGTCAAACCTTAATGAAAAATCTGACAAAATTTTACACAAAGCCGTAAGCAAATATAGAAGTCAAGAACTGTCAAACACATGTCATCTCTATTGGTAGACGCTGTAGTCACTTAAAACTTTAAATGCGATTTTTTCGGAACTGTGCTTTCAAAGTCGGTTGACAAGATTTTTGCATTTAAAGAAGTTTTTTTTTTTGGATGATCCTACCCTAGTGTCAACGCGGAGTCATCCATTTTTTCAGAGAACTGCCGGAAATGACGTCTTAATGGCCGATTTTTTAATATATTTCTTTGAAATTTTGGATAATTAAAAGTTTGAATAAAATATATTCATTTTTGTTGTATTTTGTTACATTAAAATAAAATTATTGAAAATAGGACGTTTTTTACTCAAGGAAACCTTGTAACCCCTTAATAAAATGCCTGGAATAATTTATTTGTTGTTTGTAAATGAAACTATTAAACATTTTCAAAAAAAAAAAAAAAACAGCATGCATACTCAGTTTCGGGAGTTTCGTCAAAACATCTATGTCAACAAATATATTGAGCTCCTAAACTAGATATTGATGATTCTAATGCTCTGTTGGTTAAGGTTTATAATGCAATGAAGTGAAAGGATGATTAAAGGATGTTTTTAACATATAGTACATATGTATGTGTAGATCTATGCAAATAATCGCAAAATATTTTGTTGATCAAAGTATTTCAATTACGAATTACTAGAGTGAAATGGTTGGGTATCTGAATAATTCAACAAATTTAAAATGTTTGATGAAATGATACTTAAAAGTGAAAGCCCCAGAATTAGGGCAATTTTGAAGTAAGTACCGAGTTTTAATTAGTATGTATTCGAGTGTTTTGCGGTTTCATTAATACAATTTTTGTATTAATCTCAATACCTAAATAATGAAGTAATTTAATTTTACATAATTGTATTAAATAGTAAATTCTCATCATAACCTTAGTTCTTACATATGTACGTATGTGTTTACTGATAGGTTAAATATGAATGAAATCAATCAAACCTTATTATTAGTGGTTAATGATGGTGAGGCAGCCGTTGAAAGCAGTGAAGTAGCCGATGTGGCAGCTGAAAAGTGCTGTGTCAGTGTCGCAACCAGTGAAGATGACGTTGCCGTCGTTGACGAGGTGACAATGGCAGTGTTGTTGCTATTGGTGGCAATCCCGCCAACGCCAACACCACCAATGCCACTACCAGGCATTCCACCAACAACTGGCGTGCTTGTTCCGGCCGAATTCGATATACATGCAGATGACGATGAGGAATATGATGATGTGCTGTTGGAAGCGTATGTAGAGGCTACGGTATCGGGATTATAAGTATATGTCGACGAAGATTTGTTGCTTGAATTGTAAATAGATGCAACGGCAGCGGAAACTATACCTGAACCAATAGAATTTGTTGTTATAGATGATAACGCGCTGCTGCTTGTTGTAATTGATTGTGATGCAACCGCCATTGCCTGTATTTCGGCCTTTTGTCGCTGTTGATGCTGTGACATTGTGGACGTAAGAGAATTGCGATTATTAACCAAATGTGTTCCAGACACCAAGGTTTCGTCAACTAGAAATTTAGCTTTGATTTCTTCAACGTTTGTGGTATTAAATAATAAACTGTTATTCGTTACTATAATCCTTTGTTTTGTTAGTTCGCCGCTAACAATGTGTGGGCTAGCGTTGTCTTTAAAACTGTTCGCATTTGACAATTGCGGTCGATTTTTGTAAGAGTCGTTTTTCTTGCTGGCCAACTGATCAAGTCCACTGTGAAATGACGGTGACTTGGGTATACCTAAGCCATAATAATTTGTCAGGGAACTAGCCGATGGAAGTGTTGAGGTCGAAGCCAAAGTTCTTGTTGTTGAGTTGGATGCAATACTTGTTTTAATAGACAACAATGTTGGGTTTTCAAGCTTTTCTGTTAAAGAGCTAAATTTAAAGCCTACTGTTTGATTTTTTTTGTCGTTAATGTTAGTTCCGTTATTGTTAATGTTTTGGTTTTGATGACTATCACTCGATTTCACTGGGTCGATAGATACAGTAATTGAGGTTGATGTTGTGGAGTCACCCCCACACACATCAGTCGATGGTTTTAGATCACTACCTGTATGTCGAGTTTTTGTTGAACACAACTGTGATGGCGGCACGTGGAATTGTTGTGCACAATGTTGTTGTGATAGTTGCTTAAAGCCGGCTGAGTTGCCCGCATAGTATTTAGCATTGAATACCATTTCATATCAAAACTGTTGCTGATTTGGTATTAATTCACATTGCGATTAAAGAACACTTTATTACTATTTCGGCTTTAATAATACTCGAAGATTTTTGCAAATTGAATACTGGAGAAAGTTTACAAAATGTTGGAGATTCAGATGTTTTGTATTTAACTTTTTAGTCGCACTTATCGTCGCCTGATATTCACATAGCAATATTTGCATTTATTGAATTAAAATTTTTCGATTTTCAAATCAACTTTGTATTTGAAAAAATTATTCTTTATTGAATATTCCTTCGTATGCGTTAAATGAACATATTGCAAAAGTAAAACATATGTGTGTACAAGTATGTGGAATAGTAATATCTCTGCTAAGCAAACAAAAATAAAATAAAGTATACTTCGTTCTATTTAGGAAGCATGTATATATATGTATGTACATACGTACATAATTTTTAACTTTCTAAGAATAAGGCTGCAAAGAGTTATTTGAGCTCATTTCACATAAGATTTAAAATAAATCCAATTAAAAAAGATACCTATCCATTTTTGCACATAGATATGTTTTAAGTTACAAGCGCGTTTATGGAATAATTGACATAATTAATGMGTTGTTGCTATGGTATAGCAATAAAAATTATGAGATTTTATGATTTCGCGAGATGGCACGTATACTTTAGTAAAAGAGTTAATACATAGCTGTGAGTTTCTTAGGATCATACTTTTAACTAAGGTCAACACAATTATAATATATATAAATATATTACCAATTGGATATGTTCCACATGTACATAGATACATATGTGCATACATAGAATACATATCAATACACTATTACCCTAGTCACTAGCATAAAAAATTAGTAGCGAAAAAATTTGAAATCAATTATTTAAACTGTATATATTTTTGTACTAATCTATAGTCTATGTTCATGTGTATTATGAGTGTAAGCATATGTTTTTGAAATTGTTGACCTGTAGTTATTATTGTTTTATTTCTGCCAGCACTTTGGATCCTGGCTAAAGACCGCACATCACATCATCACACATATCATTCATCTCGGATCCACGACTGGAAAATTCGAACACCGGAGCGGTCAGTATAACAAAATAGGAATGCCGAAACAGTCCAAATCAATCATATTTAATACGCAGTAACTTATTATGGGTTCAATCATATATGTACATATGTATGTATGTAGGTACATTTCTTTTCGCCGCAACACCAACCACTAACTAACCACTGAGAGGTGTTGGCCATCAATTGATACGTGGGTTCAACGTATAACATTTCTACTTCATTTACCAATCCTATTGATTTCTTAAATTCAATTATTTATCGCACACTGAGAAAGCCATAAAATACTAGCCAAATTGCTATTTTCGGTCTAAATTGTTAATTAATAAATATGTATATTCTTTGTGACTTTAGCCAACCGCAGAGCAAGAACACTGTGTGTTCACTAACGCACTCCGTGTCGTACTTGTCGGAAAATCAATATGTTTTTCCATGTTACTCCCTTTATAGAAACAAGGGAGACTTTTTTGACGTCGCATATTCAATGTGTGCACTCACATGGGGAGATTCATAAAAATGGTGCTCTCGCACACAACAGTTTATTAAAGGATATATATCCCAAGGATATTGTTAACGAGAGCAAGAGAGAGAATAATGCAAAGATGTTTTTATAATTAAAATATATTTAAATATATTTGAATAAAAGCTCGGTTTAAATTGGAGAATATTATAGTACTGTGAAATAAAATATTTTCAATGCAACATTAGTTTAATTTTCTCATTTCCTGACATATATGTATATTTATATTTAGATATTAAAGTGGAATAACTTGGTAATTACATTAATTCTAGAATCTTAACCCTAATATACATATATGAGGATTCAAATAGTATAAATGGCTTGGTACAGACCGCGGTCTGGAAGCAAATGCTGTACATACATACATATTATAACAGTAAATTATTGCTTTAAATATTTTAAATATAAATGTACATATATAGTTAATGTCATTGTTAGGGTTTTGAATTTTTCATTTTATAGGTTAAATAAATTCATACATATAATTAAAATTAAAAATCGTGCCAAATCTTAATATATATAATATTCCTCTTAGTTTATAAATAATTGAGAGGATATATTTCCCTCTATGTATTTTCCTTAAACAATCGGTAGACGACACGGAAATCCTTGCGGCAACACTGATTTACACATGCATGTACAAAGGTACAGCAACTTATTTAAACAATTTAGCTGAAACAGTGATTAAAGAAATAGTACAATTCCATTAGTACCACTCCTATTAATGGTTGACATTACTAAGAACTAGGAACTCATTTATTTGTAGGAGCTAAATTAATTGTAAAGAAAATAATATCCTTCCAATGTGGCACTTCCGAAATTAAATAGTATATACCTTTTCTAAAAAACTCCCAATGCATATTAAAAAATTATGAATGTTTTAAAACTCAAAATATTATACATATTGCCGGTTCATACAAGAAGACGTTTGTTGCCGCGTTTCGTAGTTTGTTGGACGATGAGCACCGAGTCGTTTGTGCTTAGACAAAACGATTTGTGTTCTGATACGTAACTCGGCATGATTAGCATTTTTAAGTCCAGTCGCCTATGTGAACAACAAAATGGATGTTGCCGATAATGCACAACAAAAGTATCCGGGTATAAACTCAGACGTATGTTACATAGTATATTTCAAAAATACGCAAATACGTTTCTATCTCAGTGTTTACTTACTTTCATTGAGAGGGCTCAAGGCTGTTAATTCACAATTTTTTGTAACATTGTAACGGGAACTGCTTTGGCGTTTCTCCTTTTTGACAATTGGTGTTGCTAATAAACTTAAGCCTTTGGTGATTGGTGTTGGTGGTGGACCATCGCGGGGAGGTGTGTTTTTATTATCCTTATTAGCCTGGAAAACGAAAAGCAGCAAAAAAAAGGAAAGTTTTATTAAAAAATAAATAGAATGATTCAAGTGGATACATACATAGCCACATACCATATAAAAAGATATGATAAAAACTCAATCACATAAACAAAAGCATGCGCAGTTTGTACCATTATCTTACTTATGAATAAAGTTACTAAATACAAGTGGTACTTGTGATTGCTAGAAAAATTGTCAGAGAATCTTTAAGCGGAGTACTAGCATCTAATAGTATGGCAATTTAAGGAAAGCGCAAGAATTTTCTCTTGATCTAATTCATTTACCTTGGTTCTGGCAAATCCTTGCCTCTTAAATCTTGCTGTCTGTGAGATTTAAAAATTTTTCATCTTTTCATTAAAAATTTCTTGTAATTTGTTTAAATAATTAAATAAAACCAACAAGTAAGGAAGAACTAAATTCGTACGTAACCGAGCATTTCATACTCTTGCAACTTGCAAGGATCAAAGTTGCCATATCYTAATATACATAYGTACATACATATATAGGTGTCACATTTTAAAGAATGTTGCAAAATAATTCATAACTCGATGAAATCGTGAATGAATAGTAATCAAATTTGATATTTTATAAAGTCAGCCAAGTTTGAAAATATTTCTATTAGGTAGGGGCAAAGGAAAATATTCACCCGATTCAAACCATTTGTGACATTACAGACATACTACAAGTATTATTGCAAGAGAATTCTCCTAATTTCAATAATATATCCACATATTTGATGTCAGAGTTCTTAAAAAGTTATATCCAAGTTCGATAATTTTTGGGGGTTAACTTGGTTGCTCTGTTTGTCAAATTTTTATCGATACATTGATTGGTTCTTAATTTGTATACTGGAAAGTGAAAGACCTATTTTCACATGTAGGAATGTTAGGATAATATTATATACCAAATTTGGTTGAAATCAGTAGAATAGGTCCAAGCTATGAATTTTTGCCTAAATGTGGGCAGTTAAGGAAATATAGTATATAAATAAAACATGTTAGCGGCTTGGTTATGGAAATGTATAGGTTTTCTATTAATGACGTTTTGGACGTGGTATTAGTCCAATTACACCTATCTACGAACTCGTATACCAAAAAGGGTTTAGAATTTAGAAAAAATAGCAACAACGCTTGTTATTCATTATTTCTACCAAAGAATACTACCGAAATATTACACTTTTGCATCTTAAGCATTAAAAACTAAGTAAGGGTGCAGACGAAGATTAGATATGACATCATTTATCGAATATATTTAGTTTAGGAATCCATTTATTAATTTTTTGAATCTATTCCGATGATACTAGCCAATTTCGCACTATTCCACAATTTAATAAGGATTAAGCAAGTGATGAATATTTGTATACTGAAAAGTGAAAGTTTCAAATGGATTTATTATTTGTATTATATTACAAATAGGCGCCTGCAGTTTGATTTCGCCCATTTTCACAATGTAACGTAAGAATGTCGGACAAATGGCACGTACCAAATTTGGTTGAAATAGATATGAGATTTCACCTAAAAGTGTTAAGGTCCACGTCTTTTGTCAAATTTTAATGGCTCTGGCATATTTGGCCATTGATTTATCGCAGAACCGTTATAACGAAGATTGGGCGGAGTTATCATACGATTTCATCAATTTTCACACTTTTGGTAAGAGTTCGTATAACATTTGATCTAGGCGACTTTGGTTGTTGTAGCTTTAGTGGTTTGGGTGATGTGTACAATTGCTTATTAGAAGGAGTGGCCACGTCCACCTTTTCCAAATTGTTTGCACTTTTTGGGATGGCCGTCAGCTTCTTTTGCGAATTTTGTTTTATCTCTTCGATCGACTGAAAACATAATACACGGAGGGGCAATTTCAGTTATGGGAACAAAAAAAATCACGCGGTGCCAAATCTGTTGAATGATAAAAATTCAGCGTTATTGGGACAAGCCGAGCAAGTACGCTTTTCATGTCTAAAATGTCCACTCACGAGAGATGTCAAGCTCTCTTGCCATATCCTTCAATTTTTTAATATTCTCATCAGTTTAAGAGGTGGAAAGTCATCCAGAACGAGGCATTTCATCACCAATCTCTCGACCGTAAGCCTTTTCCAACATTCTCATCGATTCCGCACACGAAATTACCAACTTAGAAAATACACTATTATATTCTTCAGCAACATGTTGCAAAAGTATAAAAAACGGGAACTACAAATTGCACACAATTTCTTTACACATTTTACGAAAGTTTGTACGTTTATTAGAGATAATTTGAACGAATTATTTTGTCCATGTCCGTTCATTGTAACACACTGTCCGATTATAGGAATTGGTATTATATGAAAATATTTAGGCAAACGTTGTGTCTATAAAATTTGTCCGATTACGGGAGGTGTCATGGGAATAACAACTGTCCGCATTGGGAMGTTTCACTGTGTACACAGATAGACAATGAAAAATAATAATTCATAATGTTTAAGCCAAACCACCAAAAAGTCCAAAAATTTCTTTGACAAAAGTAATCACCAACTTCAACCTTCTTATTTTAAATAAGTTTTTATTCAAGCTTTAAATTTTGTTTGCAACCCTTTCCAGCGACTTATCTATAACCATGTGACTATTTTCTATTTCCGAAACCGAAAACCAACATTAGCGTAGTTTCTTCGATGTTCTGTAGTAGTGTTGGTAATTGACAGTGTCAAAAGCTTTTGACAAGTGCAACACTACGAGGATCGTTTTCTTACAGCCTGCCAACTTTCGAGTGGAAAAAGCTGCGACAACCAGTCGAATAGGAACGGAGGCCACAGAAAGAGAGAAGGGCATGAAAAAAACGCTGGGCAAAGTTTCGGTGCATTCTCTACTTTCATTTAATCTAATATACTACAGAAAAAACCCCAACAACCGGACCATGCCAATTAAATTTACAATATGCTTTCCAAAGTTTTGGCATACTTAAATCTAGCAACTTCATTACTAACGAGTTTTTAATGTGCCGAAAATGTTCTATTACTTCACAATGTTATTTAATTTAACATTCTGCATTATGGGTACATAGTACTTCGTTTAGGTCTTCTTTTTTTCGTTAGAGATAATGTTAATACTACTTCTGTATTAAAAGTTCCGTCGATTAAAAAAATGCTGTCGTTCAAATGCTGACTTTTATTTAGAAACTTTATTAAAGCCGCTAACGGCCTTATGAATATCGTCGTTGACATCTTAGTAAAATATACACGTCCATCAATCAATTGTTTTTGAAAGTTTATTTATTTAAATATCTTCCACGCTTGGCATATTAAATTTTACAATTTTGTATCTGTAGCAACACTTAAAATTCTGTATAATGCCTTGATCAAGGATCTGTCAAACGGTCTACAAATTATTATTAAGTATGATATCTGGAGGGTGACTCAAATGTATTTTATTTTTTGATCTTTTCATGCTAAAAGCTACAAATTGTTACATATAGATCCCGTTACATCTCACGCTTTTACATATGGTGTGTGAATGTACTCATATTACTCGTATATAAATTTCGGCTGCTCTATTTAGATATTCCACAATTATGTATTTCAATTATTGATCTTCGTTATCCATTGCGCATCCGTTTATTATAATATTTTTTATTGTTTTCTTTACATTTTCGTTCAGGAAAGAAAGGTAACGAAAATAAAATTTAGAAAAAGTGTCCGGTCCGGTCGTGAGAATGTCCGATTATTAGAGTGGAAATTGTTTCAAAAACTTAACGTAAAACTTGCCTCCAGAATTTGTGTATGGTTAAGAGAGGGGACTGCCTATTAGAGGTAGAGGTTTCAGTGTACGTGTATACCAGATTTCATTCATTTCCACACTGGGTTTTGCTTAGCATTGCTTTAACATTTTATGAGATTCTATGTGCATACATTAAACTTATTAGAAGACTTTTCATATAATTAAGGTTTTTATGATACATGTAATATTGTAGTTACAGCCAAGAAGTTTGTAACACCAGAAAAAACAAATTGGAAGCAAAGAAAATATCCATAATTTTTCTATMTTGATTAACCTCATATATTATGTGAAAAATTCTCAAAACGCAGTGTTTGCTTTTGAAATAGCTTTTCTCCTTACATGGACTTAATATAGGAAAAAAACTAGTTTTCAATTAAAAAATGTGAGATCTAAAATTAAGGTTTTTTTTTTTTAAATGTGGGTGGTCTTATGATTGTATGATCTCTGAATTTTTTGTTTTCAAAAAAATATCTACCCTAGTTTATTTAGGGAGATAATTCATTAAATGACTTATTTAAATAGTTAATTGTCTTAAATTTGTATAACGATTATTCTTGTATAACTTGAGATGATAAACATACTAAATTAATTTGTATGTACTCGTATATGTTCAAACGTATTTCCGTATTGATTTATATTATATTATTAAATCCATGTAGTAAAAAAAAATCGGTAAAGTTATTGACTGCTACAGAATGGACATAAAACATAGGATAAGAAATTAAAAACAGACATATTATTATGATAAAAAAAAATTAGAAACAACAACAATCAAGGCACTCAAGGTAAGGTTACTTCAGTTGTGAGTAAATAATTTTTTATTACATTAATTATATGTTTTAGTTTAATGTGTCAAATTCGCTTTCTTATTAGTAGAATAGCGAAAAACTCACCTCGCCAATATTTTGGGTCGCCGCTGCTGATGCCGCCGCTAACATTGTTGAATTGGTTGTAGGTGAAGATGCCGATCCAGGCGTGTTAGCATTACTACTGCACCCTGTTACGGCGTTTGGTAACTCCACTGTTGCTAGTGATGCTGATGATGAGGAAGATTTCGCCACTACAGATGTTAACATATTATTACTGTTATTCTCTTTGATTCCGTTAGTTGCCACAGTAGTTGTTGTTGTATTATTGTTATTATTATTATTGTTAACAATGCCGTCTGTATGTTTTATATCCGATGTTGACGTCGTTGCTGCCATAATACCACTTGCTGCTGCCGGCGTCGTCGCTGCTGCTACCGATTTTGCAGTATTATCCATAATATAACGTCCCAGCTAGACCAGCTAATGCTGCTAAAAGCGAATTCTCTTTTCACTGGTATCGTTGTGACGATTTCGTAGACAAAGACGGGTTTATTGATTGTGCAGTTGATGAATATGATGAGGATGACGACGGCAACGACAACGGCGATTATTAAAGAGCTGCTGTTAGCGTTAAAAACCTTAAACAGTGTTTATGATAGTAACAGCGACGACAACAGTAACAAAAAAAAATACTTAACATCATAAACAACAGAAATGTAAGCCCATATCTTGAAACAAAAAATGCATCATAACATTTCGACTGAATATCAACAAACTAACATTCAATACACTACGACTAACGGATATTTAAAATATTTGATTAGAAAGGTAATAAATGAAGAGTCACTTTCATAAAAAATGAAATAAGATTATCCGAAATGCGTACGAGAGAGACTGCAAATCAAATTGTGCTGTAACCCGTTAAGGCATAATAACATAATAACGTAAGAAGAATATATAAACAAAACAAAATATCTCACGCATAATTCGTGTACTGACCAAACAAATGCGATCTTATAACAATGCTACAATGCTATAACAACCTCTTGGACACAACATTTTGCCCAACTCTTGTTAACCCGCCAGAAATCAATGGTCATATAGATGTATAAACATGTATTGTATTATGTGTGCAAGCAATAACCGAAGTAAGCAGCAAACCATTACAAACGACTCATTGATTAGCTTCTACGTAGCATCGAGCGCTGCCCACTACCAATGTATTTTTCTGCATTTGATTTATACTTACATATAAATGTATATGTACGTATTTTTACTACACTATTTCCTTAACGTATCTATTAGCTTTACGTTATTTTAAGCATTCTAACATTGTATCTGTAATACAAACATGCATACGTATGCATTTTAATAAGCCATATGTAGATACTTATAAATGTAAAGTTTCTTTACTTCTAAGGCTGAGAGAAACCCCAAAAGAACGCAAAAATATATTAACCTGCATACGAATTTACTACATTTATCGATGTATGTATAAATATATTAAGCGTATGCATATAACATCTAAACACCCGTGTTATGAAGTATTTCAGCATTTCACAATTACTGCATACATATGTACATAAGTATGTACATTTGTACAATGTTTATATGACTCTAATTGGTTATACGATTCCTTTACGTATTTTGAATGAATTTATCTATTCGAAAAAGAAAATAATATTTTGACATATGTAGTATGAATACCAAAAAACAAAACACAAAATTTTAAAAATTCGATTGTTGCATAATTTGTTAATATAGAATTTTAAATATGGCTAATGTAGAAGTTTACATTGAATATAGGACCAAAGACTAATTTGGGAATGCACAAACCAAAATTTTATTTCAAGCTTACTTTAAAAGCGTTCTTTTTCCGTATGCATAGCCTTAAAATAAAAAAAACATAGTGAAACCGTTTTCAGAATACTAGTTCAATCTTAATATTTATCTGTAATACTAATAAGAATAAACATTTCATATACATATGTACATTGCAGGCAGTATAAGGGACGCTACCATTGAATTAATTTAAAGTGTGTAAACAGCTTGGTTTGAATCACCAATCACTGTGCAACTATTCTTAATGATAGTAGTTTGTGTTTATTCCGTTTTCTGTTAATTATTTCTATAAGGACTACGTGAATGATATTTTGTTCGTTTTAAGTTGGCAAAATAAGGTGAATATCATTTTTGAGTGTGGAAATAGATAAAATTATGGTCCGCTCTAAAAACTATTGGAAGTGATACAAAAATCTAAAGGAGCTATCACAAAATATTAAAAGTTATTAATTTTTTCTGTACATGTTAAATTATAATACTTCGCTGCCTTTTCCTGTTTTTTTGCCACTGTGAATGAAGTGTTTTGATTATTTGTTTTGTTAATATTGATAATAATGTCAAATAAAGAAGGTGAATGAATGCATGCAAGTCGTGTACTACAGTGTAATTCAAAAGTAATCCATGCTTTAGACATTTTATATATTAATTAATTCATCATTATGTGGACTTTATCCAATCCTTTTAAATATTATGTAGATGTTATTAATTAGTGAAGCAAGCTTTATTAGCAGCTGAATATAAAATCCTCATATACATATTTATGTATCCATATTATTATAGTTATTGTATTAACAACTGTATTTGCAAGTAATTTTTGAAAAACTTTTTGTCGATTGTATTTTCAGTTGTTTTACTCGTCTAGAAGAATTCTGTTAATGAAAATGTTTGTCCATGTGTTTACGTTGCATTATATTATTATTATTATTTTTTTTTTTTGCTACTACTATTGTTTCCGTTAGAATTTGTTTATAGGAACTATGTCATACATTTACATTCACAGTCGAATTGGGCTATAACACATATGTATATTTTTACAGGTCTCTTGTGTTATTTTTAATTATGCATTCACATTCGCAGAACATAAATTTGATTTAATTTTTGGCATTTTGATGAAGATGTGAGGTTATTTCTGCAAAGATGAGAAAAAGAAAATAACAAGACTTTATTAGAAATAATATTAAAGATTGTTAGTTAAAAGTTAAGGTTTAAATTTAACTAGATTTATTAATAAAATGTAAGTAATATGCATGTGTCTCCGTTAAAAATAATTAAATTGATCGTTTGTAATATAATGTATTAAGGGGTGAGGGGTAGTCAGAATTTTTTTTGCATTTTCGTTAAGTGTAATATCTTAAAAATAATCTCTGAAAATTTCACGTTGATCCGATAATTAGTTTTTGATTTATTTGACAAGTGTGAAACTTTAAACGCGTTTTTCTCAAAACTATGTTTTTGAACTGATGACAACTGTAACTCGGAAACCGCTTAGTAGGTTTCAATGAAATTTATACAGCTTTTAGAATATATAATAAACTCGGACCTGATCGAAGGATTTTTTTTTCAAAAATTTCGATTTTTTAAGACCAATTAACTGTTGATTATTTCCCAAAAATTTAGACAAAAGTTTCCTGCTATTTTGTTGATTTTTGAAAAACAAAAAACACATTCTATAATAATACCATATTACTACTTTTGTAAAATAACACGATTTAATGAAAAAAATATACTGAAAATTCTCATTTTTTCGTGCCTCTGAGTAACCCTAACTTAAACCAATTTTCGAATATTTTAGTATTGTTAAAAAAAATTAAAGATATTCATATTTAGTTGTTGTTGTTGTTGTAACGGCAGAATTCTGCCGAGTTGACAGTCCTTGGCCGGATAAAAATCCGGGTCCGTTCCGGTTTTCGTAGACCCGACTGTCGTGGGAACGGATTAGTTGTTGTTGTTGTTGTAACGGCAGAATTCTGCCGAGTTGACAGTCCTTGGCCGGATAAAAATCCGGGTCCGTTCCGGTTTTCGTAGACCCGACTGTCGTGGGAACGGATTAGTTGTTGTTGTTGTTGTTGTAGCGGCAGAGTTCTGTCATTAGTCGAATTAGTCATTTGGGTTGGACTGTAACATAACGTCGAATTATAAAATTGGAAATTTTCTAAGGTTTTAACTCCATTTTATATAACACTTTCACAAGTGAAAAAGTTTTCTGGATTATATTGTATTAGAAGTACGAGAAATTATTGTTGAAATAATTGCAATCGTATTAAGACAGATTTCAACAAAAATGACATTTATAATAGCTTGGTTGCTTATAGCGTCACTAAATAATACATATCACTATTGCAAATTAGATACAGTGATCCACTCTTTTAGTCTAATATATAGCAATCTTAACAGGTGACCCTAATTTGTTGAACGTTTGAACATAAACATTACTGTAGGCGACAATAATCAAGAAAAAATTGAGCCGTTCCCACGACAGTCGCGTCTACGAAAACCGGAACGGACCCGGATTTTTATCCGGCCATGGACTGTCAATTCGGCAGAATTCTGCCGTTACATCAACAACAACAACAACAAGAAAAATTTGAGTGTAAATCACGGATTGAAATCATGTGGTTGTGATAGAAAAAATAACTAAACAAAGTATAATCAGCGGATTTCCCGGTTACAACGACCAGCGTAGGATGTTTTCTCAGTACAGTGGTTACAAAGTCCAAACATAGTACTGTGAAGTAACAACTGTCAATAGCTCTCGAGGGTTGAAGTAAAACACAAAATTATAATAGAAAGATTTTGGTTTTGAAGTAAGATTTATAAGACACTAGGAAATATGTTAAGTTACATATGTAAAACTTAAATAAATTAAAATATTATAATAATAATTTTCTTGGACAGAAGTGATGGGGAAATTAATAAGTGTACACGGTTCATCAAGAGATTCATTTCCATATGTTGTCGGATCAAATAGCTTTCTTGTAAGATAGATTAGATTCTGCAGAATTTCGAACCGCCTATAAGTTTTGCCAGCTCCATTCTGCTAAGGTCAACTACATGCTAAATCGTGTTTGTCTACTTATTCGTCATTTTTTAATAATAATACTTATCAATATAATTGTTTTCAATTCGTTTAATGAATCATTATTTTGGTTGTTGATTTTTATATACATATGCATTGAAAACAGAATTAAAAACACAATTTTGTTTTCTATAAACGCAATTTTTCTGTTAAATATAGATACTTGAGAACACATTTAACATATTTTAAGGTAAGGGGTGGAATTCGACCAAAATAAAATCATATTAAACAACAATTATACAAACGATATATTTATTTATTTAAAAAAACACAGTTATATGTACTTATACAAAAACTTAAGTTTAGACTGGGTTAATTGAAGAAACCATAAGTATATATCAGAAAGATTTCTTATTGGTATTGGTATTGTACAAAACTATCGTTATGCGGCCTATTAGGCATAATATGTAACATTTAGAGAGGATTCATTTTAATACAATCTATTATTTTATGAAAAAAATTACTATCGTTTAAAATTCGTTTATTTTCATCAAGGATTGGGAATTGAAAAATTTTCAGATAATGTACATGACAATAATTATTTTATGTGAATAATTGAAAACAAGACTGAAATAAAATGACTGCGGAACGGAAGAACTGATCGCCTAGTCCTATCCACTAATACATACATATGGGTATGTATTATGTACATAAGTTTCCAAATAAAGCAACAAATATATAGAACGACCGATCGTTTTTCAATCAAGAACACGCATGGCGACCGAAGCCGAATATATGAAGATTGTAAGAGAAAACAGCATTGAGTTAAAGGAAAGGCAGACAAGTGCAAAAAGTGGTCATAGAAATTATTACGGAAAAGTTTATATTCTTATTTTTTATGATAAATGAAATATTATACGCACCAGCAACTGAAGCAAGCGATTAAATTTTTCCTTGCCACGATTTATATTTGAAAACATTAATTAATAGTTCCTTAAAGGCATATGCACAAAGAATAAACTAAAGCAAAAAAAAACACACATCTATAATTAGGCAGAATTTGTAGTTAAACGAAAATTATATTCCGATTAGGGCTACCGCAATTTCTTGTTACTTTTTGGCTGTTGTCGTCGCTGTTGGCTATATAAACCCGCGTATCATTTGTTCATAATTCACATTTTTCAATATTAAATTTTATTTCAATTTGTAATATTTATTCTTTAACACGTTTTTATATTTTTTCACGCACGTCTATAAAAGTTACCACAAATAGTTTACTTCTCACTGCACAATTTCTTTCTTGAAATTACAACCGATTTTAACGAGACACGAAAGGGAATCGGAAATATAAGAAAATCGTAATTTCTTTGAACTTTATACTTTCAAAACAATTTATGAATTTCCCTGCGATATGATTCCTTAATAATTCACCTTCAATCACGCCCACAATGTACTTTTAAAAAATTGTGGTTAGAATAACTAAACAAATTGAAGAAAATATTTGTAATTATTATAAATTTCACACACGCTACGTTGCAATCAGAAAGAGAGAGCCAAATGAAGACTGACCAAATGTAGAAGAATATGAATACAACAGGCCCAACGATAATGACAGTAATTGGCAACTATGATGACGAAAAGACGAAAAAGAAGAAACTGCTGACAAAAGAAGTGAATTACAATGGCAATACTATATTGTTAGTAGTGTTTCTCGAATACTACATATAATATATATATATATCTATAAATTTATTTCGAAAATAGTTGTAAACGTAAATTACTGTTACAAAGCAAAGAAGCTATAAACGTAATATAGAAAACTTAAGTTATGAAGTGTTATTTATATCTCAATAAATAACTTGATTCTTTACTGTGTATTGTGGACCACCTATATCAGTATGTATATGGTATTCAAATACTAACTGTTCTGTTTTTTTCAACAAAACAATCGACGTGTTGAGGGGGTAGTATGCACTAGACCAGGATTTCGCCATATTTATATTTGTTAAATAATGTATTACATGAGATCAAGTGAATTACCAAGAGCGAGTGGAAACGTAGCATTAGTCGTACTTTTTCGTTCACAATAAATTTTTCTCA
Source organism: Bactrocera latifrons (assembly GCF_001853355.1). Lineage (NCBI taxonomy): Eukaryota > Metazoa > Arthropoda > Insecta > Diptera > Tephritidae > Bactrocera > Bactrocera latifrons. The sequence continues at coordinate 701,323 of NW_017537212.1, read as the reverse complement.
TCGGMCCCATCATATGTTTGCAGTGCTTTTTGTGGAATAGTAACTAATATATAGTAATTTTAGTTTTATTTTAAGATAAAACATGCAAATAACAATAAAGATTTTAAAAGGACAAGACGTTACATTAGACGTGAGTTCCATTATTGCAAATCCAATTCATTTATAACGAAAAATTAATTTCAGGTCGAGCCGCATACTTTAATATCAGATATGAAAAAGGAAATTGAAAGTAAATTGAATATACCATTACCAGAGCAAAAATTGTTATTACTTGGACGTACGTTAAAAGATGAGAACACTGTGTCCGCATATCCAAATTTACATGAAGGATGTAAACTAAATTTGGTAGTGATGCGACCACGAATAGAAGGATTACGAGAGGTAAAAGGATAAAAACAGTAAAATAAATAATAATACTAATAAATTTTATTTTATGGTCACAGATCCTACAGAAATCGTTTCGAAAGTACTATAATGAACCACAAGCTGACAACTTGGTTACTGCTTTTATGACCGATTTTGAAACGAATTTAAAACAAATGAGTGTAGACGATATTGAACGTTTATCTGAGAGTTTATTAGGTGTTTAAATTGGAAAACTCCATCGATACAGTTGGAGTTTCGAAGTAGAAATTTATATAAAATTCTTATACATTTGATAAATTTATATTTAAATTCATATGATTAATTTTTCAGGGTGGATGTAAAAATATTTAAAATGTTGGTATTTTCCATATTTTTTCCCCCCATATTATATAATAAAATAATCGCGTCTAAAATTGCCGTTATGATTGTTTTTCTGTAGAGAAGCTTGAAAACGTAAACATGCAACGATAGGAATGTGCCCAAACTATTACGAATAGCTCCGGTCCCACGACAGTCGGGTCTACGTAACCGGAACGGAAACGGATTTTTATCCGGCCAAGGACTGTCAACTCGGCAAAACTTTACCGCTACAACAACATTACGAAAAATAACTTGAAACAAAACTTCTTCCCTGAACTTTATTTTAATAAAGCAGACACATCATGCGGAGAACTATGCGCAAGCGATTTCCTTTCAAATCACTCCTTGTTTTACAACAAAAAAATTAGACTTATCATTTGACTATCAGTTTTAATTGATTTACTGATTTTGGTGTGATAAATAATCCTATTAATAATAGCAGCGTGATTTTTCTTTTGTTAAGTTCGTAATTATTGTTCAGTATAAGATAATTCCATCTAAAACATAAATACTCAGTAACATATAGAGGTTTTAGAACTATCCACGAATATTTTATAACACATTTTTTTAATACTACCCCACAGTACTGGATGAATTTCCACTCAACTGTCACGGCGAAATTTTACGAATCGAAGCACACAAAGTAGACGAAAAGTGAAAACATATCACAAAACTTTAAAATGCAGTCGCGTATCTGTACCGTTGCCATTCCTCAATTTTCAAGGAATTTGGTTCGTGCGTTTTCAAAGTCAGCAAATAAAATGGCTCCAATAAAGGTTTGTTATAGAAATTACATTTTTAGAACGACTACTAAAGTGTTTGAAAATTTTATTATATTTTATTATGTTATTACATAACTTTTTATTATATATGATATGTTATTACAACCGTAAAAGAAAGCATTCCAATGCAAAATTGATTTCTTAATTCGGTTGTAGATTTCTTTGTTCAAGGTCATGGGTAATATCGACCTATCTATTATTTTACAGTTACCGAAAACTAGTTAAATACATTACAGTATGTTCTTAAATATAGATACTATTTTTTTGTATTTGTAGGTTGGTGACAAACTCCCTTCAATAGATCTCTTTGAAGATTCGCCGGCAAACAAAATAAATACCGGGGATTTGACATCAAATAAGAAAGTGATAATCTTTGCAGTACCTGGTGCATTTACGCCTGGCTGCTCCAAGGTGGGTATAAAGCCCAAGTCTTCAATTGACGATAATTCATTACATCTTTTATTTTCAGACCCACTTACCAGGGTTTGTGTCTAATGCTGATTCGTTGAAAAGTGATCAAGGCGTTAATGAAATCGTTTGCGTTTCTGTAAATGATCCATTTGTTATGTCCGCTTGGGGTAAAGAACACAATACTGCCGGTAAAGTCCGTATGTTGGCTGATCCTTCCGGCTTATTTGTTAAGTCTTTAGAACTAACAATTGACCTACCACCGCTGGGTGGTCTACGTGCAAAACGTTTCTCAATGGTTGTAGAAAATGGCGAGGTGAAGGAATTGAACGTTGAACCCGATGGCACTGGGCTAAGCTGTTCTTTAGCAAACAACATTGGAAAACATTAAATATTTTATATGTGTTCAGGTACATATGTGAAATGACGTATAGTTTAAGATATTACTGTTACAAGGGAAAATATTGCAGTTGCTTGATCCGTAAATAAATATACATATATACATACATAGGAATACGTGTAAATGGTAGTTGTTTATAGTTTAATGAAGAAAAGTTTCACAACGCGGGAGTTTGCATTGTTTAAAAATTCTTAATCAACTTTTAAATAGTTGAAAAGAGTTTAAAAATAATCAGCACAGTGATAAGGAATTAAATTTTATACCAAGAACGTGATAAGTTGGTATTTGTTCACGTGTAGAATTATTGTGAATGGGAGATAAATAGTTAGCGTCATCGTATTTATATAGCCTATTCCAAAAGTAATGTTATCATTTGTACAGATGTACCATGCTGTTCTTAAGTCGTTCAATAGCTGTTATTTTTGTACATTTTTTGATTATTGCGCACAATAAGCATACAATAAATGGTAAAGGAGTGGAAAATGAAGGAAATAAATCGGTGCTATCGGCAAGTCTTTGTAAGTAAATATTTTTTATAGTTTGGATTTAAAATAATTATAAAATATACTACAGATTCAAAGATATTTAAGGAACGCCGTAATGAGCATCAAACAGTAATAAAAAACATGATCACATCAGAAAATTATGAAAAAAATTTTAAGCTGTTAAAGCTAGCCTATGGTAAAATCTTTCAAGTAATATAACAGAAAATAAATTGCATTTACACAGCAAGTAATCATCAACTTTATTTCTTACTATAGCTTATCAGGGACAGTAATATTACAATGACATCATATGCCTATGAACCTTTGCGGGACGGATTTGCTCAAAATAGTAATTTACAGGATGCAGTCAGCACCGTAATGGAAAATTGCTGTATAGCTGCCGAAAGTCTTATACACTTTCCAGAAATAAGTTATAGAATTTTTGGTAAACATTATTTAGAATGGAAATTGATGCTGAATTGGTGTTATGAGTTTGTTAACTCTTTTCCACACATAATTGATGAATCTACTGCCAAATTGATGACAATTTTATTTCAAGAGATCAACGAAGAATTTCGTAGCCCTGAATATATAAACCCTTACCATGAAGCGTCTAAACATCAAGAAAAGAAAAAGGAAAATAAACGCCATAAGAGGCTTAAGAAAGGTCCATCTTTAAGCGGAGGCAAAAAAGAGTTATAAAATTTTTTGTTTATATTGTATATTACGTATAAATCCTAAAGTTAAAGGTAAAATACCACAAAATTAACGATTGTCGGTGTTTGGTGCAATTTTTTGCTGCAACAATTTGCCATAACCTCCTCGTCCGGCATCATAGTCTGTTCGGTATTCATCTCGCACTTGTCCACCAGTTTTGCCGCGACCATACTGACGCCCCTCAATAAAGCCTGCATCCCAATCAACTCGTATTAAGCGATCATCTAGTCGTGTTCCGTTTACGTATCTAATATAAGAAATCATTTTGTTAAATGTTTCTAGTATTCAATTATTTTACTTACCGCATGGCCATTTCTGCGTCTGTACGTACATAATATTCTACAAAACAGAATCCGCAAGGTGTTTTTTTGTATTTATCTAAACCCATCACTATACGTCTCACTTCACCGCAACGGGAAAATAATTCGTGAATTTGTTCTTCGGTTGTGTAAAATGACAAATTCCCCACATACAATGTACACGATTCACGGAGTGAACGCTCTTGATCAGACCGTGAGCCCTACAAACGAGTGAAAAAGTTAAACATTCTATACACAACAATAATATAATTTTTTAAATACTTACTTTAAAATGTTGATCGCGATATGAGCTTAAGTCTACTGATCCCGCTGACATTTCTTATATTGAGAATTATATCAATAAGTTTTTGCGGTAAATTTTTGTTTATGATTGTAAAATAATCGGCAGCTTTCAGTGAAGAAACGTCAATTTTTATAGAAATGTCAAATTGCATTTTAATGTAATGGATAGTTCACAATAGGCTTGAACTAAGATAAGAAAAATGAATATGGTGATCTTAGTTGACTGCAAACATAAATTAGCTCCAAACGAATTAAATAAAATACATTATATCAGGGAAGAATTGTAATAATTAGAATAACTTTATTTTTCGAATAAATATTTTACTGAGATATCCGCGCGTTATAGATATTAACGATATTCTGGTAGAAAGGAATGAAATATTACAAATCTAATGTTTCTGGAAATTATGGATAAATTTCGTTTCACAAAGATCATTAAAGGAGTAATATCATAGAAAAAGTGCAAGAGAAAAGATCTAACGTAAAAAATCGGGGTGCGATATTGTCATTAACCATGCTCAGTAGAATGGATGGTAGTTCAGAAATAACGGAGGCCCAACATAAAAAATATCAAAAGCTTGCTAGTGAATACTCAAAGGTACGCCCCTGTGCCAAAATAATTATTTTAACTAAACTAATTTATATTTTTACTTTATTTACTGAAGCTACGAGCCAGGGCAGCTGTACTTCGAAATGCTGTTTTGGATGAACAATCAAAAGGAGAAAGTTTACGTGAACAACTACGACAAAGTGAAACCGCGCTCCGTCGATCTGAGCAGGAAGTCGATTCATTAGGTTTTCGTAATAGGCAACTAGAGCACAGAGTTGCGGCCCTTCAAGATGAAATTGCAAAGAGAGAGGGACGTATTAAAACTGATAATGAATATGTACGAAAACATACAGTAACTGGAAAAGGGGATCTTCCTGGAGCAGTTGGGGAAAGGGATGTGGGACAAGACGCTCTAATTTTCGAAGAACTTCAGAAGAAAATCATGGAAAATGCAGAACTAACTACAATGGTTATCTTAGGGTCTTTTACATTATATATAAATGATATGAAATATATAGTATTTTTCATTCAAGGTTGACGACAAGGAACATGAGCTTCAAATTCAGGGTGAACGTTTGCTGGATTTGCAAAAAATGTTAGAAAAGCGAAACATAGAATTCACAGAGTCAGAAAAGCATTTCCGCAGAGATTTCGAAGTATTGCAAAAGAGAAACACAGAGCTCGAAAGTAAGCTCGTTGACGCGATTAGTATGGTAAAAGCGAGAAGTGTTTGTATTTATGTAACTGATAATATATATTCTTTCAGTTGGGTAGTGAAGATGCTCTGAGTGCTTCTGGTAGTGATCATACACCATTTCATGTTGCTGCGCAACAACATGATCAATCAACATTATCTACAGCATCAGTACCAACAGCTGAAGAACGCATTTGCAGTCTGGAAAAAGAAATGGTTCACTGGCGGACACAATATGAAATTTTAAAAATCAATGAAGCTACAACTTTAAATGAGACAAAAAATGGGTTGTATGACAATAATATTACATGCTCGTCTGCTTGTATTCCAGAGTATAGCAATTGTAGCTGTAGCAGTACAGCAGCTGGTTTAATAGTAAAATCTGGCTCAGCGGAAGCAAAAAGGTATACAAAACTTGTTGAATACAAAAAAATAATAAGTTTCTTATATGTATATGTGCGCGTCTTAATTTACAAAATTTATAAATAATAGCTCACGCGACTCATATAAGGAACCGACATTACCGCCCACAAAAGAAGAAATTCTTTATAACAGTTTTAGTAAAAAATTTGAACATCTTTTGAAATCTAAGTACTTGGCTGAATCTCGAATGTTTTCATACGAAACGGAAGTGGAACATTTTCAAATATGTTTGGAAAATGCGACGCATGAGTTAAATTCAAAGGATGAGCAAATAGGAAGCATAAATCAGGCATTAAAAATTCTAGAGGAGGATTTGGTAATAATAGAAAATATTTAAAGAAATATCTATGAATTAATTATTGTTTTCAATTAGGCTACCACTCGCATTAATTATGAAGAACAAATCAGTGTGCTTACGGAACAGGTAATTAGCTTAAGTGAGCAACTAGCCGCTTCAAAGTAGAAGAAATTTATTTGAAACTGTTTGGCACGTGGCTAATATAACTCACAAATAAACACCGTTCAAAGGATAAACAATAATTGTAAACTTTTCGAAGGTAGATACCGTTCTTCAAAATTGTAACGTGCGCAAGTATATAAGATTGTATTTTAATTAACTTAGTACACGGTAATTGTTGATCGTTTAAATATCTTGAAAGTTTATGCAGTGACAACTATCGATCACTGAAACAATTTCTGAATATGTACACATTGTGCAAGTAACTTAAAATATGTAAAATTTTGTGTATCCTTTAAAACTTTGTAAATTAAAAAAGAAACATGTATTTAATAACAAGCGGAATAATTTATATTACTATATGTGTAACTTTGTAACATTTATAACAACTGATAAATGGCAATATATATGAAATTTATGAAAGCATAATAAAACTCAATTTATCATCGATATTTTTATAGTTATTTCTAATCCAATTTGATAGAAAAAGAAGAGCCGCATGAACAACCGTGCTCCGCTTGTGGATTAGCTATTATTCGAAAACCAGATCTGATTAATTCCGTATGATAGTCGACAGTAGCACCAGAACAGTATTCTAAAGATACATTATCAATGACAACTTTTGCATTTTCCTCGCCGAAAACAAGATCATCACTTTTCAATTTCGTGTCCAAATCAAATTTATATTGAAAACCAGAGCAACCTCCACCTTCTACAGTGATACGTAGGAATGCTTTACCATTTTCTGATATTTCCTGTAGCCGTTTAGTACACGAATTGCTTATCACTAGCTCCGCATCGCCTGAAGGAGTCTTTGAATCTTCAGAGGCGACTTTCGAGTTAACATCAGCTGTCATTGAAGATAAGTTTTGCAATGTGTTACGCGTGAATGCAAATATTTTTCTAAAAAATTTCAAATAAGTGAAATAGTACTGTAGTTAATTCATTTTTACCCGTGTCGCMTAGGATTAATACACTTTCTCAATGCAAAAGCCATTTCTTAATCCTTCCTCACTTGCAAAGTTTATCTTTATTAATTATACAGACTTTCAATTAGAAATGCTAATAATTCTTATGTTATAAGAAAATGAAATCAAAACAAAACTTGCATAATCACACTGCACACCGTGCTTAATAACAGCTGTTTTAATAAATAATCAAAACAATAAATATTGAATAAAAAGAAAACTAGAAGAATTTGACAAATTCGTATAGCCTTGCCGACATATCCACGTGCATGTCATATTTGAAAACAAAATAAAGTTGGCATATAGTTCGTCACAGGAAATATAAGTGAAATAGTAGAACTCTCTATCTTATTGTAACAATAATCAATTACAAATATGGCAAGGAGGCCTGAACATTTGGCACCGCCTGAGATTGTAAGAAGATTTCGTAATTCCTCTAAACTGGGTACTAACTTTTTCCTAATTTTTGCAGTTCTACAATGATAATGAAGCCAAAAAATACTCTACCAAGTAGGTTACTCCTGCATTATTATATTAAATATATATTCCTGTAATCGTAAATTTACTATTTCTTAAAGCACACGGATAATAGAAATTCAATTTGAGATGGCAGAGAGAGCCTATGAATTACTTACCCTAAATGAAGATGAGCAGTGTCTGATATTGGATATTGGTTGTGGCTCTGGTTTATCAGGAAGTGTGTTGGAGGACAATGAGCACATTTGGGTAGGTGTTGACATATCTAAGTCAATGTTAGATATAGCTGTTGAACGTGATGTAGCTGGAGATCTTGTGTTGGCAGACATGGGAGACGGTATGCCATTTAGGCCTGGTACCTTCGACGGTGCCATATCAATATCTGCTTTGCAATGGTTGTGTAATGCGGATAAAAGTACACATAATCCCCATAAAAGATTATATAAATTCTTTTCAACTTTATTCTCCTGTTTGACTCGTACAGCTCGTGCTGTATTTCAATTTTACCCGGAAAATGCAGACCAAATTGAAATGGTCACCTCACAAGCTATGAAAGCTGGATTCTATGGTGGCTTAGTGGTTGATTATCCCAATTCCACCAAAGCAAAGAAGTATTTTTTAGTTTTGATGACGGGTGGTACTACACCGATGCCAAAAGCGTTAGGTAAGTCAGCGTTGTGATGTCGAAAATTTAGAATCTAATGTTAATTTTAAATTTAAGGATCGGAGGAAGAAGAAAAACGAATAAATTATATTAAAAAGCGTGATATGTGTCGAGAAGCTCGAGGTAAACCGATGAAAAAATCAAGAGAATGGATATTAGCTAAGAAAGAACGTAGGCGACGCCAAGGCCGTGACACCCGACCAGATACAAAATATACGGGACGAAAACGTAGTGGAAAATTTTAGTTCGAAAGCTATTATTTACATTACAATTTGTTTAACGTAGCAACCTTTTCTTTACAATTCTTCGTTTATAATAATAACAAAATCTTTAAAACATACAATAAAAAATTCAACATTTCCCCTTAAACCTTTCTTTATCACAACTACGTTTCGGCCGGAGGCGATTTGGTACCAATGTTTCGCTGCGAAGAAGCTTGAATGGATCGCTCTTTTGGCGCATCTAGTGACGATTCGGTGTAGAATATTGCGTACATTGCCACAACTATGAAAACAAAACCGAAGAGTACCATTTCGTTTTGTAAAGCAAACGCATGGTCGCGGCGTTGTGCTTGCTTTCGATCAAACCGTACTTTAGCATCTTTTCGTTTTTGGAAGGATTTTCCGTAATGGGCGCGGGACCATTCATCAAAATCATATATAGGGGTTCGTCCCATTTCATCCGCAACTTGCGATTTTTTAAAACGAGATTTGTAAAACTTCGTTTCTGGATCATCTTCTACTTCTGGCTCATATTCTGTTGGCCTTTTATATGTAGCTCCCGCTGTATGTATAACACCTGTAAAATTAAAATGGATTAAATTTACAACTTTTTAATGAAACTATGTGTATACCTTTATCATATAATCTTCTAAGTCGGTAGTTACCAAGTACTTCATATGCCTGCGAAATTWCACGAAACTTTTTTGCAGATATTTCACATCCTTTATTTTTGTCAGGATGATATTGCATGGAAAGTTTATAATATGCTGATTTGATTTCATTCTGTGTCGAGCTCTGTGTTATTCCAAGAGCTTCATAATAATTAGTGCTTCTCCACGGAGAACTTGTACAAATATACTGCACATTACCAATGTTATTAAAAATATGCGTCGGTAAGAAGCTGCGAAATATTAACTGACACTTGGTGTTATACATTGCACGATCCACCGAGTGGGCTGCACTTTCTCTGATTTTTTGGAGTTGTTTTTATTATGATTATATCATTATGTTACGTTCAAGGGATTTTGTGAATTTTTGACAAAGTACATATTATAGCTGAAGTAATACTGCTGTCATTTAAACATTTTTCTTTATCGTTCTCTAAAATTAAAGAAGGGAATGAGTGAGTATAATATTATACGTTCTCTGTGAGTAATGCGATGAAGTGTCAAAGYAAAACCGAATAGAATTAAAAACTGTGTTGAAAACAAACGAAAATAAAAAGAAGAGGAAAATGTCGAAGAAATTTATTAATAGATTTTTTATTGGTTTGTAAAACAAGGCATTTGAGCATGAAATTTTGTGAATGAGCTTTTCTGAGTTTTCATGCAGATTCGGGAAAACTGTCAATTTTACGCGAGCAACATAGAATGTTATCGAGAATATTCTACAGTCAGAAAATCTAAAATTATTCATGTGCCACTCAACCTTATAAAAGTGGCCAGCAAGACAGCAGATGGAAGAAAAAAATTGAATATTGAAAAATAGGCGTGACATAATAATATTTTATTTATATACTTTATTTAAATTTAATTAAAATTGTATCTGGAAGTTTGAATAATTACAAAATTTGAATAATGACTGTTGAAGGCGAAATAGAAGCTGTTAACTACAAAGATGAGGGCAATAACGCTTTCAAATCTGAAAGATGGGAGGAGGCTGTTTCATGTTATACAAAGGCTATAGCAGCTGGTGAAAAGCATAAGGAGTTACCCATTTTTTATAAAAATCGAGCTGCTGCGTACTTAAAACTAGAGAAATATAAAGATGCTCTCAATGATTGCACCGAGTCTTTACGAATTTCACCAAAAGATCCAAAAGCTTTGTTTCGACGTGCGCAGGCCTATGAAGCCTTGCAGAAATTTGAGGAGGCGTACAAAGATGCTACTGATTTGTTCAAAGAAGATCCTACTAATAAATCGGTACAACCGATGTTGGAACGCTTACACCAAATAGTGCAGGAGCGCTTGGCACAAAATGCAAAAACTTCAACTAAGGTACATATATTTTGCATATAATATAATACAGAAATGAATTGAAATTAATAAAATATTTTAGGTCAATCAAATGATGGATATCACTTTTGACATGGGAACTCCTTCAGATAAACGTCGTTCGGGCGCCAATAATTTRTTAGTTTTGGCTAAAGAAGAGGTCGGCGCACACATGATGTTTAATGCTGGATGTATTACGAAAATTTCTACAATTACCAAAATAGAAAAGGATCCTGAAATATATTGCAATCTAATTCGCGTCGTTGGTGAATTATGTGTAGGATCTGTGGATCGAACAAAGGCAGTATTGAGAGAATTGGGTGTACCATGGTTCCTACATGTCTTAGATCATAGGCACGAAGAACGTGTTACGGCCGCCCAATACTGTTTACAAGCCATTATTAATTCATTGTCGGGTATGGAAAACAAGCCAGAAAGCAAGCCAAAAAAAGAACTTTGTGAGCAGAATAAAAAAGAAATTGATACACTCCTTACTTGCTTGGTTTATACCATAACTGATCGGACTATTTCCGGGCCGGCACGTGATGCTATCATCGAGTTATTAACGCGGAATATTCACTATACAGCCTTAGAATGGGCGGAGAGGTTAGTTGAAATTCGTGGATTACATCGACTATTGGATGTATGCTCCGAGTTGGAGGAATACAAATACGAAAGTGCCATGGAGATAACACCATCCTCGCGTACAATTGCTTCGGTGTGCATGGCTCGAATTTTCGAGAACATGTACTATGATGAAGCAAGAAAGCGTTATTCTGATCAGATTGATGAATATGTTAAAGATAAACTTTTAGATCCTGATATGGAATCAAAAATTCGGGTAACTGTTGCCATTACTTCTTTGTTGTCCGGTCCATTAGATGTGGGGAATCAAATTATAGCAAGAGAAGGCATTTTACAAATGATTTTGGCCATGGCCACAACTGATGATGAGTTGCAACAACGAGTTGCTTGCGAATGTATAGTAGCTGCAGCTTCTAAAAAAGACAAAGCAAAAGCATTATGCGCTCAAGGTGTAGATATATTGAAAAGCCTGTATAAATGTAAAAACGACAATATACGTGTGCGTGCGTTAGTTGGTCTATGCAAACTTGGCAGTTACGGGGGCCAAGATGCTGCCATACGACCGTTTGCTGATGGAGCTACAAGTAAATTAGCCGAAGCGTGCCGTCGTTTCTTAATCAAACCTGGTAAGGATCGGGATATTCGCCGTTGGGCGGCTGATGGGCTGGCCTACCTTACTCTCGATGCTGAAGTAAAAGAGAAACTGATAGAGGATAAACCGGCCATTCATGCTCTCATTGATTTGGCCCGATCCGGTGATCAGTCCTGTCTTTATGGAGTCGTCACCACATTTGTTAATCTCGTTAATGCCTATGAGAAGCAGGAGATGTTGGAAGAGATGATAGAACTAGCAAAATTCGCCAAGCATCATATACCAGAAGAACATGAATTGGATGATACGGACTTTGTAAATAAACGTATTACTATTCTTGCTAATGAAGGTATAACCGGGGCATTGTGTGCACTTGCTAAAACTGAGAGTCACAACTCTCAGGAGCTAATTGCCCGGGTACTAAACGCTGTATGTGGTTTACAAGAGCTACGTGGTAAGGTTGTGCAGGACGGGGGAGTCAAAGCATTGTTGCGAATGGCATTAGAGGGTACAGAAAAAGGAAAACGTCAAGCTTCACAAGCGTTAGCGCGCATCGGTATTACAATCAATCCTGAGGTAGCATTTGCTGGGCAACGCAGTTTGGATGTTATAAGACCACTGTTGAATTTACTGGCACAAGATTGTACCGCATTGGAGAACTTTGAATCACTTATGGCGCTAACAAATTTGGCAGCGATGAATGAGAGTGTAAGGCAACGTATAGTGAAGGAACAGGGCGTTTCGAAAATCGAAATTTACCTGATGGAAGATCACTTATACCTAAAGCGGGCAGCGGCACAATGCATCTGCAATATGGTTATGTCAGATGAGGTTGTGAAAATGTTTGAAAAACCTAATGATCGTGTCAAGTTTCTTGCATTGTTATGTGAAGAGGAAGATGAGGATACTGCAAAAGCTTGTGCTGGGGCGCTAGCTATGTTAACGTCAATTTCTAAAGTATGCTGCGTAAAAATATTAGAAATTAGTTCTTGGCTACAGGTTTTGCATACGTTAATTGCCAATCCAAGTCCCGATGTCCAACATCGTGGCGTGGTAGTTGTATTAAATATGATCAATGCAGGCGAGGATATTGCAAAGAAGCTTTTCGAAACAGATATTATGGAACTTCTTAGCGGTTTGTCACAGTTGCCAGATGACACGCGTAATAAAGCTCGCGAAATCGCACAACAGTGTTTAACAGCAGCAGAGCGCTACAATCTTATTGAAAAGTCGGTCGATGCCGTGGTGCCGGATGTGTTCCAAGAGGCGGCGCGAATTGAAGAAATAGACGAGCAATAATCTGGTTTTTACGTATTATGGAGAGATTACAAAAGTGCCAAAAGAATTGCATATATTTAAGCTTTTACAATTTGCCCGTTGCCCTTTAGTTTTGTACTATTAGTAGTATGCAATCATTCATTCATTTTATGATTCACAAAAATTTATTCATTAAAAATTTGTATGAAATTACAGAAAATGTTCATCGGCTTAATAGATTTTATTCTTGAAATTTGGACGGAACAAATAGTATTTGCGTACTAAAAATTGCTTTGAAAAATTAATATATATACTTATTAATTTGTACATACATACATAAGTGTATATATAACAATACGAATCCATCTTTTTATCGTATTACATTAAATTATACACCTCCAAACTTTTTTCTTCTTTCTTTTGTCCCAACCATATTTTGTAAAACTGCTTGGCGATTGAAAAGAATAAAAGTATTGAAAATTGCTTAAATTTACGTTAACTTCAGTTGCATTCAAGTTGTAATACCCTCCACAAATAAACAAATCTATACAGTACTTGATGGTGATCGGTCAGTTTGTACCGCAGTTACATACATATGTATATGCTATAGACTTTCTATCGTGTGACTTCTTTAATATATTGCTGGATTAAATAATACGAGATGCAGAGCTAAATAGAGAAGGTGCAATATTCTATAAAAGTGTACAGCTGCTGGCATACGCTGATGATATTGACACCATTAGCCTCAACAACCTCGCCGTTAGTTCTGCGTTCTCCGCACTGGATAAGTAAGCGAATCAGTCATCGCATTCGCGACGTGGATCATACGTCACAGTTGACAGTCATAATATTGAAGTCGTAGATAATTTCGTCTATCTTGTAACCAGTATCAATACCAACAACATTATCAGCCTTGAAATCCAACGCTGTAACACTACTACTTGGACTAAGTAGGCAATTGAAAAGTAAAGTTCTCTCTTGCAAACTTAATATATTCTGTTCAGGCTATAATGAAAAGATTAAAATTGCTTCTTTACTAATATAATATAAAATAATATGAAAAACTGAGGAATTAAATTTGTATATTGTACAATTATATATATTTTGGTAGATATGATATGTACATACATATATCAACACAAAACCAACATCCAAATAACTATTTTGGCTTTAAAAGATGTTAAAAGTTGTAATTGGTGAATGTGAAATGGACACATTACGCGAAGCTGTTGTAAACCATCCGCGTATTCACCTGTTGCATGATTTACCTAAGTTTTTAATTTTTTTGTTGTAACGGGTGATCCAAGTAGAGTTACAATTTTCAATAGCCTTTTTTGACAGATCATGTCTCGTAATTTTTGTTCCGTATCGCTTGGCATTTCGTTCATGAACTTACGTCTAAACAACGTCATTTAACTTTATTACGACAATTCACGTTCTGCAAGGAATGTGTTTCGCGGGTTCGCTCAATTTATGGTTGACATAATTGGTCTACTGAGCGTACTATTCGCAACAMCTTCACCTATTAGATCACGTGCAGCACGTAGTGAAGTAAATGTAGCAGACGTAGCTGTAAGTGTACACGAAGACCGTCTAGAGTCGATTTGGTGCCGTTTGCAGCAACTCGGACTGACGTTCGGAATGATTTGGTCTATTTTACGTCGAGAGCCTAAATTGAAAGCACACAAAGCTTGGGCAAGAACTGAAGCCGCTCGACCTTCCCAAGCGATATCGCTTAGCTCTATGGGCTCTTGAAAAGTTCCAAGAAGCTCCGACGTTTACGAGCCAAATTTGGTCAGCGATGAGGCCTATTTCTGCCTGAAGAGAAAAAATAACGGTTTGGTGTGGTTTGTGGACCGGTTGAATCATCAGTCAAAATGATGCCGATGAGAACGTAACAGTCAATGGCGACAGTTATCGCACCATGATAACCGACTATTTGATGCCTGAATTGAATTTAAGCTCGTGATCTCAACAACATTTGATTTCAACAAGATGGCGCCACTTCCCACACATCGCGTTAGACTATTCTTGTGGGGATATGTAAAGGTATAGACAGGACAATTCCGCTTCGATTCGATGTAGTGATGACTATTTGTAAGGGATAGTTTTCAAAAAATATATGCCAAATCTAAAAAAAAAGTACTCGAAATGGATGAGTAAACGTATCAAAAATTGCAGCGTTGACAAATGACGTAACTGCTCGTAATATAATATGATATAACAGTTACTGTATAGCGCCAAAGCGGAACAATTTACGACCACTTAATAGGCAGGCAATTCGTGCACATATTTATATATATATATATATATATGTATAAGCACGAGTATGTAAATAAGTGGCTACATACCAGCATTAGTGAATGAGACCAACATCAAACCTTAGGATATTTTATCTAATATCTACTAAATCAAGTAATCCATACTTTCCAAGAATTCACGTACATTTTATTATTTAAATTTACAATTATTACAATTTTAAATTGACAATTTTTAATATAATCTAAATTATTTATGAACACTTCATGTAAATATATTACAATTGTTTTTAAATTAAGTTGTTGCTGTTTATTTAAAGATTTTTTAACTGATTTTATACATATTCAATAACGCATCCCTGGAATGGTAACATTTTTAATTAAAAATTTCAAGAGCTATATTTGTAAATTCTAAATTGTTGAGTTTGTCGTCAATTATAGCGAATACAAAGTTTTACATTACCTGATACAATTCAAGAAACAGTTTCAATGAAATTCAAGTTTTAAGTACATTTTCTTTACTCTTTAAGTATTTACATGACTAGAGAAACAATCCAATCGGCATTTTGCAAAACTTGATTTGTTTTAAATAAGGATACCTCAACGTAGATATGCATGTACGTTTAAATACGTTGTATTTGTTATAACAGGTTTACAACATAATAAATTGTGAACTAATTAACTTACAGAGTTATAGTCCTTAATGTGTTTTTGTTTACTACTTAAAACGATAACTTTTATAAGTCAAATGGATATTGCACCAAACGCAAGCAATTCAGGTTATTCGAATTAGTTTAGTTTATTCAGCAGTTTCTTTAATTACACACATGTACGCATATGTACATGTGCTCTGAGTAATCTCCGCGATTATCCAAAAAAATGGGCTTCGATTTCTTGTAATAAAAACACATACAAATACAACACATTACAATAATCAACAAATTAATGAATATCCTAAWATTCACACATTTTATCGAAGTGTCGGTTTTCCCTCTTCTTTGAACCTGTTCGACTATGTGATGTAGGTGTGGGAATTCAAAGTGCTTCAGGTATTGATAATTTTAAATGTTGATCATCCTAGCATTCGTAAGTAAATATTATATATTTTAACTCATCCTTCGAGTGTATAATTATAAATAACAACAACAAAAACAATTCAAATATATATTACTCACTAAATTTGTTTATACATAGGTAAGTACATACATATGTACGTAAGACTTTTACTTCGAACCAATACGTCGTACATCTGTAAGTTTTGTGTAATTAGAATTACGAATAACAACAATAATGTTGGTTAGCGAGGCGCCAATGCCCAAGCTTGGAATTTTCAATATTTACGAAAAAACAGAAAATTAATCAATAAAATTCCACTTTTTTTTACATACATATGGAATCATCCCAACCAACATTTTGGCCATTACTAAGCTATAGCTATGCCTGAACACTACAATACTTGTACGGTAGCGAAGGCACTGAATGTGACCTTCTTCGGAAATTCGGATCCTTGTGAGCCACGCGTTTTTATTACTGGTTTTAGCGGATGTCGTGGCTTTAGTGTTAAGAGGCCTGCTGATGCCGCTAATTCTTTTAATTTTTGTGAGAATCCACTCGGCGAGTTTATGTCCTTGTTACCCATGCTGTTCTCACTGTGATAACCGTCCACATTGTCCGCACTTCCMTTGTTATTGTTGTTACAAGAGGAAATGTTCACAACATTTGCCTGCGATAACGGCACATTATTCACCCTGTACACTTGCCCATTCGTGGAGGGATAGATTATACTGGCAGCGCTACTGCCGTTAGATGCGGTGGCTGGAGTAATGTATCTGTAAATATAAAAAAGAAGAGAGAAACTTTGATAAGAACTGTGCGTTATGTTCTTTTAGCTTAATTTCACAAAATCAAACAACTGATTTCAGCGATATTTTCAAGAGTGCAAAGTATAGTATAAATTTCGATTAGTAAATAATGTTGTGCGCTACATAAGTATAACTTTTTGCATTAATTTAATTAAATATGAGCAGATATATTCCAAATTCATTGATCCATCTTTCACTATGAATAATAAGGAATATACAAAGATATTTTCGAATCAGATTTGATATTTAACTTTTCACCATAGATGATTCTGTAATTGTGTCCCTTAGGAACATAACATTATACTTTAAATAAGTAATGCAACTATATTGCCAAAAATTTACGAAAATTAAAGATACAAATAAATGAGTGTACTTGCTTGTAAAGTATATTTACCTACATGGCTGCTGATATAACAAATAACTGCGAAAGCGTCAGCAAACAAAACGCGCGGATTTATTTATTCTACACAAACACTTGCACTGATATATAAACGCAGGTAAATATTAACATACATTGATCCAATATGTTTTAATAAACTTATAAATCTACTAAATCCGCTATTATACATTAGAAGAAGAAGAAGAAAAAATACGACAAAGGCCTTAGCAACGCCCACTTTCTTGTACTACTTCTTTCTAGATGAACGTTGTTCACATTGGATTCATAAATAGAAATATTTCGGCAATTAGTGGAGTGGAGTCAAGAAACTTATTTGAAATTTCAATTAGAGAGCAGCTCTGAATAATGGTTAAAACTTTACTTTAAAAGGTTTCGCCAACACTTAAAGGCTTTTTTTAATTTGTTAAATTATTATTTTTCTTTGCGTAGAGTCTTAAATCTTTAACAAACAACTATATAATCATAAAATGTAAAATTTCTTTAAAAGTTTTATGTTATTTAAATTTACTTCATATTTCAGATCCTTTTCAATAGTTTGAAAGAAAAATTTAGATGGACAGACGGCATACAATATCATGCAAACAATTAATTATGGCCGACAAGCTTAGTTAATGAACGATTAGTGAAGTGAAAAGTGGAAGCAAACAAATTAGCTAAACACAAGTGGGCACGCGTACAAATCAAGTACGTTCACGTAACCGGCAGGAAATTCATCACCATGCTTAAAAGAAAATTTACTCTATATTTTCTAAATGCGAATGATTTCAATTATTCCATTTWACTCCTTTAATCGTCTATATTGAATATCTGTATTAAGTGCACTTGAAACCAGCGAACTGAAGCCCTGCACCATGGTGACTTTGGAACTATCGCAAATAAAGCTATTGAGATTTCACAAACCTTTCCGTTTCCTGAAGGGTCAGTGTGAATACATATTCATACATTTAAAATCAGTATTGGTAATAWTAAAATCAGTATAGTATGTTGATGTTGGGATTAGTGAGATAAACAAGTGAGTCAGTGAGTCAGCTYTTAGAAAAAACAACACGGTGCCCTGGTAATAGCATCTCTACTCAAGCACTCACACAGATGGTATAATTGCTGCTAATTGTATTAATTAACATGTACGCTACTTGTTCACGCTCGTGGTATATAGTTGTTCGCAAGAAGAGGGATTAAAACGCATGTGATTCGAAAATGCAATTTTATACAAGTATATATCGGTAAATAGAAATTATTTCGTACTGGAGACGAAAAATATATTGAAAAGTCCGAAATAAAGTACAATTAAGCACTCTTAGAACTGTGCTTTGAGTTTCTTAAGCAATAGCATGCATTATTTTTCTTTTTATCCTCTGAAATTACCATTGAAATTTAACTTAATAATATTGGTAAAAGGATTTAAGTGGGATAATTAGGTTGATTAGTTAAATCGTGTTAAGGAAGTGCGATGCCATTTTATCAAGGGGGTAGTAAGCTATTTTTTTGCATTTTATATTAATGTACAATATCTTAAGATTATTCTGTGAAAATTTGAGAGCAATTAAAGACGGAGATATACACTTATAAGTCTCCGCCCTCCGATTTTCATTTTTTTCACACCTCACTTTTCCGAAGCCGGTGAATTTTGCACAGTCTTTCTTTACATAGTTCCGTGCGTTGTAAAAAATTGTAAAATCATTAAAAAAAAAAAACTCGACAGCATAACTAAGGAAACTTRTCAACTAATTAAATCAATTTGGATTTGTAATTTCAGATGATCCAGTCATGAGTTATGCGGTTCACCGCGAATCAATTTTTTTTGGAACGTCTGCGAAGCTTCTCTGTCACCGGCTCATTTTTTTTAAGTTTTCTATGAAACTTTCACAGAATATTCTTTAAATATCATATAATTATGCTATAATTATACAAATAAATAAATATTGATTGTATCTTTAAATAAATTTGTTGAAAATATGCTTTTTTTCTCTCGTAAGGTTAATACTATCGCCTCAAAAGGACATAAGTCCACAACACTCGCMTTTCCAAACCTTCAATTTTTCAAAGGCTTTTGGTTTCATTTGTCGGACATCAAACATACAAGATTAGATTGGTATTGCAAAGAAATGTGATTTTTCAAACTTGTGCCGCTAGTTACTCTCTTACATGCGGCAGTAAGAATGCCTGTATGCAAACTGTCGGCAATTTGCGAAATATAGAAAAAATGCATTTGTACTGCTGCATATAATTAAGAAGTTGCGTTTCTACCGACAATCTGATTCCAATATGTACATATCTCCACGGAAAGTTGCGTGCAAGAGCAAATAAAAAGTTCATAACTACTCAAACATGCTTACATACATATAGTATATTACGACAAAGATGCATTGTGACGGCTTGAGGGCGTGGGAATCCGCCAGCATCTAAATGCTGCTATTGTTTTCAACTGTATTGTAAATGAGCAAAGATTTCCATGACTGTGAAAATTGCTTATTCGATATTTAGACAGAAATGAAGAGATTTTTGAAAAATTAAGAAATCAAGTGCCAGAAGATCGTGTTTGTGTTCAGTAATGGACGCAGTATTAGCTTGCTAGATGTGGGATGTTGACATTGAACTTATGACTTTGAAACGTTATTGCATTATGGCTATTTGAAACATTAATATTAATAACAATAGCATAAGTTCACTTATTCAAGGTCTCTGAATGGACCACAATACATTTTTAAAAAAGTTCGGAAAATTATTAAAATTTGATGCATTCGTTTTCTACAGAGGAAAAATGTATAGTGATGTATATATATACATACACGTATAGCAAAATATAAATATCAATTTCTAAAAGATGAACAATTTAAATAAAAAATTAGATAGACGAGCGTGCCTTTTCGGAGAACTATTTATTTGTAACAAATTTTGAAAGTTATTAACATATATTATTGGTATCAAGTGCTTGAGTACTTTGGAAATAATCATAATTGCAAGCAGACATTTGAAGCTTCGTTTGTTTCCATATTCTTCACACTCTTCTTCCGAACTTTTTCAACATTCAACAATTTCSCGGCATAATTTTCCGCATAGTTTTTCTTTCACGTATGCCTGTGCAAGATGGCGGCATCCATGCCTATGAGAATGGCAGTTTTCACTGCATAAAAGCGAAAGATGCGAAAGTGCACGCATAGGCAAAGAAGAGAGAATTGCAAAAATGTAGAAATGTATTAAAAAATCCTCCAGCGTTAATTGAARCGAAGAACGTGCAAGTGAAGTTGGGCGAAAATCTTTGCAGTTCACTGCCTTCATATGCGCTGTGTATTTGCCAGCCATCTGGGTGCAACAAGTTTTGCTAGGCGAATCATTAGCGGTAATATGCGGATATGAAATGCGCATGTGCGGCGCATTTATTGTGTTTGCATTTCACTAACGCGTTCACTGATCGCACAGTTAGCAGCTACAGGGGAATTCATTGCAAGAAAAATAACATCACGCTGGCGCATAACGTTGGTTAGCGGTAGYTACCTTCGCTATTCTTCCGCCTTGGCGCTGTGTGTTGCTTCAGTCGTAATTGCATCAGCACTTATAAACGCATGTACAAAGCTGCTTGTTTGTTTGCTTATGTATGTATGTATGTACGTATGTTGCTTAGTTGCCTGCTAACTTGTCTGCACGGTTATTTGGCGAATACGCAACGCATGCGCATGCCACCTGACACCTCTGAACCGCTCTCCTGACAGTCTGTGCAATTATGCGACCAATTTTCAGTTTCGCCACACACTCGCTACTCGTTATGGACAAATTTCGTAATGACTTTACTTTAGAAGACTGCAGCAATTTTGTTTTGCCGCGTCAGTATTGTCCAGTTCTTGGTGTAAGAATTTGTAATGCAATCGAAACGTTTACAGAGCTTTCTAACCAGTTCCTATTGCACAACTTAWTGCATATACTTTTGGGATGTATTTGAATAATGCAATATTTGGTATTTTATCTAAATATACTCTGGGCTTTAGATGGGCTATATTGTATCTAAATCATAGAGGCGAGAGAGCATCCGTTTTTATGATTTTAACATTTCTGAAGAAATGTTAGTATTGTTTAGGAAGGTTATTATATTTAAATAAAAACATAGCACACAAAATAAAAAAAAAAAATAAACGATAAACTTGGCCCAGCGATGCTCCAACTTCCTTAACAATGACGGCGATAACCTGGTAGGTCTGTGTCACGTCACGTTATCCCCGTGATAGCCGTCACTTAGACGTTTCTCATCTGAAACACATGTGCTGGTGGGTGAAACAGGTGATGGCGTCTGCTGCTGTGGTTCTCAACAGTCGAATATCTCGAATATTTCTGGCATAAACAATCATCGCATTTAGGTGGTATGTTGATACTCAACAAGAAGATTAGTTCCCTTTTGTTTTTCATATACACATTTAGTACTTAGCACATTTCGGGTATTCTTATTTTGTTTTAAAATTAAAATTCAGTTGATTTTCATTAATTACTGTTCCTTACCTATATGACAAAAACAACATTTATAGCGTTTAACGATTCGTTTTTGTGTTGCAAATCAAAGGAAGTCAAAAACAGTGAAGTTTTCAAAATTTTAACCGGTTGACAGTGGGAATCTGGTCGGTTAACAGCCAAAATACATAGACTTGAATTGTAGCAGCATTAGACATTTTCTAAAAAGTAATATGTATGTACATCTGACAGTGCAGATTAGCAAATAAAAGCAGGAAGTAGCGCACAAATTTAAGTTTGCTACGATTTGCAAAATGAAAAATTTAATTTAAGAACAAGTTATACCAAGTAAAATTGTCTTGTTCATAATTCAGGCAAATCAACAAATTATGTACGCTATTAAGTATTGCTTGGTGGTACTTCCCACCTTTCACCACATTCCGCCCAACTAATAAATTATTTTATATTATTTTACTAACTGTGAAGCAATACACAGCTTCAGCAACGTCGTCAATCATGAAATTGCAGCAACAACATTAGTTAAACAATAAGTGGCAAAAATAGTTACCAACTGCTACATGCAACATGTTGCAGTTGACTGGATAAGAATTTCATTGCAATTCATTTCCTGCGCTTGCACTGAATGCAACAACTCCACCATTGCTGAAGCTGCGGACTACATATAGCACTTTTGATAAATTTCATCATTGATAGAAGTTGAGAGAAAAATGTTAGCGTGCCAAAGCCGAATATTAAAAAATAGACAAAAGTCTGTGGAGGTTAACTGAAGTTCAAGAATTTCATTCAGTCGACAATGCGATCATTCATTTAGCAGTAACGGAAAATGGAAGCGATAGGATGGGATCGTGCGATTTAACCGCTGTGGCAGAATGGAGAGCATAGCAAAAGAATATTTCAAAAAGATTTCAACAGCAACCGGTGGAAAAGAATTTTTTTTATAATTATTCCTGTAGTAGTTCTCTAAAGTCTACGGACGATGCTTGTATGTGTTTAATGGTCAATGACGGCGAAATAAACTGATTAGGAGTTGGCATATAAAAAGCAGAGCAAAAAAACGATAAAGGTGGTGTCAGGGGCAGCCGTAGCGGTAGAGGAAATAGTAAGAATGAAAATGCATCGCGATGAACTAGGAAGAAATCAGAGGAAAAGTTTTGATAAAACAAAAATAATTTCGTTTATGATGCCAATGTGATATCACAGCGTGCATTTCGTTAAATGTACACAAATAAGCTCGGCATCCGTATTGGTGCAGTGCTTGGCTTGAGCCCAGCGACAGTAAATCACCGCAACACCCAGGTTGCAGCGGCAACCCTGCCAATGATGGTAGGCAACAACGGTCAGTGGACGACGGTCAACACACAGACAACAAGCTGTGTTTGGGAACCGGGCGCTCAAAGGCTATTAAGGAGAAATTAAAAAACGCCAATGGGATGCCGGGTAAGTGCATTGCTTTAGCGACCGTTGCTGGGTAAATCAGTTTGCTGATGTTGCCGCAATGCTTGCTTGGCCACTCCATTACCAGGGAGAAAGGGAAATGCCGTTGCGCCTCATTTGCGACGCATTTCCATGCCAATTGAGAAGCATGCAGTATTCACGCTGCTTCTTTTACTACAGTATAGTGATGTTGTCAGTGACGGCGTTAGAGCTGAGCGTGCAAAAAAGCATTTCACTATCGAAAACGGGGTTAATGGGCAAAGTTGATTAGTTGCTTAGTAATGAATATTTCCATCGACATATGATTGCCGGTGATGATGGACATAAATAAAATTATGATGATGATGGGGGACTTTAAACATTGAAAACTGTTTTCCATCCATTAATTTTAATATTTAGTAAAACAGTTTTTAATTTTATTATTTATAGAATTTATATAAAATATTTTATTCCAATAACAGATTTAAAACCTGCACTTTTGATAAGAGATGTACGAATAAGCAGGAATGAACAATTTGTAGAAGGCATCGGCCGGACACAAGAATGCTGTTCAGGCTCGCAGCCAAACGTTCACTTTGTTATTACAATTCGCATAGATGTCTCTTGAAAATAGAGGACGCAATGCAGTTTTGTAAAAAAAAGTGTAATAGAAATGAGAACTAAAATATTATTTGTAATTGGCTTGAAGTTGGGGAATAACATTACCTAATTGACTATAATTGAAACTATTATGTATGTATACATCTGCTAAGATAATACTAACAATATTGTTTGAGTTAATAATAATGAAGAACAAAAATGACTCCAAACCAGCAGAGCAATAAGAGTCAAGTATGTTAAAATAGTATGTATGTTAAAATAGTAATATTTGCTCATGTGTATCTGCAAAGCAACACGGCAGCGTCAACGATTTCTCAATAGTGACAAACAATCATACCATAACTGAGAGTTCGAGATTCCTTCGCAGCAGGTAGAGACAATGTTTGCACAACTCATCTAACACTACAAATAAAAAATCAAATAGGTTAACAGCAATGTTTTTGTACATATTTTTTAAAAATTTAAGTTAATGATGATCTTGTTACTGAGTAGATTTGCGTGCAAGGCTTGGTTTCATAATTCAGTGTTCGTTTGGTTTTACATTGCGAAGTGTGGATTTTTGCATTTTCGTTGAGAAATAAATAAACATTTTTAAGCGGTAAGTAAATATTTGTCACAAGTAAATTAAATTTTGAACATTTAAAGCGCTAATTAATACATAACACATGTTTTTCTTATACCATAAGCTGAAAGCATTACCGTTTTTTCTACCCAGTTGCCACCTAAATCACAAGATTTGGTTCCTTTTGCAAGTGCTAGTTTATCCAACTTTCTAGAAACGCTGCTAAAAACCCTACCTTATTTTACTTAACTCAATTTTTTTTAAGTGTTCTCCTATCCACTAGAATTTGATGTTAAAGATGCTTTTTTTAATAGTATACCAAGGGCAAATGCGTGATACCAACATGAACGAAAGTTCGTTGCTTAAGTCTTTGGTTAAAAACAGCGGTAACACTTGCTGCCGCTCCCAAGCTACTGTAGCGGACGGCATGAATAATCACGGAAACACACCAAATACGGAGCCGTGAAATCAAAATTTATCACAAACTAAACCAACAATAATTACTGCGACTAATACACCTCGGATAGTTTCCCCCAAGTGCAAGGGTTCATAAATTGGCAACGAGAGTATTATACGATAACAAATGCGCATTTAAAATATATACAGTAATAACTCAAATCAACAAATGTCTATAGTGAAATGCTTTTACTCAACATCCACAAACACAGAAGCAGGATGTAAGAAAGAAGAGTGTGAAAATATCAAAATACACAACAAACAATTTGACTTTATTGCGATAGCATACACATTCCATTCGAAAATAATACCGACGAAATTGATTATGAAAGTAGAAGTCAACAAATTTGTAGTAAAGTAATTGAAGAAAGATAGAATTTTGAAACGAAAAATTTGCCACCGCAAGAACATTGTGCAATAAGAACAAATAATATGTTTAAGCAAACACCGCTATGGAAGCATTCACTCATTTATGCACCCAGCATGTAGTGGAAGCCAATTTAAGCGTCAGTCACCATCGCACCAATCTGCCTTCTGCACACAAACCCATGTCTCAGACGCCGCTGGGAGCTGCAGTAGTCTCCTTAGCTGCCACCGCTTGATTCTTACGTTTTGCCGCTCTCTGTCATGATCTTGTTCTTATTGCTATTACAGCTTTGTTGTTGTGGTTTATTGGTGGTTCCTGTTTTTGCAAAGTGGTAATTATATACTTTGAGATGTGTTTAACATGCA
Organism: Bactrocera latifrons; assembly: GCF_001853355.1. Classification (NCBI taxonomy): domain Eukaryota; kingdom Metazoa; phylum Arthropoda; class Insecta; order Diptera; family Tephritidae; genus Bactrocera; species Bactrocera latifrons. The sequence continues at coordinate 675,559 of NW_017537212.1, read as the reverse complement.
ACAGCGCCGTTGCGTTGCGAGCCATGTCGAGAGTTTTGACAGTGAGAAGTTGGATGATAACACGGTGGCTGGCGAGGAACTAGGTAGGTGCAGCTGTGACTGCCTGCTGTGTGCACGCTTCACATGCTTTCATTTATGCCATTTCTTATGCTGTTGTTATAACAATAACGGCAAAAACAACGTGAATTCGGTGATCTGAATGAGAACAAAGAAGAGTTTTTTTTTATTTCTAGCTCATGCTTCATTTGTTGGTACATAGTTTTCGAGCGAGGTACACATTAATATCTGGACTGCATTGCTGAATGTACTTGTTGCTGCCGCCGTGATTGCAATGAGAATCTATTTAACTGGAAGCTCTGCATTGTGCACAGGAGGTCAAATATTTGATTATCGCACGAGTGTGAAAAATGTTATGGGAAAAATGCTATTTAAGCAAATACGCTTTCCGCAGGGATACATGTAAGTGAGGTGAGCTTATGGTACACGAAAGCCGATTTCTTCTTTGATGCATGTTTTGCTTGGAGACCACACTGTTCTTGCTGCCTTTCTGAATATTGGGGGAAAGCTAAGTGCATTCATTGAAGCCTAGAAACGCCTTTGAGTGTTGTTGTCAGAGTCGCAAGGAATTAGGCGATATACTTATCATACAAACGTGTACATCCTGTGTATAGTGAAGATTTAGTTTTAATGTACTCACGCCTTAACACATCGAAACTACATACATATATTAGGTAATGAAAATCATTCGTAGTGTATGTAAAAATATTATTCTGAAAACCGGAAGCCATCATAGAAGCAAGAGAACAAACCTCAATAATGACAGGAAAATTACATCTTAAACGTAAATTTTTCTTCTTCAARTTTTTGAAGTAAATTACGAAACTATGTACCTATATTATGTATTTCAATAATAGGTGGATTCTTTTGGATGAGCTATATTGGACTTATGCCATTCCCTCTTTCCAATTTTGTATATCCAAGATTTATTTAGATAGTTAGGGTTTGCCCGCTTTTTATTTGTTCAAATGAACGACGCATATATTTGGATGAAAGACACACATGCAAATCATTCTGCCTGTCGTATGGAACCTATAATTGCAGCTACAACAATAACAAACGCGAAGATTTCCGCGGAGACAACTAATCCGATGTCATTAGGAATTTAATATTTTTTCGAAAGCCTACTTCGCCGTAGTTGCAGTAATAATATTAACTTCATGTAAATGCAGAATGCTATTTGTGCCTAGTGCGAGTGTTGTTGCTGCTTTTGCCCTTCTTGTCAGTTTAGTACTAATGCCACCTTGCTTTGTTCTCTGAGTGGGGTTGTGGAGCACTCACACGGTTATTGCTATCCTCAACGGAAGCGCCTTGCTGTGCCGGTGCTGGTTGATTGTCACACTTATTGCACTGTTCTCGCCTTTGTGGGTGATTTCAATGACTGCAACTGCCGTTTTGGCTTTTTAACACATTTTTATTCAGATTATTATCGCTGTTGGGTCTACTTGGCTTGGCGTCTATAGGTTGCTCTCGTATTTTCCTATTTCTGTCATTCTTTACCTTTGGTTTTTATTTGAATGAACGTCAGTGCCCTAGTGACCAGTTGAACTACATTATTCTGACAGTTCGTTTGCTATTCGCATCAAGTGCAATAACAAATAGGTTTAACAGTAGTTTCAACAGTTACACTTTCCTACAATTGCCAGCTGTTGCTGCATTGAATGTTAAGTACGAAATTTCAAGTTGAAGAAAACTAAACACAACAAAAAGACATAAGAAGGGCAAGACAGCAGGGAATAGTAGAAATTTGCGAACCGAATTGCTGCCCGCGGAGTTGTCTGCTATTGCGCTCAGTCGCCAACTTCTATTACATCTTGGTTTACACTCCGTTCCTTTATCATAGCTTTTGTCGCTTGGTTGGCACCTTTTGGTACGACTTCTTAATTTGAATTTGATGGTTTGCTTTGTTTATTCACTCCATGCGTTTTTTTGGCGTTTTTCATTTTTTTTTTTTCTCGTTAACTGATTATATTATTGCTTATGTGTTTCCGAAGCAGACGTGTTTAGAGAAATCTCATGCTTTCTTTTTTCTTAAATTCAACGCAGTGAAATATTCGAATTCATTTGTACATAATAAATATGTATATCCAAACAATACGCACATGTATTTTTCATTGGAGTTGCTTTGATAATTCTACTAGCTCCTTCGAAGTCTATTTCTTGTGACATTTATGTTTAGAGAATTAAATAGTAAACGATTTTTGTTCATTGGAAGCTATTGGTAATACAATGTAAATGTCATCCATTACGATAATTTTTATACTCTTCCAACAACATGTTGCTACAGAGTAAAACGGAGTTTTGTTCAGCTAACGGTTACACGCATTATATATGTACATATAAGTATATACATATGTATGTATATAAATGATCAGGATGACGAGACGACCATTGCGAGATTTTACCACTGTCACGCCCACAAAACGGCATTTGCATAACTAAGCACTGAATTAAGGTATAAGACTCTAATTTGGCACAGAAGAACGCAGTGGAAATACGCGCATCTGTGCGGAAATTTTTTTGAATGCATAAAATTGGATATATTATGATTTAATGCCAAAACTATGTAAAATTGATCTACATATACATAATTATTCCCCTTACTCTAACAAACATTTTGCACCTTGACTTCCTTCCTAGATATAAGGAATATGAAAACCTGCGATCCTATATTATTTTACTCTACTTCATATCATGTACAATATATCGACCCAATGAGATACTCGTATATTAATTAAATTCTTCTTCTTCTTCTTAATTGGCGTAGGCACTGCTTGCCCAATTATATCCGAGCTAACAACAGCCTCATCAGAGGCTTGTTGTTCCTTTTCATTGGTATGATTTTTACGTGGCGGGCCCCAAACCCAGCGCATAATCCTGGCGAGGGGATGTTTCGCCTTCTCACTTTAGCTCGCCTTCAAACGAATGTTCTTAGGCTACCCACAGGACACTTGGTCAAAGACCGGAAGCCGTGAGCTGCTTGAGTCATATGTAAAAGAATCGCTTCTGGCCACTCCCAAGTGAATGGCGATCAGAGAACTTTCCTCACTTCCGTGAACTTCTTGACACTTTGACATATTAGTCAAATTAAGAGAAAAAATTTCGATTAACAAAACGCAATTTGGCTCAAAATCCGAAGATACCAATCGATATCCCCCATGAATGATTAATATAATCCCGAGAGAGATCATGTATTTGTTGGTAAAAGTACATACATACATACAAGTATATTCATTAATTGTGTATAAATTGATGTGCAATTTGACGTACGTATGTATGTATGTACTTACAGTTACATAATATTTGGGTCAACACTTTTGCTTAGTAAAGCATGCATATATTGTATGTGGGTGCGAGTGTATATAACATTTCAATTATACGCAAGTTTGATAATAAATATATTTGGTGTATGCATGTACATATGTTCGCGGACTTAAAATAATTGAAAAGAGGCTTTGTTAACGGGCAGGTAAGTAGTCGTGAAGATGCCATATTTTTTGCAATAAAAGCGGAGATTACATAACAATTTTCAGTTGTGCTTCACCAATATAAGCAGCGAATTGAATATGTACATATTTATTTCATATTTCAGTTTTATAGCGAAAGTGATCGTTAATTACATGGTAATTGTATAAGTATGTGTCACCCCTTTTTTGCTCGTTAAAATCCCACTAGCAACATATTTCCATAAATATACATATGTATGCATATTTAAATGTGCAGTCTTTTGAGTCGACTAAAGTGCGTGATGTTACGGTCCTGTTCCCGCCAGGTCGCCTATTGCCGCTTTTAACGTGACTACTTCATCTTCAAGTGTTTTTCAATCACAACTCAATTGATGTTATTCGTTTAGTTGTATATTGTTATTGTTGCTTGTTTACGCTACTATCAATATTTTGGGCTTTGTTGTAGGCTTTCGAATGATGTGCACTTATTGCAGATCGAAGTTGTGCGGTGACTTTTGCAATGTATCGCTGGCTTCAGTGGTGGCTTGCGAGATATGTATATACCAATACCATTATGTRAGGTTTCTTCATAAGTATTTATCGTGAAAACACTTGTGTGGATCCTAAATGATGTATACTTGTATGTCTATATGTACAGCATAAAGAAATTTTTTGTTTTGCAAAATTATTTAAATGGGAAATTTCACTTTCAAATTGTTTGTATTGATTAAAAAAAATCAATGAAACAAAAAAGGAAATAAATAACTCTATGAGTTAACAATAACCAAACTTGTTAAAGCAGTTTGAATAAAACTGAACATATGCGCCCAAATTCACTTTTTACATTCGTTGAATGGATCTGCCAGTTTTACGCTACCACTTGACTACGGCCGAATTACAATTCATAAATACATACATTCTCAGAAAAAGTTCAGACCGTCAATAATTTCAATGTTATTCCATTTGGTATTTTTTATGAAGGTTTGCAAAATATTATCAGATATAGTTTAGATACAATCTTTAAGTCATAAGAAATGTCTTAATAAAATAATAGTCATGCTTAGTGGGACGTATATTTCATGGGGATTTTAGTATATGAAATCTTATATTAATAATAGCAAATGTATTCATATACAATCCAATTCCTCTTCGAAATATGGGTTTTCCATAATATACATACAAGGAGCGTTCCAAAGTAAACAGGACTTTCTTAATCTAGTGCCCCCTGGTGGCGCATCTATATGTCCAGTGAGAATTTCATGGCATGTCATTCATTTTAAGTGAAGTTATTATGTTTTAAGTGTCAGTATGTTCGTGTTATCGGTGCGAAAATGAGCTTCGAACAAAGAGCCAACATTAAATTTTCTTTTAAAATTGGTAAAACTTTTACCGAAACGTTCCAATTGATGAAACAAGTTTATGGCTATGATTGCCTATACCGTAGCAGAGTGCACGAGTGGTTTCAACGTTTTCAAAGTGAAGTCATCAAAAAGAATTCATCAAAAATCAGCCGAAATCATCATTGAAATTCATGTAAATGGAATTGAATATCTCTAAAACATAGAATTATCGCTTTTTGACCGAATATTTGGGCTTACGAAAGGTGTGTGCACGGTTTGTTTCGCACAAATTGACTGACGACCAAAAATTGCTCAGAATCCAACATTCGAAGGATTTTAACAAAAATCACATTTTAAAAATTAACCACTCCCCGTATTCACCTGATATGGCATCGTGGGACTTCTTCCTTTTCGGAAAAATGCATTTGCCCATGAAAAGAAATCGTTATGCAGACGTAAAGGCCATTCAATAGACTTGCACCGGCATACTGGCGGCCATACCGGCCAACAAGCTAAAACACTCGTTCGACATGCTTTTGGACCGTGCAAAAGCTGTACAGAAATACATATATTGCTTTTGCCGAAATAACCATTTCTTCTTTTTTTAAGTCCTGTTTACTTTTTAATCCACCTTGTATGTATGGAGATAGATACTATCGGGCGAAGTAAATTAACAGCAGCCAGCGGAGCCATCAATCGCAATTTGTCACCGTTTACAAGGAAGTAACGACGGAAAGTCATTACTTTCATCAACAAATGCTATTGTTGAAATAATGTGGAGAAAGTTACGGCGAAGAGCAAATATGCACCTACACTGGTGAACTTAGATACTCTCCGGAGTTAGTAGGTAGACAGACAGACAAGTGGACGAATTTAAAATGTATTATATATAGTACATGAAACGATATGAGTATAAATATAATAGCGGAATAAAAGCTGTATTTTGTAAAATTGTATGAAAAGTTCAAAATCCTCACTTCATCATCGAGTTACATATATACGTAGTTTGCCTATATATGCACATGGATACAMAATTTGAACAATCACGAAACCCTCCAACCCACCATCAATTGACCAACACAGGAGGCACCGCAGCGTGATCATAAAAAAATTGATTTTTTGCTTTTGTCTGGTAACTTTTACTTTCGCTTAAATAATTAGCCCTGTGTTATTGCTCTCATCTGGAATGAACGTTCGGCGTGTTGTGGTAAAGCTACGATAGCGAATAAGTGCGCAGCATAAGACAGAAATGTATAAATAATCGCTATGGTCAACAATCGCTGGCATTACCATCAAGTCAACTGTCAGCACCAAGCGAAGCGGAGCTATCAAAAATTGCTTTGAAGAAAGCTTGGCTAGCAAAAATAAACAAAGCCGAAATGAGAGTCTGCCGCAGTAACACTTTACGAGTAGGTTACAACTGAAGTTTCCAACTTGTGTTATTTACATATTTATGAAATAATTGCTTTTCGGTCACTTGGATCGCTTTTAGAACTCTATATATATTTTGTACATTAATTTTTTGAGTGGTTATTAGTATTATTTATACTGAAATATTATACAAACATTTATATTTAATTACGTACATACAACACTTGCTACTCTCAAGCAGCCAAATGTAAACTTTGTTATATAGAAAACATGCAATAAGAAATATTGTGTTTTTATTATTGCCACATGTTGCTACAGAGTATAATAGTTGTTGCAAAAAAACGGTTGTTTGTGTCATCAGGATTAAAAGTCAAGTTGAAATTTAGGTGACTGTTCATCGTTAATCTGTGTGAACAGCAACTTTAATAAAAATGGAGATATCTTGATGAAACTTAGTACACGACAATTAACAAGCCCACAAAACGCCATGAGCCGAAAACCTATAAAGGGTCACAAAATCCATAATAAGATACCGTACTGTTTTTTGGTATAATGAATCGCTTAGGTAGGGGAATTTGTAGTTTAAATAAATATAGTTAAAAAAAAAAAAAAAATCTAAATAGAACGCGTTTAAAGCTCACCAAACTAAAAAGTGAACAAGTAAGGAAGGACTCTTGTAACTTGCCAGGACCACAGAGAGAGGAGAATCCAAGCCGTATGTTTGAAAATACTTATATTAGGTATATGGGTCTAGGTCAAGTTTTCGTCCAATTTTAGGCAATAAGATTTTCGTTTTAAGAAAAACATGTTCCCTTAATTTTATTAAGATAACTCACATATTAGCCGATATATTCGGTATAAAGACACCCAGAAATTCGAAAATATTTATATTATTTTCTCTAAATTTAAATTATATTATATTTATTTAAATATAATCCGAATGTTACCATAATATCACGTACCGAATTTGGTTGGTTATATGGGGAGCAAGTAGAGTTACGCTTCGATTTTATTCATTTTCACACTATTCGTAGGGTTCTTACTCGTATAAGATACATCTTGAGCGAATTTGGTTATTTTGGACTGATATGTTTATTAAACCTATTAGAGAGCGAATGTTTTGCAGTTTTACAGTTCTATAACTTAATTTTGTGCTTAGTTGTGGCACTTTAAAGGATTTTTTTTTAATGAAGTTCTGTGCTCGTGGCATGTGTTACATTTGAGTGAAAATTTTCCCGTTATTTTCGGGTGATCCACTGCAATTAAAAAAACTCTACTAAAAGAAACAATACGATTTTATGCAAAGTTTTAAATGCAGATATTTCACATTTGTTTTTAACAAAGAAAAACTTTAGTTCCACAAAATTCATTCTGGTATTTTTCCTGACATCATGACTCTTCTGATGTCAGCTGTTCAAAATTCCCTGATCTCTGTCGCTTTCATCGTTGATAAATTAATTCAATTAAGTTATGGCGTGAGCATCTCTAATCTACATAAATGACAGTTGGCATCAACATAATCATGACGTGAAGAGATTAAATCCGCCTAATTTCTAGCTTTTAAAAGTATCTTACGTTTAACTCTGCCTTAATTTAGAGCTTCCTCACTTTCTCGTTGTTAAATTATTTTAATATGTACATATCTGCAAAATCAAATAAACAGAAAACGATTCCATTAAATGCTTAATAAATAAAATTGTTAGATGTTTAAAATTCAAGGTAAAATTAATTGAACACATTTCGCGATGAAGTCAAGTGTAAGATTGATTACAACGAATTTCGGTAGCAAACAAAAACAAATATGTACAAACACATAAGATAGTGGGTATCCAAGACTATCATAGAGTGACCCACATTTCATGGTAACACCAAACAAGTGACACACATCTATTGTGACCAACAGCGTTCAGACGAACATAAGTATATACATTTATACGAGATTGGCAGCACGCGTTGCTTTTACAAATACCCACGTTATGATAATAATTCACATTTCAAATAGGTATGAGTGACAGTTTTCGTGTGGGCTAGGCGAGGCGTCTTTTGCACATCTTTGAGGTTCTATTGACCTGGTGGTGCACCTGTATAAGCAAGAGCGGAAATGGCATTGAATGACTTTGTGCAAATTAAGCATTTTTACGAATAAGACAACGGAGTGAAACCTATTTGTTCCAAATATAAAAATAAAGCGATTTGTTAACAACAATAACATGACAAACACAACAACTTACGCGTCAACACAAGCTAAATTTGTTCGTAATGACCTTAGCAACACCAGTAGCCTTGTTGAGGACGCCCTCATGTGAGTAAACGCCATTACCACGAGCGTAGCTTTTATTGCCTCTTTATACCTGAGATGAATAGGCATCAATATATATCCTAATTGTAATATTTCGTGTGCAATATAGAAGATCATCAACTGTTAGGAGCAGGACCATAATCCATTTCTTGTATAACGACGACAACAATACGAGGTGATTACTCTGATCACTGCGTTTCCGAAGTCATTCGCCTAGACTTATGTACTCTTCTTCTTTTTTACAATCAAAGAAATATCGTATTGAATTCGGATGAAGTGTAGAATTCGGAAGCAAACATCGTAAAATGAAAGTGTTTTCGGTTTCACACTAAAATATTCCACCGCCAAAAAGTTGTCGATGATGATCGCACCAATCTCCTATTAACTGACAGCACGTCACGTTGACCGGTTACTCACCTGCAGCTATGAATTCAGCGCAACAAAAGCCGTTAAAGCAAATAGTTTGAAAATGTACAACATAGCTCCAGCTTTCTTCTTCGGCAGGCCCCTGACCCAGAGTAACCCCCTAAGCAAAAGTAAAAAGGTATGCACATATGTGAATAGTGAGACCTTATGAATTTCCAATGAGTAGATACGACGAAGCGAAAAGGCTTACTGGATAAATTTTAATGATCGTATTGAAACAGAGGCAGCGACGAAAGCGAAACTCAAGAAGCAGTAGAGAAACAGAACAGAAAATAAACGCCGAAATGAAGGAAAGGAAATTGAAATGAGATGAAGCACAGTCAAAAACCAAGCGAATCAAAAGTTGCTTTATAGCTAAAATAATGATTAACAAGATATTGGATTGGGGGATCCATTTGGGGTGAAATTTTTGCTGCATGATTCTTCCTTCACAGGCACATCGCTGCCACCTTTCTTCTCTTGACTAATATTTAAACAACACATAATCTTCGGGGTTTCTGTGAATCTACCCACAATTACATTCGTTGAAATGCGCAGATGTAAATTTTTATATTCATGGATTCACATAAATGTCGCATATACGAGTTATATATACATGTATGTATGAGAAGATCAGGACTGGTACAAGTACACACATACATATATGTACATATCCAACGTACAGTCGATCTCCCAGACACAATCGTGCGTCCATGCGCACCTTTCTCTTGTGCATAATTTAAAGGCGGCATAAAGCAACAACCACAACTAACAAYAAATAAAAAACAAAAAATCACATTCGCATTTATTAGTACGTGTTTGTAGTAGGTATATTACTGCTGTTTGCTACAACCAAATGGGGCTTGGATGGAAACAGCAGCTTTATATGCGACTACTCGCGCTACCATCTGTCCTGAGTTGATTGTTATTGTAGATGCCGCGAAGCAAGCACATTGTTGATGTGTGCCGGGTCGTCGCTGGCTGGCAATTTCTCACTTGAAATCACATTTTTCATTTTCAATGCAACGGCAAAAGTCGCTCACCGAAAGTTACAGAAAAACACAAGCAACAACAATAATAGCTTGCATTCGCTGAAGGTACAAAGGGGTTTCGTCGACGCAGTGCATTGGCTTCTTATTATTATTTTTGCTTCTGTCATTGTTGTGGATGCCTTTGTGTTATATACACACGTTGCTAAGTATATAAACTATACATATATGAATGTACATACATATGTATACTTACTATCTTGGTTTTTACATACCAGTGTAAATCAGCGCGATCAAGTGTTGGTAAGGTGCGAAGAGGTAGCTTACAGTGTGGTTGCTATTTTTATTGTCTCAGTTCACTCGTCTTTTCGAACTTTTCTTATAATTGAAAGTGGAGTTAATGCTCTTGCAGCAGCATCCATTTGCACATGCGCAAATGCTCTTATTTACATACTTTCTTATTAACGCTCACTTTTGGATTCATGTAAGCGCAGAGTCATATACGAATACGCACAGCACACTTGCATATGCATTCAATTACAGCAAAAGTATTACTGAAGGAAAATTAAAACTGATTCAGACGCAATTAAACTACAAACACAACAAGTGCAATGGCTGAAACCATTGACTCGGCAATACACATAACCATACCAGAAAAAGCTGCAGCATATACAAATACAAAACGGAAAGACTTAAGAGTTCATTAACACAGAACTAATAGCAAATAGCCACCACCGCAGCCGGAAAATAGCTATTAAAACCTCAATTTCAATTGATACAATAAAACAAAACAATCACAACAAAAGTAACGATTCGTGACATACATATGTATGTGTATGGCGAAGAAATGTGAATGCTTTCATAAGTGCGGTGTTTAATTGCCTTTGTTCAAATTAACTATTAGCAGAAGTTTGCAGTCACGCAACATTCTTATATACTGCAAACAATTGCTTTTACTGATGTAGTAGCTTTGCTTTAGTACCGACTTATATTAGTGCTGCATAATAATATATGATATATGCTACCAACAGCACTACTTAATTTATAATTTAGAATATATAAAATATGGAGCTTGTTAGCGAAACCAGCTGGTTTATAAATTCCTAAAAAACAAGGATTTCGCTACCAAATTATCGTTTGTGAAAGCAATTGATTCTAATCAGATATTTTCAATGTAAAAAGTTAGAGATCTGTACTAAAACGCCAATAATAAAAAATTACCTAATTACTCCTCAACATCTCAAGTCTTACGACTTTGCAGAACGTATATTTATAATAAATGTATGTTTAGCATATGAATAACTGTTATATGTCATATAAGTCACAATAAGTGTCCCTTTATTTAAAAAAAATCTCTCTATTTGTACCTTAGTATTAATCTTTATTAATCTTTATTAGCTTTTTATCTTTATTAGGTACCATATATTCAAGACTTATTCAACATCTTTATAAAAATTTTTTAATTATTTGATTCTGGGGCAGTATCGACCCCATTTGTTCGAAAATCCTGATATAGATGAAATTTCCGGCAGGTCCCGAAATAAATGGTCTTATCTAAAAGAGATCGTTGCATGGATCCTTTAAAGCCCACTAATACCATTTAGAGAGTAAAATTTTGTGCATCTGGCGTATTTATTTGTGATTTATCGCAATTATGATTTTTTAGCCTTGAGCAAATTTACGATTTAAGAGATATGTTTATTTAACCTATTAGGAGAGGGGGTCGGGGATTTCCAAAAGTTTTATCCCACAAGTGCCTCTTGCTTCTGTGATTCTCTGTGCCAAATTACCGTTCTATATCTTAATTTAGTGCAGTTTGCACGGACGATTAGACAGATTGTCACACGGTTTTGAACTCATGTTCAGACTGTCACTCAATTTTTATATATATATCATGTACATATATGACTCTATATCTATCTCGATCAGTTTACATGATATATACAACAGATAGGTGAACAAAACTATTCTGCTGTGTAGCAACATGTTGCAAGAGTATAAAAATCGTATATAGCAACAACACCGATAAAATTAACCCAATAAAAACTATCGAAAAACAGGTTACCGGCCAATCGACTGACAATGTAGTACTCGCAGCTAGAGCTAATCTGAGATATTACATCATTTGTAATAACAATTGATAATTTTAAACGAATAAATTTACCTATTAACTTATTTTTTGCAAACAAAATTTCACTTTGAATAAAATATTAAAATTTCATTGAAGTGCAAGGTATTAGTATGGCCACAACGAAATTGTGTACATCCAAAATGGACAACGGCGTTGTTTTGTGTACATGCCGGCCATGTTATGTTGCTGCCCTCTCACAAAGGTTCATGTAGTAGGATTCAGTTCACTGTCGTGCTGCTGCAGTCTGTCGCGAGCATTGTGTTCAACACAACAGGATATCTGAAGGCGACCGGGAGCAAAACAAGGCGAACGAGAATAAAGGAGCAAGCAAAAGTTTACTTTAATTAACTATATTTGTATCTGATGATGTTGCTGTGCATGTCAGGCGTTGAGTGTGTGGCGATACCAATCTCGAACTAAGCAAATTTTATACATTCTCATGTACGAATCTGTTTAAATGAAATCTGCAGCCGGTGTGAGTAAACATAAACATTTTAACCTTAGTCCATTATGAATACAAACATATAAAAAAACATCAGTTTCGATACAACATATCATAATAGCAATAGTAAATAAACCGACGGTACATTTATGCACGTACCTCGTGCATTCATTTACTTTACAACAATATCAGCTACCACATTCGTTGGAGCTGTTAGCTAAAAACTGTGTAAATTTATGCCAATTAGACAGTGGCTGATATTGACTGGTGATAATTCGTCCCAATGTGCACAATTTCTTTCGCTAAACCATAAATTACTAAAATACATATAGTAACTACAAGTATACATATAAAATATACATATGTGTGTGAACTGCGTGTAACGAAAAGAAATTTGTGTTGGCACTATTGTTATTCCATTGAGTGATGAAATTTCTTACGATTGATACCTAGTGTGCTGAACACATTTAGCGCGACAGACTGCAAGCGACTGTCAAGTATTAAAATACACACGTTCTTATGGACACAGTTATTTTGATAGTTGCACGAGTACACGACTGCAGGTCGACAGTTGTCGCTCTCGCTAACTTCAATATATTTTTATATTTGCCAACGACAGTAGAGTTAACAGTAGAGAGATGAGGTAGAGTGGTGATGTCACTAATATGTAAAATGTAAAATTATTCATAGCTTTAACATACCTGACGTTATTTTACAMATAAAAGAATAAAGTAGCTGTGTTTTGTAATAACAATAGATAATTTAAAACAAATAAATTTACCTATTTACTTATTTTTTGCATAGAAATTTCACTTTGAACAAAATATTAAGATTTCATTGAAGTGAAAGGTATTAGTACAGCCACAACGAATTGTGTACATACAAAATGGGCAGCTGTGCTGYTTTGTGTACATGCCGGCCATTTTTATGTCGCTGCCTTCTTACAAATGTTCATGTAGTAGGATTCATAACGTCRTTTTCAGTTCACTGTCGTGCTGCCATGTCGCGTCACGCTCAATGTGTTCAGCACATAATTGCTGTCTTGAGTCTTTTCAAAAACAACCTTAAGCAAATAAAATGTGATCTATTTCGTCTTTATCATACTTATTAACACCTGCTGGAAAGTCGTGAAAAATACGAAAGTTTTAGCCATACAAATTTCAAAACAACCCCACACATATATGTACATATATGTACATATATATATATATATGTATACAAGGAGCATCATTTGGTGTGTGTCATTATGCACATTCGCGTGTAGCTGCCTATTTGTGGTGCTCACGACAACCCGCATTACATTCCTAACTTGGGTGGTGATAGCAGCTTTAATCTCGCAGCAGATGAGCAAGAAATGTAGAGCTTGATTGTCAGAAGTTGTACACACGTCAGCTCAAAATGACAAATGGAAACGTGTAAACATGTTGAGAATATCTATTTCGGGTTCATTATAATTGTACATTATAGCTTTGGTCATCTAAATTTGCATAACTGGATTCTTTCAATTAGTACATTAGGAAAGTAAAATTTGTTTTGGCAACTAAATGGAAATGACTTGGGCCAATATAGAAATATATTTGCATGACAAATGGCAGCAGTTAAAAACGTTGATGAACTAAGCATAGATTTAATTTAAATCTAGAAAAACAAGTTTTTGTTCAACTTACGAATATTTAATATAAACCTTTTATGCTACCAGTCACATTTAGAGATGTGCAATGAAATGTGAATTATTAGAAAAAATACAAACAAGTAAGAAAGAGCTAAGTTCTGATGCAACCGAACAATTTATACTCACGCAACTTGCAGGAATAAAAGCCAGGAAAATACTTAAAGTGTAAAGATCAACCAGATGATCGGTATCCAAAAAACTATTTATAACTCATATACTGAGCAATATATTCGGCATAATGTTGGTTAGAAAAACGAGATTCATTATATGTAAGTAGTATATGGGAGTTGGGGTACTATCGACCCGATTTTATCTATTTACTCTGTATTATCATATCACATACCAAAGAGTTACTATTGTCAAGAAAGGATTTTCTCTGAATTTCAATTGTATACATAGTGCAAAATTTTATTCCGCTATATTAATTACTTCTTGATTTATGTACTGGAAAGTGAAAGAATCAAATGGTATTTAAAATTGTGCTATTTGGGAAGTTGGAATGGTTGTAGCACGATTTCGAACCATTTTCGCCCCGTTACATGGAATATAAAAAGAATAAAAAGTACTTAATTCATCGAAATCGGTCTGTCGGGTGCCGAAATATGCGATTTCACCAAAAAGTGGGCARTTACGCCCATTATCCAATTTCCACACCGGCTCACATAGAGCTCTCACATACCATCGGAAGATAAAAACGCAATAAATAAATACACCAAAAGCAATACATTTTTCGATTACATCCATTTTCACGTTTTCGATAGGTGTTCTTAAAATATTTGCGCCAGACAAATTTGGTTGTTCTAGCTTTCTTGAGACCTGTTATCATACGCTTACTTTTTTTTTTTATTAACTGAAATGCTAATAAACGAGTTCGTTTGTAAAGTCTTTTGTGTATATAGTGGTATGAGTTCACAATAAAAATTATTTAATTTCTATAGAGCTGAATTACAGTATTACAATTTTGTTTGAACATTTCGGTGCTTTAAAGTACTAACTATCCATTAATTTTGGAACATAAATATTTTAAAAATTCTATAATATTTCTATTATGCGAAGTTCTACATAACTCGAACTCTTGAATTTGCGATAGAAGTCAAATTTCATACAAATTTCCTTCCATAACTCAAAGTTTCTGTATTTCGAAGTAATTTTATGGATTATGGTGATTCGAGTTAGCAAAGTTCAGCAGTATTTTGGTGAATGTGAGACACAGTTTAGTTTCAAGAAATGCAGATGATGAGTAACCGAAGGGCCTTTATAATAATTTCACGATGCAGGCGAATGTTAAGGAACAGTTACAATTATAATAAACGTGTACATATTATATTTTTAGTATTTTATGGTGCAATAACGGAGTCGTGCCAACGTTACACGCTTTCGTCACTCACTTTACAATATATTTTTAAGTTTAATTAACTAAATTAGATTGCTAGAAACTACTAAACTAAAAAGTTACAGAACCAATGAAAATTTCTTTGCAGTAGTGAAATGAAAATCAAATACTCCTTCGTCAGCTGTTAAGAGATCTATTGAAATAGTTTAGTAGCTAATAATAGTAATACTTCTATGTATTTAACTACTTGTTGATTTGCTTGCTATAAGTTCCATAAATCTTGATTACTTAAACAAATTTAAGTTATTATTTTATTCCATATTCCACTTGGTAAGCAAAATTTATGTGGTTTTATTTTAATCGAAACCTGATTCTACCAAATCTTCAAATATGCGCCCAGCTAATAAGTTAAAAATGTAAATTTATTTCATATATTCATATATTCATGTCTAAAAAAGTGCCTGAGTAGATGTGATTTGGAAAATCTACTCGCAATTTTAATCATACATGTGCACTCAATTATTATATTGCTGTACAAACAGATGGATATGAAATACAAGAAAAATAAGTATACTATATGGTATGATTTACATCCTTCCATAATGATTTAAAATATTGGATTGTTCAATAGGTTCCGCCTGATGACAAAAACAGATTTTATTGCGCTCTCTCTCTCTCTACGGACTTCACACTTAACAGCTTTTTTACTGTTTTATTATCAAAAGTGGAAAAAATGCACTTCAAGCAAAGCGAAAATTAATTGATGTGTACGGAGAAGATATGTTAACCGGGCCCCAATCCAAAAAATGGTTATAAAAATTTCGTTTCGGCAATTTGGAGCTTGGGGTGCCTGTCCTCTTAAATCCGATGTGGATAAAATAAAATCGTTGGGCGATGCAATTCGTCAAATAATAACTCTATAACTCTTGGAAATGAACGAAATTACTTTGCGAACGAACCAATAATGTGGAATTAAAAAAAAACATCTATACATAAATTACTCACATCCAGTCAATAACTTCGATATCTACGAATGGAATTCAACAAAAGAGGATACATACAAAGCTAATCTCCAAAAGCATTGTTAATGCAAGTGAATACAAACCAAAATAACAAATCAAATAAAATTTTTGGATTTAAACTTTTATCGGGGCTATACCAGTGTGACACTTTCAAATAAATTTTTTTTATTTGCTTTTTCGATAGATTATATTTCCGTAAATATCTTGTGAAATCGGGAAGGTCGTATCTTGAATAGTTTTTGGATGGCAGCGTTCTAAAGAGCGACCGCTCGGAGGTGCATACATACATATATACGTAAGTGAAACTTAAAATGCGTTTTTTGAAAATTACATTTTTCAAAATTTCTCAACGAGATATTCACTGATCGACTTCAAATTAAAATTGAGTATTTTTCAATATATTTACTWTGCAATGACCTACGATCWTTTTGATCGGTTGAAAATTATCAATTTGGCATTAAAAAACGATATTTTTCGTGAATCACGCCAGCAGTTGAGGTACTTTTTTTTTGGCACCTCCGCAGACAGCCCATAACTCCGTTATTTTTCAACATTTTGTAAACAAAAAATCTTAAAATATAGCTGAAAAATACCTTATTACGGTCAAAGAAGTTCAAAATATTCGATCGCATACTTTCTCTTAAAAAATTCACGAAAATCGCCTAATTTTTCATGCGACACACTGGTGTAGCCCCTTAAAGTAAATCTTCTTTTTACTTATGTCAACGCATTTTAGCGCTGGAATATTTTATTTATTTATTTAAGAAAAGCAAAAATTAAAACTATAAATACCTGAGTGCACTGCACCATAAATTATACTTAGACGGATAAATACAAAACAGTCAAACACTAGAATTCTACTCTATCTAAGCCCGAAATTGACAAACTACGAGAAACAACAATTCAGAAATTGTCCTCTACTATCTATAACGGAAATTTTATTGACTATTTATGTACAATATTGTGTTTATAGTATCGAAAATATGTAAGTTGTTTTGGTTGCCGGTAGGGTAACCACAAAACAGTTCGAAATATTTCCCTCTTCTGCACACGTTCGCGATAATAACTTATCATGCCTCCCAACATGATCTCTACAAAAATGATCCACTTCACTTGTTACGAAACTACTCCCCACATACGCAAAATGTAAAAAAGACTTGGGGCTTACCGTCTTGTTTGCCTTGGTATCGATTGTGTCCAACAAACCGGCGCCTTGTGCGTGTGCTGATTGCGCGATGATTTGTACGTGAGGTCGCCGCACTCAGATTGCCATACTTGCAAATTGCCTTCGGCAGGGTAGAACGTGTACAAACTGTTGGTGGCCGAAGCGATAACTGGTGATCCACCAGCGGCTGCGACCAACGCAGCAGCGGCATCAACAGCATTCGCTGGATTAAGAACTGTAGTAGCGGCTGGGAGTGAAACTGCTGCTGTGCTCGTCGACAAAGTTGCACTAGAAATAGGCTGTACTAGTAGAGCTTGACCAGCGCTTGTAGTGCCGGTTCCCACACTCCCACTACAGTATTTGTAGTTCATCATTCGTGTATTGCTGGCGGTGTTGCTGGTACCGCCAGCACTGTGAACGCTATGATTGCCCGAACTTGTGACACCACTGCCTTCATGCTTAAGAATGAGTGCATTGGTCGGGTCATATCCATTACGGTGGCGTGAAACGGCATCAACTGAATGTGAACGCATATTGGTGTTGCGTGAAAGAAGCTTAGTGCGTGAAGTGTGAACTTGCATACCACCAATGCTGGCTACTGTATTGTTGCTGACGCCATGGCTGTTGCTTGATAGACTATTTACCATTGCGGGAGACATTGCCCGTGTGCGTGCGCGTCGAAATCCACTAGTTATGCCCCCTCCATTGCCGGTACTACTGGCAGCGTAACGATGATTGTGTACGGTCTGATGACCGGCGGCAGAGGCTAAGATTGGTTGACGTTGCTTTTGATATTGTAAACGATGTGAGGGCAACGGCGAGCCACTGCCATTGCTTGTGGATTTGGTTAAAGCACCGCTGGCGCGTGCCACATTGGCGGTGAGAGCAGCCAAGTTGGATCCAGTACGATATTGCATAAGTAAATGATTTTTGTTATTGTTGTTATTGACATAAGCACTTGAAGATGATGATGTTGTCACATCGATCGGAYAGTTGATATTGTGCGCTGACTCTGCTGAGCTACGTCGCTGCTGTTGCTGGTCTTTTAGAAACGTATCCATTGACGTGTCGGATGTCGACTTCGCGTCAGAACCAGCATATTGACAGTTGTTGGAGTTTGCAGGAGTTGCAGCAGGTGTCGCACTAATCGCCGGCTGTCGGCGTGCAATTTGAGACGGCGGAACGACCATTGTTAGCAAGCGCAGTTTATGCAAATCTGTTTTTATGTTTGCCTTTTGAGCTACCGTTGTGGACACGCTAGATGTGGCAGTCAAGCTTGCTATTGTTGTCATTGGTGACGCTGATACTGATGCTGTCGATGCTGTTAGACCCCCCGTGGCCGCTGACGATAGTTGAGCTAGTGTCGAGCCACTGTTGTGCTTTTCTGCAACACTATTTCTATTGTTGTTCTGACTATTGTTATTATGGCTACTACCACTATTGCAATTCGTTCCACTTGTTTGATGCTCCGAATCGGTGGACACCCGATCCGGATCACTTTCAAAACCTTCGTCAAGGGATCGTGTTGGACTTAGCATGGGCTTGGTGTGCTGTTCCAGTTTTGTACTGGTTGCATTAGCTGTCAATGATGTCAACATTATTGCTGTGTCCAACTTACTAGCATTCATTTTTTTCATTTCGTTAACACCTCAAGGATTTAAAGCTTATATTGCTTTCGCTTCTATACTTCTTTCAGATTTATATGAACCGACAATAAATATTTTTTTAAACTTGGTTGCACTTTTCCAATTTGAGTTACTAAGCGTTCACCCAATATATTTTTCTTTTGTTGACCTAATATTTATATACATGAAATATTTTTAGGTGGTGTTATGGTCTTGAATAATGTGCGGCGATTACATTTGTATACTATGTAATTGAAATTCTTACAGCTTTTAGCCTAATCAATTACGCAGCGCTTATTTGATTAATTCAGTTGTCACGCACCAGTTGTTGCACTGGGAAGTCAAATGAAGAACTTTCGAACACATTATCATCTTTCTTAATGCAACATTTCTCAATTGTTGGCTAAAATTCACTGTTCACCTGCACATTTCACCTTTGCTTCTATTTGTCACTACATACACAATATGTGGAATCTTAGTTTTCTACTTTTATTTTCTATACGTTTCTTTGTAACGCAAAAGCATTAATTAGTGTTTATTCGGTTGTTTGCTCGGCTCTTTGCCCATTGCTCACTCAGCATTTGGAGATGCTGCAGCTACCGGCGTACACTATCACTCAGCTTTCTACACTTATCTATTTCACCGTCCGCTTTATTTTTAAAATATGTTATTAATTTGGTTTTAGCAATTTTCACTGCCACTCTTTGTAATGCGCCTGCATTGAACTTTCCTTTAGCTTATTATTGACTTACTGTAAGGTAAATTTTATTTCGTCKCAGGTAATCGAATGATTGCCGTTTACATGTCTGTTACGGATGAAAGTCGTTTTCGAACTGATTGCCGACTCCAACTTGTCTCTGCTAGTCAGTCACAAGCGCTGTACTGTTAATCTTAATAATTTTTTTGATACTCGTATCAGCTGACGTTGCCCTGGTACTCCCAGCTGTCAAACAAGTTTCCACATGACTTCTACTTTTTGCAAATATATTATTTATTTAAAGCTAGCAAAAATACTGTGCAATATATTTATAAATTTTTTATTAAATTTTCTAAGTATTAATAGTGATAGAAACGGTTTAATGGTAATATTGTTTGTTTGTGAAAAACGGTTATTAAGTACACCTTACGAAACAAACCTTGCTATAATTTTCAGAAATGTGTGTATATTTTTTATTTAAAGTTTCATTTCTTCGTTTTGTTAAGATAATTAACATTGCCCAATGACTTTTCACCACTACATGTACTCCTAAACTCTTTTAATGAAAAATGTTGAAGACAGGTTTTCTCAGAGAAACTATTTTTACAAGAGCAAAGCAGATCTGTTTGATGTGTAGAAATATTTGCTTTTTATCAATGAAACCTTAAACCTTTCGCACTGCGCTCCAAAGATTTGCGAAAACTGGTTGGTCGCGAGTACTGTTCAGTTGCAAGTGGCACCTGCTACATCCATTTCGCCCGGAGCTGYTAAGAAACATTGGCACTGTGATCCGATGAGTATGACTTGTTTTTGTTGGCGTTTTTCGCCAGTTAGTATGAATGCTTTTATACATGAACTGTTGTTGTTAACAGACGTTCGGTGCTCTCCGCACAACTTTAAGCGTTTTAACTGTTATTTTTTTGCAGGCTTTTTATTCAAGTGTTTCTTTTTACGACAGTCGTAATAACCAGCGCGACTACTTTCATTGATGAGCGCTTACGCCAAACCGAGCCATGGAGAGGGCATGGCAAACGAGAGGAGTTTGCAAAGAAGGAAAGGCAAGGCGAAGTAATTTCACGTACGCTGGTCATTTCACAGGCACTTTGCGGACTTTATTTTATACTATAGGCTTTTCATCTTCCGCAACCGCCTTTCCAATCAACTATTTTGCGTTGAACGGAACTGAACTGGATAATATCTCGAATTTATTCATTGTTGGCAGTGTTAAATTATGGCAGGACTTGTATTTTTGATTGTACAGGAGGAAACATTAAATCAGCAGATAAAATCAAACGAAGAAAGCAGCGGAAAAAGAAATGTGCCGAAGTTGACCAAACAGCTTCAAACCGATGATATCGAAAAATTATGTTAAATTTAAATTGTGGTAATTTAAATTATTTCCGTTTATGTTTAGTTTATTAGAATAATAGTATATACAATACATGCTACAAATCTTATCATTTAATATAAAACCTTACATTATTATCGATACATTATACTGAGTTTATGTTAAGGCTATGATATACCTAATAAAATGTAAGACCCGTTCATAGGGTAGCTGAAAAAGTCTTCCATGGTACCAGGATCGCTATTTATGAAAAGTCTTTTTATAAGACAAATAGAGATTTTATATGGTAATGAAACTGGACATATTCATGACAGCACCCCGAAAATCATACCCTTATTGTATCCCAAAATATATGTAAATGAGTTTATAGTTTAAAGACCTATTTGCCAAGCTCCAAGCCTAAAGAACATACATATGTAGGCAAGAACAGGCGGTTGTTTTGTGAAAACGACTTTGCAATCAATCTGAATCCTTAATTATCTACGGTTTTTATTTAATAATTAAAGCGTATTTGTATCTATACATATGTTTCCGATAGTAATAAAATTCATAAGAAAATAAAGTCATGTACAGAATATGTATATTATGGTTTTGGTGTATTCGGCGAAGAAACTTTCAACTTGGATGAACAGCCAGCACAACTAGCTAACACATTGTCTTTTACTAAGTACATACAAACAATTTGCATTTCTATATGTTATTTGTTAAATTGACCCAAAATTCAAATCCAATGGTTGGTGTTCAAAAAATACAAAAAAAAAAAAAAAAAAATTTTTAAATACTTCTGTATTAATTCTACACTTGTATAATAATAAGAATACTCATTTAATAAGGCATTTATGTAACTATGGCAAAGTGGCAAAATAGCAACTTGTGTTGAATGAGCGCTAATGCAATAAGTCAGCTGTTCTGACTTTATCATTGATTGTTTTTTCTATAAATATTTAATCAATTTATTTTAAAGTAATCAGATCATGCAATATTATATTTAAATGTACTTATATTTTCCATTTTACAACGAAATGTCGTTAAGCACGTTAGCTAAGCACGAATCTATTTTTTTTTGTTTTGCTCTATCGTAAATAAAACAAGGTGCTTTAAGAAAGTAAAAAAGACTTAAAAAAACAAAACAAATGGTTTTTTCGGCAAAATCAATTTATTTTATTTAAAATAGTCTCCTTCTGCTTCAATACAGCTTTTTGCATGGTCCAAAAACATGTCGAACGAGTGTTTTAGCTCATTGTCCGGTAAGGCTGCCAGTATGCCGGTGCAAGCCTATTGAATGGCCTCTACGTCTACATAACGATTTCCTTTCATTGGCAAATGCATTTTTCCGAAAAGGAAGAAGTCGCAGGGTGCCATATCACGTGAATACGGGGAGTGGTTAATTTTTAAAATGTGATTTTTGGTCAAATAATCGGTCACAAGCGTCGATCAATGAGACGGCGCATTATCGTGCAACAAACGCCAACTTTCTTCTTCGCGATATTCGGGCCAAATACGTCGAATACAGCGCACCAAACGCTTCAAAACTCCAAGGTAGAATACCGCATTAACGTTTTGGCCGAGTGGAAGAAATTCTTTGTGAACAGTACTCTTGGATTCATAAAAACAAATCAGCATTGTCTTCATTGTTTTGGAGATATTCAATTCCATTTCCATGAATTTCAATGACGAGTTCGGCTGATTTTTGAGAAATTCACTCACAGTTTAGACGGAGTTTCTGGTAATCACGGACTTTGATTGGATCACATGTTGATCGTCATTTATGTCCTCACGACCACTTTAAAAACATTCACACCATTCATGCACTCTGCTACGGGATAGACAATCATCGCCATAAACTTGTTTTATCAATTGAAACGTCTCGATAAAAGTTTAACCAAATTTAAAACAAAATTTAATGTTGGTTCTTTGTTCGAAGCTCATTTTCGCACCGATAATACAAACATACTGACACTTAAAACGCAATAGCTTCACTTCCAATCGACGAAATGTCTTATATAGAAGGCACCACCAGGAGGCGCTAGATTACTGTTTACATTGGAACGCATCTTGCACATTTTTACGGTCTCTGCTTTATATATTATCACACATATATATGTCAACCTGAGATCGATACCTGCATGTACCTTTTTCCAGCACTTACAGTATTTAATATGGAAATTTAACAGAGTAACAGCGAATGGAAGGAATTAAGAAAAATAACTCCTAATAAAACTGTACACTACGCCTTTATCCGACAATTTCTAGAAAACATGACTAACACTGCATATTAAGTTGCATGCCCTATCGCCTCGAATTCGCTTTGTCATATTTTTATGCTCTTGCAGCATAGGCGATGGCAATAGCAATGGGCACCTGTAGGCAAAAAATTTTGAAAAAGTTAACATGCTCCATTCCTAATAAGTTTAATGTAATAAATATCCCCTAAAACACTAAAGCTACAACATCCAAATTCACCATTTTGAGACAGAGCAAATCCAAGCAGCACTTCGGGTCTCAAGGCTATTCCGGCTGGCAGCGCTGCATCGACGCAGAAAGAGCTTACTTCCCATATAGCACAATTTTAAATTCCATTTGAAACTTTCACTTTCCAGTATACAAATCAAGAATCAGTTAATATATCAAGATAGCTGTACGGATTGTACCTTTAAGTTATGACCAACAATTCTCTAAATCGATCCAAAACTGTTAAAGCCCCGAAAAGTACCGAATATGTGGACCCCAGCAACTCTAGTTGAATTCGAGATATACATATAATTGAAATTCGGGAATAATCCTTTCCTGAAAATGGTATGTATCTGTATCTAAAATGGGTTGAATCAGGTCAATACTTCCCATAGATCCCCCATACCTAATACAGATGAATTTTCCGTTACTGTTATACGTTTATTTATTGTTAATTAATAATAACAACGTATATCAAAAACTTCCCCAATTTTTCTACAATTTGATAAACAAAAACAAAATTCCATAACATGTAGCACATGTGTATAATCACAAATCTGAATCAAAATAATACTACATATTACTAACTGGAAAGCATGCTCTCTGAGTTTCATTTAGTTACCTTATGTACCATCACCAATAATAACGACTAAAGTCGTCCGAGTGCTTGAATATTTTGATATTAGTTATATGGGGGCAAAGGCAAGTTTTCACCCGATTTTATTCATGTTATTAGAAAAACACCCTTTTTTAATTTCATTTAGATAACTCCCATACTGGCCGATATTACCGGTATAAGGTCAGTCGGAAGTAATAACAATTTTTCTATTAGGTATATGAACTGACTGAAGGAATTATTGATCAGATTCAGCTAATTTTTGGCACATAAGCATATTATTATCACATAAGGACTCTCTCTTGCTCATTTTTTTAAGTGCCTCCTGCTACTGCAATCTGCTGTACCAAATTACATATTTAAATCTTAATTTAGTTCTTAGTTATGGCATTATATAGGTTTTCGATTAACAGCCTTTTGTGAGCGTGGCAGTGGTCCGATTACGCCCATCTACGAACTCGTCCTCTCTTTTTGTCAAGGAACACGTGTACCGAGTCTCAAATAAATATCTTAATTTTTATTCAAATCATCGCATTCACAGAAGGACGAACGAACGGACAGACAGTCACTCGGAACTTAACTCGTCTCGCCATCCTGATTATTTATATATGTATACATAACCTACATCTAAGTAGCTGATACAACTGTTAGGTGAACAAATCTATTCTACTATATAGTAACATGTTACAAGAGTATAAAAATAAGATATGATGGCATAGCCTGTTGCTACGAATATCATAGTAACAACTCAAATTGAATTATTTAACATTTAACATGGTCGACTCTTATTTAGTTCTAGTTACTTCATAAATACTATTATAAATATAACGTTTAAAAGTGGCATTTCACATTCCATTCCATTTCTTCAATGCGGAAGTCGTTATGATTAAAAGCTATTCGAAAGTCTAAAATCGAAAAACTAAACATTTAAAAAAACATTATAATGTATATGCATCTCTTTTGTTAAGAAAATAACAGTTTTCCCAGATTGGCGGACCATAACTAAATTTAATATAATTAAAGCGTCATCAGTAGAAACACCAAACAACATATCTCATTGCAATCTACCACATTCCATGTTGCATATTTACCACATTTATGCAGGGCATTTAAGAGAAATGAGAATTCTAATGGAAAATCTAATGCAAAAATAATTGCTCTAGTACCATTACTCAATTTCAGATTTATTCATCTGAAGATGAAAAATTAAAAATAAAATTATCGCAAATTATTACGCTGCAAGGTATGGCTATCAACATCAGCCGCAAGCGACACCACCAATAGCGCTATCTAAATGATACTAGATTAACTGCACTTCAACGCTTTACATAATATTTAAGTTACACACCTTTACAGAGGAGCTGGCAGCAATTACCATGACTCCTTTTACACGAGTACTAATGTAATGAGCGCCTTACACTGTTTTCCGATGTATTTTTTATTCAGATTTCTATATTTGTTTATTCACTTTTAACATATGTAAGTATTTTTATTATTATTTATTGCAGATTCTTCTTCTTCTTGATTGGCGTAGACACCGCTTACTTATTGCAGATTGGAATTTATAGTTAGTTATAGCTAATAGTATACTTTTTGATAGAGGGTCAATAGTTTACTTTAAAGATATAGATAGAAGAATACTAATTATGATGTAACTATAACAGTTAGAAGTATRCCGCCGCGACAGTTTTTGTAGATAATAACGTATATGGTCTGCAAAGTCGTGGTACATGATTTTGTTTTGGAATCAATAGTATTAGTAGGGCACACTATGTAAGGAATATTTAGGTAATTTTTACACTCCCTAACTTTTTTGAAAATATAATATAGCCTATGTTCATCGGAGACAATGTAGCTTCCTATCGTTGAAAACCCTTTATTATTTATTTCAGAGACACAAACAATCGAATATTTCCTCTTTATAATATTAATGTGGACAAAATATTTATTTTATCATAGTTTTACAACTTTATAAATCTAAACAAATTTTATGTTATGCTCTTTTTTGCTGTTTCTCAATTTTTAACTCGTCTTCACCGATTCTTTTCTTCAATTGCTAATACTCGACTACAATTGAATTTTTTACACAACTGTTATGTATAAAGTTCATTACATGAATATAGATACACGTCCGCACATCCATATGCGGTAGTGGTTAGTGGTTAACAATATTTTTACATAGAAGAGATCATCATCATGTATTTAATTCTTACCACTTCTGAGGTAGCAATGTGTTGTAGACGCGTTTCTGATCTCGCTTACACARGAAGCACATTTTCATTAAATTCGTGTATACAAAAATAAATGAAAGATATCCAGAACAAAATTATGAACTTCTTGAATTTAAACATCCAAGTGCATAGCTTTTTGCAATTAATGTCAACAATACTATTCTATCAGGCGTGAAGAAGTCAGGATTTTATAGCATTTTTTTTTTTTTTGTTTCTTTCTACAAATAAGTAAATATTCTTCATTAAAAACCATTTTGCAAAATGCACCGCTTTTCTATAATAAAATTTTTTCAAAAAAATGTAAATATATCCCATACTTTTGAATGAATGTGCGAATTAGCTATRTTCCAATACATTGGTAGATATTGTGGCGGACGCATAATTGTGTGCAATAACATTTTGAGGTTTGCGTATGCGCAAATATTGTATCCTTAATTAACAGCTTTATCATTGAAATGTAACAGCAATAATTCTACAAACAAGTTTGAATGCAATCAAAGTCGATGTTTCTTGTTGTTAATATTGATGTTGATTGCATTACGGAGCCCAGCAAATTAACAGCCAGTGACTGCCCACTGTCTAATCCTTTCGTAGTTCTTTTGCACGTCTGAAAGCAAGAACAATAAAACGACACAGGTTTAAGTAGAAACAATTACAATGGCAACTAAAGTGTTATTCGGTTAAGCAAATAACAGCTGCCTTTGTTCTGGTTTCCACAAAATTAGCTCAGCAACAAAAGAGTTGTGCCTTGGTAAACGTATGCCACAACACTTCGGCGAAACCGAAGAGATCCAACAATGATCTTGATATAGATATAACTGCATTCATATGCTCTTCATGTATTTTATTTAAACTTTAAATGAGGAGCTTTGTCTTTTACCATACAAGTATATCCTTCTCTGCTCCTCTCTAATGAGCGGGTCGTAATATAAATTGTAATGGACAATAAAAACGCATTGTCACATTTCGTCATAAAGGATAAAAATGCTTCACTGTTAATACTTAAGTGTTTGCAACTGACGTAGGTCTCGTATGTATTATCCAGTGTAGTCGAAACTTTATTTTTCAAATAATAAACTCATATTATCCTATAATAATATAATAACTTAAATCATTATATTCATTATATTAGAACTTCAAGCCTTTTTTAATTAACTGTAAACCAGAGTAAACAGGAAAGTCGAAAATTACTAAGAAAGGACAGAGCTGATATCATTACATTTTGTCAGATTCCAGATGAACAAAATTGAAAAATGTATCTTTGATGCGGATATAGCTAGACGCTCATTCACCGGAATGAATGCCAGGACTCGACGACTGAGTCTTTCTCGCCCACGAAAGTGGGGTATTTAATCCGAGGCTGTTGTCTTTTTTTGTTTAGGACTTGTTTCTACCTGGTGGGTTCCACACCCGTAACCTCGCTACATGTGTAGTATAAAGTTTTATACACATTTCTTATATGTCGGAGTTGCTCCGCTGAAGCTTCCTCTCTTTTCGCCATGATCCCAGGCTCCTCGCGGGTTGGCTATCGCAACTTACGCAAGGGCTGCTCTCGTTTCCATTTCCGAACAGGTATGTGTGTAAACCATATAAATACATAAATTGCAGTATTTAAATTAATTAATTTTTTGTTGGCTTCACTTATACATCCATACTTACTTGACACACGACCGCGAATTTCAAATATGGCATTCGAATCCATGAAATATCTCAGAGACTTCAAGTGAATGTCTAACGCTGTGAGCTGCATGCAAAACCATCCGAATGTCATTGTCAATGCAAGCATTTTTATACAAACATACAAACATATATTCGGAAAGCTCCTCCAGCGAGACTACCAACACCCGACAACCATCGTCAGACGTACGCTGTTGATGTGCTCACCATGTGCAATTCACATCGGCTGAAGTAACATACTATAGTACATAAGTATGTACATAAGTATATATGTATATTGACGTGTTGCCATGAGAATTTGACAAATTGTCAATTGATATTTGGTTAATGCTTCCGCATTCCCCACATGTCTTTAAGCCAAATGGGCGATTTTGGATTGGTGTATATTTAAACTACGAGTACACTAATAAAAGGCTTTTATTGAGGAACAACTCGGTGGCCGACCCTCAAATAAATGTAGAACTCTTTAAAGAACAATACTAATAACAAGACTCTACAGAAAAAAATTAGTTCTTTGTCCTAAAGTTTACTTTATGATTTTCTGATTAATTATGAATAAAAACGATAAGAAAATACCTTTTTTCGTATAAAGTTTGCTTTTGTAAAAGTTATAGTACTAATACTATATTTTTTGTTTATTAAGAGAAAGAACATAAAAGAAAAAGTAAAAGTGTGCACTTTTAAATTATTTTTTACTTTTTTATAAGTTATTTTGATAGTAAAATTTAATAAAAATAATAAAAATGTTTTTTAAGTGATTTCACTTACATATTTTAAAAAATATCGTTTCCTAAATAAAAAAGCAAACTTTTTCATTTCATATATTTTTTTCGTCTAATTACGACCTAAAGCATGGAAATTTACTGCTTTAAAGTTATGGTCAAATTTTGTGTTAACCCCTGTAATAATTAAATGTAGTTCCTCAATAAGTAGATATTTCAAAATTCAAAGATGAATACATCTATTTCTTCTTCTTTTTTGTTGGCGAAGATTTATGGTCCTTTGTGCATTGGCAACGTCGAATATCACATTCGATGGAAGGATGAGCTGCACTAGTTATATGACGACATTGAYATAGTTCAGCGAATCAAGATACAGTGGTTATGCTGGCTTGGTCATGGCGTCCGAAGAGATTCGCTTATTTATAAGTATATTTATACGGGTTGTAGTAGCTTGTTATGTTTACTGCAACTTTCTAAATTAATTGTCTTCATTAAGCTTAGACTTTCATCAAATATTTTTATGCTGCATTTCGATACGATTAATATTTTATATCCTTAATTTTGATACGGATAACTTGTTTTTAAAACCAATTCATATGGTTATCACTACACCCCGGATATCAGATTAGAACCTGATATACCAAACATGCAAAGAATACGCTTTGATGCCCTGTAAAATTCACTCATTTAGCATCTCTTACTCGATCGCTCCGATCTTGTTGATACAACTAATTTACTTTCTTTCTATACAAAAACACGCAAATACAGAAGCATCTAATCCAAAGTTCGGTTTCTCTTAATAATTAGTATTTTCAATTGAAAAAAAAATCTGTTCCTCGGAAACTACAATTATATACATATGTATGTAAATACATATAAATTGTTTAAAGTTAATTAATGAAATTATTATTATTAATAACTGTTCAATTGGTCGGTACTTTCATATTCTTAAGAGAAAAAACTGCCAATTAAGCGATTTAACCGAAATCAAAAAAAAAATAGCTTTATCTTTACGTTAAACACCAGTAACTTGGTAAGGTTTATGGTCATAAAAAAGTTATTTGGGACAAATTGGTCAATGGTCAACAGACTAGATTGTTTGTTGGATTAAGTGAACGCTCCGTGTAGAAACACTATTTTGCAAAAAATCGAAATGAAAATTATTGTGAAAACAAGTAAAACCTGCATATAAAGATGTGAGTAGCCCCAACAGCAGAGTTAAAGTTGCTTTTTCACTTTCCTTAACATCAGACGTAACACAATATCAAAGTTGTACGAATATATACTTACATACACATGTATACGTATACTTGTCGCGAATATGTAAAATATGAAGGCATCGGCCAGTCGGTTGGTATGGCAACAAAACATCAAAAAATAATAATGTATGTATACATACGTATGTATTTATACAGAAAATACAATGTACATAGGAATGTGGCTAAAGGGGAAGAAACTCCTCAATTTAGATTAGAATTCCAAAATTTCGTCSCAACCAAACCAGCCATTTCGATTCGCCACTACCCTCCTCACTACGCTTGAGCTCAGCAAAAAGTTAAGGGTGCTTTGAACTATAATAATTTATGTTTAAGATCCTATGATAATTCTAATAATTATGTGCTTTCAATTAAATTTAATATATAATGCAATAAAATTTTAACAAAATTTTTCTTTGTTGTCTTCGATTTAAGAAAAAACACATCAGAGAGGTTCTTTAGTAGATTATGGTATGTGTGTGTATACAGACCCCCTGCTTTTGTTAGTATGAAAGTACATCTTTTAAAAAAATGTTTTGATACAGTTTTATTCTAATCTTCTTTCATAAATGAAAAGCTCAAAAATCTGCGTTGACCAAAATCTACCTACAGTCCAAAGATCATATGTACTATAACATGTATACTAAGGTTTTTAAAATTGTTTTTTTTTAATTTTTTTCAACTCTTACCTCTCAAATGTTACTGATTGACAAACAAAAAATCCTCCCTCAAGCCAGGCGCTGTAGCTTAACTGTAAGTGGTCGCTATTTCATAAAAACTTAAAATTTCTTTTTATTTGCCTTTCCAATTACCCAGATTTTAAGTTTATGAGATTTAGTGACGTTTGAGCAACACAAACGAATACAAATGGTGTTGCCCGAGTAATAGCTACACGTCTTTTCGCCTTTCTTCATTATTGCTGTAGCGGTAGAAAGCATTCCTAAAGTAATTTGGACGAGTTCTGCCGGTTTGACAGTCCTTGGCTGGATAAAAATCCGGGTCCGTTTCAATTACATTGACCCAAATGCCGGGGAGAGGCAGGTGGAGAATCAGAAGTCTTCGTATGTGTACGCAGTCTAAGTATCTACATATATTGTATTTGAATTAGATTTATGTGAATTGTATTCAAGTTATATCATGGACTCCCCATAACTTAGAAATAGTTTGTTTTTAAATATTGTATAGTTCATAAGTTTTTAATTTAGAGTCTTAACCATTGAGAACTAATTTCTTAAAAACTCATTGTTGTATTCTCCAAGCAATATTGCCGCTTTTAAAAGTATCGAGATAACAAAAATTGACCTTGGGACAGCAGATTAATTGTAATTTAAAGTGCAATTTTTAGTTATGATGTTGAGTAAATGTCGAAATAAGTTTGTTTAATTTTTAGATGAATCTGTACTATTTTAAGCCGCGTATTCAAATCTTTTCGTGATGGCCACAGATTGGGAGTGTATTCCCCACTTTTATGAAGTACACAAAAATCCATTACAAAGCCACATAACTTATGAGCATCCATTGAAGATACATGGAGTGACAGTAATCGAAAGTAAAGGCACCAAACGTTGCTTGAAAGATATTCGGAGTAGCTTCAGTAGCGATAWTAGTTCACGAGCTTCATCAAGTATTTCATTATCGGCGGAGCCGCTAACTTTGTCTTTGGATGGAACGGATCCGCTGTCCCTATTTGCACGACAAGAACAAGAAAATATGGACCCTTTAACACAGGTAGCTACAGAATTTGTTGGTCTTCCCAAATTAAAACATAATCCATTAAAAATGTTTAGCAGATGGAAAAAAATGATAGTAAAAATTTGGACGAAGATAATATAAGTTGGGGCGCAAAACGTTTGGGGATATTGAATCGTTACACAACGTCAGAAAAACTGTCTATTTCGACAAGTTTCCTTTCAGCAGCAAGCTCAGGTGGAGAAGGAAGTAAGCTCTATATGATCCAATAACTAATTCCATTAAATCAGTTTAAATAAAGTGTTAACGGATTGCTGTTTTAGTTAAATCTCAGACCGTAGTCGCCGACAAAGTAAAATTTCGCCTGGAGCAGCTAGATGACTTCGATGATGCTTCCATGAGTCACATGATTGATTTAACTCAACAGGAATATATACAACGTATTGAACAATTAAATCAAGAGTTGGTAACGTCATGGAACGATGATCAACGAGTAAAATCATTAAAAATTGTCATTCAATGTTCTAAAATGCTTGCCAACACTTCAGTACTTAGCTTTTATCCTAGCCAATTTGTTCTTATAACTGATATTCTTGATATGTTTGGAAAATTGGTCTATGAGCGACTTAATATTAAAGCAAGCAATATTATAGGCGATGGAGAGTATGTGTAATTTTATTTTTTGTAACACTAATTCAAATTTTTTTATAGTAACAGGAAATTGAATGAAGCCGAGCCATTGTATGAAAACGCTAGAGAAACTTGTCAAAATTGGTTTTTTAAAATTGCTTCTATTCGGGAACTGTTACCCCGTTTATATTTGGAAATGGCTATACTCAAATGTTATGAGTTTATATCACCTAAGTAAAAATTAAAATTCCTATTAATATTTTTATATGTAACTAAAAAGTGATTTTTTTTTACAGAGAATTCGATAAAAATTTACTTCGTATTACTAAAATGATCCGTGGTATTGGTGACCCTTTAATTCAGACATATGCACGGTGCTACTTGGTTCGTATTAGTCTAAATGTTACGACTAATAAAGAATCTATAAAAGAAAATTTTAAGGATTTCTTAAAAATCTACAACACGGTACGATTGTTAAATTTCCGGAATCCTGTAAAAATCTAAATAAATATTATTTTTCAGATTTTTAGCGGAGCTGTTCGTTCTGAACTGAATCGCCAGCGTGTCAACCATGAAACATATTTATCATTGTACAGTCCGGCTTTGGATTTCATGTTATTAGCACTTGTTCACAAAAACAGTATTTACACAGAAGAAATAATGAACGAATGCAAAGGAACAAAAAATAAGTCAGACATTTTTTTATGACAGCAATATTTTATAATCTTTTCAATAATTAGTTTGAAATATTAAACGGAATTCTTACTTTGACAATTTTACAGTGGACTACTGTTTATTTCTATGCTGAATGTATTCCAACCAAAGTTCATTGCTTCAAACGCATTGGAATTCGTTAAGTTACTTGCAAGCTCTAACACAGAAGGCATTTCGAAAGGACACTTATTCCGCGCCCTTGGCATTAGTGTCAGCAACTACCCACCACTTCCAGAGCAAAGGTTACAACTTTTAAATGGTTCTTTTAATACCATAGATACTTTCACCGATGCAATTGAATATATAAACTGTATAGAAACATGGACACAATTTATTGCAAAAAATTTCTCTGTAAGTACGAAGATATTATTCAAGTACGAATTACATATGTAAATAGCATAATTTGTTTTATGTGTTCTG
Organism: Bactrocera latifrons; assembly: GCF_001853355.1. Lineage (NCBI taxonomy): Eukaryota > Metazoa > Arthropoda > Insecta > Diptera > Tephritidae > Bactrocera > Bactrocera latifrons. The sequence continues at coordinate 641,811 of NW_017537212.1, read as the reverse complement.
GTAGATAACTGTTATCAATGATCTGTTGGGAACAATAGCCTTACGAGTGAACGCAAGCCGAACATATGAAAGATTTTATACTCAGTTGCAAAATATTTTAGACAAAATTTTGCAGCATTTTGAAAATACGGAGTTGTTGCTCATTCAGGAAAACTTTTTACCATACTTAGATCTTTTTAAGAAAGATTCAAATAGGATAGTCGTATGTAAAAACATTCTGATAAGGTACCACCAAAAATCCGAAGATAATATCTCGGATGAAATTGTGATCAATGCGATAATGTTTATTGGAAAGATTCTCAGTAACTCTGTAACGTAAGTTCTTACATACTTCTTAATATTAAAATTTCATTTGCAATCGATTTCACATTTTTCACCATTAGCGCTCAATCCGTAGAAGATGAACGCCGACAAATCTCGCACTTGATAAGTAGTTTCATACGTAAAGTTACTTACACAAAAGATTTTGAACGACAGCTTAGTTTTTATGTGGACGCTCGTGAAGCTTTCACAGATTTGGACGCAGTCTATATAACATTGGTAAATTCTGTAAATAAGTTAGCCGTTGGGATACGACATGTGATTAAAGGAAATTATACTCAAAAAACTGGAGCGTTTGTAAAAGCATGCATAGCATTCTGTTTTATTTCAATCCCCAGTATTACAGCAATTCAAAATCAAATGGACCTATACTTACTAACCGGTCAGGTGGCGCTATTGAATCAATGTTTAGGACAGGGTATGTTTCATCATTATTTTTTGTAGATTCCATAATTATTGTACTTTTTAGCGGATGCGTGTTTCGAAGCCGCCCTTCAATTAGTGAGTAACTTACCACGATCCGTGGAAACGGAAGGCAAATCACTGGATCTGGAGACGTATTTGGTATCTTACCTTTGCAACATGTTAGCAACATTAGTGGTAGTACCTGTATGTAATAAAATATAAATAATAATTTAATCGCTTAACTCGTTTATCATTAGTCGAATATTTGGTTTTCATTTTATTATAGGATAGTCCCGATCAAGGGGTGCTATATCTACTCCGTCTACTACTTTCAGTCGTCACTAAATTCCCCTTCGATGCTCAGAGCTCTGGACTGGTCATCGTTTATTTGCAAGCTCTAGATATGTTGTACATACAAAGTTTGGAAGAATTTCCTTATCACATTCCCGGCGGTGAGAATTAGAAATAATCTAAAAATAATATTGAAATAATGTTGTCTTTTAATTTTAGTTGTTTCAAATGATGAACTTTATGGCCATGATCAGAAATATCTAACAGAAGTCAATAATATATGCAGTCAAGTCATTGATGACATCTTAGTTCAACTTAAGATACTGGGTAGCAAACGCCAATTACGTACGCAGGCCACACTAGCACTAGATTTATTTTTACGTATCATCCGGTATGCTAACCTTAGCCGCGAGAAAACTTTCCAACTGGCTGTCAATCTTTGGCATCTTGCTGCAAAGGCGGAGTCCCACATTAACGTTAAGTTAATTGTAAATTACCATACCTTAACGAATTTCGAACACAGTACACGAACATTTATATTGACAAATAAAATTCTCAAAGTACTGTTTTCGAGATTCACAATCTTTCTACATAATCATATCATACCTCACGCAATTTATTTACAGTCGCATACAATACAAAATGTTGAATACATCTACGAACAAATGAAGAACACAAATACGCAAAATGCACGGTCATTAGCGCGGTTGCTGCACCGAATTCAGACGAAGTAGTTTAAATTTTTATGTGTCTTCACAAATCCCTCAGTTCCACCTATTGCAAAATATACATTTGCACTTACACTCCTTTATACATGTATGTTTGCCTCATATAAGGAAAACAACTTATAGGAAATGCGAATGCAAAGTGTTTGTGCGTTTATTTTAAATTGCAAAACTGTTTGAAATAAAATAATTTACACCAAACAAGCTATTAAAAATCAATCATAATAAATTAGGAGTTTTAGGAGCATTATTTAAATATTGCAATATTTAAAAAAAAAAATTTCTTAGTATACCTTGAGAAACCAATTATTATATGTATGTATACAAAACATTTTTAGTTCAAAGCATTGTACTGAGAATTGTTGAACTCGAAATCTCAACAATTACTAATCATCTTAATATTAGCAGTTACTAATTAAAGTCTTCTCAATCTAATCTCTATATTAAAACTTTATGGAAACACCGAATTTTTGTACTCTTGCCAGCCTTGCAGAGCTTAATATTTTTATTTACTATCAGTAGTATAGGTAAAAAGGATTGCCCACTTATAAGCTTCATGTGTATATCTTCCAAATCAATAAAACTATGGCGGGGAACCTCCCAGATTTAAGTGCAAATCCAAATCTCGGGACTTATTCGACAGATATCAACCAAATCTGTTACATGACATTATTCTGCTATTCAGGAATGAAGATATCGCACTACAACAACGCCTTCTTCCCAAATAATAATTTCAATTTCCACCCGATTATTTTACATTCCAATTAATATAACGGAATAAAACTTGGCATGAAGTGTACCATCTAATGAGCAAAAACTTTCTAAATCGAACCGAAACTATTTAAGCCCTTCGGTACCGATTATGCTTCTAGGTAAGCAGTTACTGTCGTGAAGCTATCCCCATTTCCTAGTTTAGCTACCTCGCCGCTCACCCTGGAAGCGTGAGCAACCCCTGTGTAAGGTGCGGTAGCCAACCCGTGTGGAGCCTGGGGTTACGGTTAAAAGAGAGAGAAGCTTCTGTAGAGCCACTCCCACATTTCAATTTAAGGGTTCGCTGAAGTCTAAGTGCAGCGTCTGTCTGTGCCAGCGGGCTTAGGTCTTGTAACAAGCGGCTCGCTATATAAATGTATATAAAACTTTATACTAGTCTCCTGGTGAGGTTGGTGTTGCAGCAAAAATACGCACCATACTCAATATAAATATTTTCGAACTTCCGGGTGACTATACGCTAACGGTCGGTGTAACTTATCTCATGAAAAAAAGAAAATAACAGTGTATCTTTGTGCCTAACATCGGGTAACTTAACCTAGCCTCTATAGATCTTATAAAAGAATTCTCGAACACCGTGATGATACGTGAGGTACCTTAATAAAACCCAGAAATAATTTTGTTAGAATGTGGTATGTTAATAGTATGAGGTATTGGCTAAAATATATTGAGGATTATTTAATATAATTTTAGCTTTGATGGGAATGCATCCACCATTTCGTTTCACAATGAAGTTGAATTTTTTTTTATATATTTGTTTGCCAAACCTGAAAGCATTTAGCCGACTTTCATTCCTACAAGTTGCAAGAATATAAAGTATTCACCATACACCCCAACTTAGGTCCTCCTTGCTTGTTTACTGTTTGCTTTGTTTAATTCAAATTTGCGGAAACATATTGTTTTTATGTGTTAAACGGATGATTTTTATTTGTGCAGCTTCCAGTTTCAGTAGATGAGAAGTGCAGTATAGGGGGAAAGGTATCAGATCGTAAACTTGTGGCACCTACATATGTGTGTTGTAGGTTTTGCGTATAAACTTTCCGAGCATTTATTACCTAAATGAGAATACTGTTTCACTGAAAACTTTTTATTTTTTTCAGCTTTGCTGCAAATGTTGACATTGTGATAATTTTTAACGGATATGGTATATTATAGTTCTGGAGTACTTGCTTTCTCTATTTAAATAACTGAAAAGTATGTGTATACAATTCGATTTTTTGATTTAATATGCCCATTCTTTCATTTTCATTTACTTCAAATAAGATTTCGTGGTCTATCAAAAATTTGATGATTTAATTTTTTTTTAGGAATTATACAATTTGTTTGAACCTTGTCCAAAAATATAAATAAAGGCAAGGCAATACAATATAATTTTCATTAAAAAAAATTTCAAAYTTCACAGAATCAACTAAATTTGTGGACAAAACTTTGGGCTGAAGCAACTACGATATCTATGGTTATTACTAAACTTGCTTTTAAATGTTATGAAAACCATTTATGTGCGCCATGAACACCGCAACGCAAAACACCAATGACTGAAGAGATGCAAAACGCTTCAAAAATTATATTCCTTTGAATAGTAGATTATAGCGACTCTTTATGTTCGAAACTCTTCCCTAAGTATCTTAATGTTACATTTGATATTTTCAAATTGTAACTCGCTTGGAATTTTTCTCCAAAAGCTCAACAAATGTTTAAACTTTCTATGTATTTATACAAAATAACTGATTCAAATATTTTTCCTAATGTTCAACTACACTGCACTATCCATCCTTCATCTAATATCTAAACTTCAAGTTCGAGTATCCGCAAAATTATACATATTGAAAATTTATCCATCATATTATATTATTCGTTTATTTATGCGTTGTTTACCATTTCAAACTTTATGTCTAGTATTTTTAAGATAAGTTCTCATCAATTCTTCCATCAATTTTGTTGACTGTAATTCGCTCATTTTTATTTGATTGATACAATTGTTTCTTTATTACTATTTTCTATATCCTCTTCTCTTAATATTTCTTTATTGTAGAATCCTTAAAATAAACTCGATTTTCTTCTATTACATTCTGAATGTTGCGTTTGCAACGATTAACTGTGTAAGTGCGAATGCATTGCCTGTTTTCTAGGTTAAATGTTATGCTCTAAAATAATTAGTGTTGATTTTTATTATATTTATTTTTATACTGATGTATTTATCATTACCGTAATTATTAATAATCATTATTTTGTTGTTTTAATAATAATTCTGATTTTAATAATTATGTTTAATGCAAAAATTTTCACACATTGAATGGGAGGGGGGGGCAGGAGAAATTTGTTTGAGTTATATTTTAGTTTCAAGTGTTTTTTCTGAAAAAGATTTATTAATTTGTTTATGCAATTGAGATGTATATAATGTATACCATTGTTGTTGTTGTGTATTATAATGTTTCTCGTTTTAATGTGTTTGTGTATGTGGTTGCTGCTGCTGTATTACAGTAGGAAAAGGTATATAGAAGGGATTTTATAATTAAGTAAGGTGGGGTTACTTAAATTACGACACATCCTGATCTTCAACATCTTGAATTTCCGGTTTTTGTTCGCCATCACCTTATAAGAAAATATCAATTGATATATTTATTTTATTCATTCGAAAATATTACTTACCATCAGCCTGCATATCAGACGTCCATAATGTAAGATTATCCCTCAGTAATTGCATGATAAGTGTGGAATCTTTGTAGCTCTCTTCGCTTAAGGTATCTAGCTCGGCAATGGCATCGTCGAATGCTGCTTTCGCTAATCTACAAGCGCGATCGGGCGAATTAAGAATTTCATAATAGAATACCTACAACCATATACAAAAGTAAGTAAATGTTTTTTAACATATTCCCGATAATTATATTATTAATTCTACCGAAAAGTTTAACGCCAAACCCAAACGAATGGGATGTGTTGGCGGAAGATCATTCATTGCAATATCGCTGGCAGCCTTGTAAGCAATAAGTGAATTTTCTGCCGCATCCTTACGATCCGATCCAGTAGCAAATTCAGCCAAATAGCGATGATAATCACCCTTCATCTTATAATAGAATACTTTGCTTTCACCTGTGGTTGCGCATTTAATGAGATGATTTTCTAGCACATTCAAAATATCGGAACAAATATCGCGTAACTCTTTCTCCACCTGCCCGCGATAGGTTTTGATCATTTCAAGCTTCTCCTCGGCGCCTTTATTTTCCTCTTTTTGCTCAATTGAGGTAATTATACGCCATGAAGCACGGCGAGCGCCAATTACATTCTTATAAGCGACTGAAAGTAGATTTCGCTCTTCAACAGTTAATTCAACATCGAGAGAAGCAACTTTTTTCATAGCTTCAACCATTTCTGTAAAAAAATAGAAATAAAACGATTTTCTAATGTTAAAGATATATAGACAATAAATTAATTAAAAGTATTTCTTAAAAAGATGTTACTGTTTAACTTCTGATAATATAAATCGCTTAATGAAAACTGAATTGTCTCCCAATTTGGTGGTTTTTAGCCTATGTCAATGCAATATAAACTATTTAATTTTTATCATTTTCTGACTTCTGTTCGTATTTATTAATTTTTTTTTTTTTTTTTTTTCTAGTCAATTTCTAAAATAATGGAAAATTACCTCATGACAAAGAAAAGATAAGCTCATTCTTAAATTCCCCATCAGCATTTTTCAACTGCAATCAAAATTAATAAATCCCTGGTAAATCCCTTATTTTTWTATGTTTTATTACTAATTGAATTTATCAATTCAAAACAAATAATTTATAATTGAATGAAAATTGAAAAGTATTAACAAATTTATAGAATTGGGTCCCCTTCACGTTGAATCTTGTTTTTAAATAAAATATATGTATTATAAACCAGATGTAAGCGCTCAATTTTAAATCGCATAGTATAGACAATACATAATATTTATTATCTACCTATACCGGTGAAATCAGTTCCCCACGGTTCAAATTAATTGTTAAAATTTTAATCTGTATAAACGCCGTTAACCCGCATAAGAGCGACAAGGCTGTCAATAGCGGTAGAATACAACCACAAGCGCGAAAATAAGAGGATAAACATGTGATACAGACAAATGCGAACGTCACCGTTCGTCGCATCTGCGCTGTTCAAGGCAACAGACAGCATTGATTCTAAATAGCCGTCTAGGGTGCCAACGGCAACGCCGTCAACAAACTACAACTATATATCCATATATCTTCGTCCTTTTCGCACTAATATTATACGAACATTAAAATAAATTGCACCGGTGAGTGTACAAAGAAAAAAATGAGTAGATACGAGGTGTATACTTCGTTCTACAGTTACTCATAAATGATATTTAGATGTGTTTAAATATAAAAAAAAAAAAGAATAATAATAATAACTATATTATGTGTATTACGGTTTATAAAATATAAACATCACAATGGAAACAAATTAAATAAAAGTTATTTTCGTGCATGAATTGATAAGAACATAGGTTTTTGAAAAACTTATAGCATAACATACATATAAGTATAGGAATCGACTTTTTGTAATCCAACCATAAACGTCTGTAAATTGTTTATTTTGGATCAGTTAACTAGAGCAATATTCAAATTATTTTTTCTTTAACGGTTATCTAAAACGCGTTTTGTGGAAAGATAGATAGGCTAAATTCTGTCAATGGAAAACGCAGGAAAATTCGCATAGAGGGCTGCGTTATCTATTTAGAAATTACCTCACTCAATATTTTTGTATTAAAAACAGTTAACTTCTGAATAATTCATATACAGTCTATGCTAAACAAAGAAAAATATATGTATAACCTAAAAATAAAATAGCATGCTAAAGTAGTAGTTAAATGCTGTCGTTTTAAACATTCCAACTTGAAGAGTATTTTTTAACTACAGTACCTGACCTAATGTTAATTAAAAATATTTGTATGAAGAAAATTTCGTTATGATTTCTTTATCAACATTACATACAGTAGAACTCCTCATAACCGAAATGTGTCCAATCTGTTTTTTGTCCGACTAAGGGATCTGTTCACATAGGGCGAGACAAAAAGGAGTGTTTAAAATGCATTCTTAGAGTCCGAAGCTGCAACTCAGTACTATTTCACACTATATATAGTTGTATGCAAGTAGTTAATAAATGAAATTCGAGTTATAATTTCCCTAAGTTAGTTTGGAAATTATTAAGCCCATATCGAATTATTTRGCCAATACAAAACCACAATATAGCCATAAATATACACTACCAAGAAGTTGAAAATTTAATTTTATCCTTTATAAAACCTCTCCAAGGAAAAAACAGTTATAATGAGAACTATCGAAATACAGATAAATCCAATATTTAAAGATGCTTTGGGTTTATTTAATGTATATATAATATAAAACGTTTCGTTCAAAATCAACTTAAAACAACTCAAACGTCTTAGTATAAACCTAACACAAAAGGATAATGTGTAACATTATATAGCAAAATGTTTATTATACATATATGTTTATTTAAATGAATTCTTTGGTATGTATATTAACTTGTTTGAACTTGGTAGATTTTTTTTTGCATTTTTTCTCCATATAAAAATTAGCAAACGCGACTTCCAGAGACCGATCGATTTCATTCATCGATTTTTCACGCTAGCAACCAACCACGAAGAAACGCCACGGCAACGAGGTGAAACACATACGAACGAATGACGTATATTAGCGGAAAGGTAAAGAGAAAAACATCCAATTCTTAGCAAAAAGGGAAAGAATGGTATATTCAAACAGAAGAAATAGTCATACTGCTCACTCGTGCAGTGAAAATATTAGTATCCACTGCAAAATATAATTGCACTGATGATTCGATTCGGTCATCTAGACATTCCCTTCAATATTATAGTGAATGAATAAAATCTATTTTATTAAACAGCTCATCTATACATATAATATGCGCACTACAAAATTATTAGCAAATTAATCTACTTGGTGGTTACGATGTACATGGCAAATAAGTCATTTTGCAGATTAATTTTATTCTAATGGAATTCGGGGCATGACTCCGAGAACATTGAAAAATGTACCTTCATACGTCTTCGTATACTTTTATAGATAGGCATTGGAAAAACTCGTTTAGACACCATATATTATTTTCTTCTAAAACAAAATTTAGGTTTACATATATCTTAACTATTGAAAATTTATACTATCACGAAGTAAAATTCTGGGGCAATCTAACCACGAGAATTTCAATCACCGGCAAAAAAAAAAAAAGACACAAGTTTTGCATGGTCTTGTTATTCCGGCCATCTCGCTTCTTTAAAATATTTCCGTCCTAACTGCTTCTAGTTGACGCATCAGTCCGTCTTCGTCACAAGCAGTATACTAGACCCGCGTGTTTTTCTAGTCCATTTTTCATCTTTCAATCCACACCCCAGATTGGTAAATCAGGACCGAATTTTCAACGACACAATGCATATATGACAGAATTTTAAACACCCCACGTACTTACCATCATAACGTTCAGCTTGTTCAGCCAATTTGGCCTTGTACACATTATTTTCACGTTCCGACATTCTGTTTGATTGCGTTAATAAAATTCTCAGATATTAAACTTTTAGAAAGTTTCTATTAAAATATTTAATTTAGCGTCGACGTTGTATTAAAACAAAAATTTTCAGCGTTCTACACTTTTTTCGTCGTCGCCTGCGTTTCCGAAATTCAATTTTTACTTTTCTCTACTACGAATTTTTTCTCTTTGACAAACGTTTTACTTCTGCTTCTGCTCCGGCACTAATGTCGCTGTCGTTAACCGACTGTTTCGCTGCTATCGCTTTTCTTCCTCTTCTCCCCCTTTTTTCTAGACTGTCGCAGTAGCCGTTGCCGCTCTGCTCTATTCTTCTTTCTTCTCGTAAATCAACCGCTTTAAATTAGCGTCCACAGTTACAAAAAAAAAACGAAAACCACAAAATTCAAGTATATACTTGTAGCCAAATAAATCCCACAAGTCAAATAATTATATTAAATCAATTTTATTTGACAAGTTATCAATTTTAAATCGYTTTTTATCCGCAAAACTTCGATGAACGTCGTTGCTCGCCGCTGTCAACTCGTTGATTCATTTCCTACATAACCGAATACCAAAGGACGCTTAACGAAGTTTACTTGCTTTACCTTCGTTTTTGACAATCAATATGGCCGCACCTATTTTCATATATCGATTGCTATCTCATTTCTCAACACATGTTAACGGAGTAATTCGTTCCTTCGTCAAATATTGTAGCAGCTATCTCACATACTTCATTTTTCCATCTAGACTGTACAATAGAAACTTTTAATTGTAAAATGCTTGCACTAGCTGATAGAGGTCGCTATTCAGCTGAAATTCATGTTAGATTGTTTTCGCAATACTAAAAATGAAATTTCACATTCTTTGGTATTTTTTAAAAATATTGTCTTTTCACAGAATTTTATTTCAGTATTACTTTTTTTAAATTTTACACTATTTTATTATTCTGTAATTTTTCAAAAGCTCTCTCTCGACAAACAAAAACGAAACTCTATAAGTCACTCATAATTCCCGTCCTGGTCCTTTGCGCTTTGGCCACGGCGAATATCGCATTCGAAGGAAGGATGAGCTGTATGTGATATATGACGACATTGACATAGTTCAGCGAATTAAAAGACAGCGGCTACGCTAGCTAGGTCATGTTGTCCGAATAGACGAAAACACTCCAGCTCTGAAAGTATTTGACGCAGTACATGCCAGGGGAAGCAGAGGAAGAMCCMCACTCCGTTGGAAGGAGCAAGTGGAGGACCTGGCTGCGCTTGGAATATCTAATTGGCGCCACGTGGCGTACAGAAGAAAATACTGGCGCGCTGTTGTAAACTGGGCCATAATCGCGTAAGCGGAGTCTACGCCAGTAAAGAAGAAGAAGAACTTTTCAAAATTGACATATTCATATAGAGCATACATTCAAAATCAAATGAGTCGATATATAGCTGTACGTTAGGCCAATAACTATGAAAACCGCATTCTATTTAGAAATTTTTTATTTTTAAAATTTTCTAGATATTTTAGCGTTTAAAAATGATAGAAACAAGTTTGCGACACGGAGCGTCATAAACGAAACGAACTATCTAATGGCCCATTCAAATAGAACTTTTCTCGCTTTGCTTCACACTTCATACCTTAACAACGAAGTGAGGAAAGCAAAGGGTATATCAGAATGAATGCGTTTCTGCAGAGAACCTTCTCTGTTCACGATGTCAATATAATATACGTTCTCTGGTATTATTATAAAAGTATGTATTGTTAAGCAAAGCAAAAAATTTGTATGGGAATTATCCAATTCTAATATATGGAATAAATGTGGAATTTATTGTCTAAATACAAAAATTACAATTAAATAATGCGCTTGATTATCATAAATGTTTACTCATAGAAGGAGGAATGTAAATATGTCTATTTATTGTATATGATATTAAGTTAGTTTAGTTTTAATAAAATAAGAAAACCACAATACATACTTACAACCTGTGTTTAACTGTTTTTCGCATATTTCATTTTTCGACGGTCTGGCACCATCTGGCAATTATTTTGAACAAAATTGTCATATAGAATACCTGGAGAGCTTCAGTTTTTTTTTCTTTTCGCATAGCTTTTTATAAACAATTGATCTAGGCCGTATTTCTTATATTAACATGTCGAATAATACTGATATTATGGATGGTATAGAACCATGTCGGACGTGTGGTATATTCTATTTAACAGCATCAAATTTCCTACGCAAAATTTTTGATTCCAGTACAGATGAGTATGATTTATCACATATTCGCTCTGAATTATCGACTTGGAATGTTGAGGTAAATACAAATCTCTTTTGAAATAATTCAATATTATGCGATTATTATTTTTCAGATTAATCCAAATGATGGGTTGCCACAATATATATGCACGTGCTGTATACTGGAATTTAAAAAAGTTTTTAAATTCCGGAATCTATGCATAGAATTACAATCACAATGGAGGAATTTATACAACATAAGAGAAGAAAATCGAATATATATTAAAAAGGAGCTATCTGAACCAGATGAAACAAGTGAAAATATTTGCGATTTTATATATGTTGACGACCTAAGCGATAACGAATTCAATGGAAAAAGTGATGCAAGTTATACTCCTTTTAATATTCCTCATATTCCCATTAAAGAGGAAGTTATAGAAGGTGCGCCCACACTCAATGACAATTGTATTTCAACAATAAAGAATACATATAATGAAAGCAATATTAAGAGCACAGAAAGAGGTTTCGAAAGCAATCAATTTCAGAACCTAATGCAAATGCCGGACTACGATTCTAAAATAATGGTGTCTCCAGTATCTCCACTATTGGACAATTCCGTAAGCTCGGGTTCACCATTTCAATTGAACGATGAAACGGTAAAACCAGTGCAATGCAATTTATGTAGACATATGTCAGCTACTACAGAATTGCATAAACAGCACATGCAACGAATACATGAGCTGAAAGACATGGAGTGTCACATATGCGGAAAACAGTTTAAAAACACTACTGCTACACGTCTCAAATTTCATCTTAAATGGCATAGAATTAGCAAACATATTAAATGTGCTCAATGCGGATTTTTCTGTGACTCACGTGAGACTCTTAAAGAACATACCAAAGCTATTCATTCTAAAATTGAATGCACGAAATGTGGCAAACGTGAGTAAAAAAATATCAAAATATTAAAGTGAATATGGTAGCCAATAATTGGCCTGATTAGCCACTATAAGCTCTTATATATGTATATGTATTATGTGTAAATTTCTTTTTAGGTGTCTTGGGGAAAAAGATGAAAGTCCATATGCGCGCTCATGGATTTAGATCATGGCAATGTTCTTACTGTGATAAAGGTGAGCTTAAAATTAGTTGTCAGTATCTATGTCAATCTTCATGTTAATTTTTTATTTTAAGCATTTGAGTCGGAGAACGTACTTGAGGCTCATATTTGGCAAATACATGCTCACGAAGATGAGGCGCCTATTGTTTCTGAAAGTACGGATTGCCCCAGTAAGGAGGAAGAACAAAGTCTATCTTGTAGCCAATGCTCTCAGCTTTATCCTACGCAATATCAACTGAATACACATAAGCTGCTTTGTCATTTCAAAGAAAATACCTCGGACGATGATTCTTTTAATACGGAACTTCAGAGTGAACAATTTCACTACTCAGATAGACAAGATCTTGCAATCCCTATTACAAATATAGGAAATGCTAATGAAGTAATTGAAGAAACACGAGTTCATATAGAAAGCTCCTACAGTTCTAGTATCGATAATGATTTTGCGCAAGTTATCTCTTCTGATGATGAAAGCGGTGATAGCGAAAGCCAGTCCAAAGAAATTGTTTATCCAAAAAATACACAACCATTTTCAAACACTGATCAACTCTGTACCCACTATCAGCAACATTTGAAAAAATCTGAACTTAGCTGTCATATATGTGGTAAATCTTTTGAACTCAAGTTTAGTCTTAATCGTCATTTAAAAAAACACAAGAACACATAATTTACATCTTCAGTCTTTGGGTGACTAATATATAGTGTTCTATTGAAAGACATTCATAAAATAATTGTGTGCATTGTGTGCAAGCAAAATAAAAATAAAAAAAAATCTGAAATGTAAACTTAGTCATGTTTGTACATATGTATATTTTTCCATAAAATTTATTTTGATTCTGAAATAAAAAAGGACATGTTTACCTATAAATTATGACATTTTTTCTTAGGAAGGGGTAATTCAAAGCAGCCTAATATTTAAAAGTAATACAATGGTATAGACACATAATTAAATCAAAAGTAATACATTTCTATTGTGCATGGGATATGAAACATGTATAATGTTTTGATGTTCGAAAACAATTAGTGATTGACCAAAGTAAAAACGCCAATTTACGACCATATTCATGCGATGGACAGATTTCACGGAAATTTTTGATCTCCATCAATAATATATGGTTGTTATAATTTTGTCGAATAGTTTTGAAAACATGCATTACAAACATCAGGAAAAAAATTAGATAAAGTATATCTAAAATCTATGTGGTTTAGGAACAATACGATGATTTTCGTCTTTGACAATACTTTCAAATAGTTAAGTGGTGGAATATTATTATATAAGTGAGCTTGACAAATTCGCGGAAAATAATTTACTACCTCAAATTTGTTTTATTTCGTGATTATCGGTTTACGCGCAATAAATCAATATTATGTAAACCGTAAGATGTAAAGATGCATCACTTTAGCAAGGCATAATGACCATATCAACATTTTTCTTGGTTGTATTATTTATTGAATAAAGTCACTCAAATTATTTCACGTGCTTGCATTTGTTTGCAAAAACAAAACAAAAAAACGATCTATGTACGAATATTTATGTGTTATTAATTATATATGTATTTTCTTATACTTATCCTCAATGCAAAAATTGAACTTAAATGTTATATTTTCGAAGTTGTTTCTACGCACTCAGTAAGATGGTATTTTTAACATATATATAACATATCATTGGTGTGCTTATGGTGGCAACTACATAATTGTTACTACAATTGAGAGCAAATACCGATATAATCAGGACCGTAAGTAATTTAATCAGCGATTTCTTTCATTCAGAATCAGCATTCAGCAGATCTGTCATTCTTCTCGGTGCATTTCTTATTCAGTTATTTGTTAATATTAAGAGAACGGAGCGAGAAGTCACTAATTAATCAATCTCGTATACCTCATTCTCTTTGAAGCCGGATGGGGCAGGACCAGATGGAGTAACTGGCGGGTTTTCTATTGCAACTGGCACTTGTTGTCCAGCTTGTCCACTAGAAGATTGGAAATATCCTGCTGCATTTGGATTTTGATTTGCATACAAAAGTGGACTCATATACATTCCACTTGGATGGGCAAGTGTTGCGTGTAATGACAACAGCTCTTTATACATTGTAGGATTATTGTTATTCATTTCGGTATATAAATGTTGCAAGTATGTGGGAACAAGTTGTAGAGCTTGAGTATGCGTTATTTCTGGATGATCTTTGACGATCTTCATATTGAGTAACTGTAACAGTACATCCGAACGAAAACCAAAAATGCGGTTTGATGTTACTCCACCGGTTGCATTACCTAATTGACCGCCGAAAGCACCGCGATCATATGACATATATTGTGCAGTTTGAACACTACGTGTCTTTTCTGCTTCATATTCTGCCCAAGCTGCCTTGCGTTCAGCATCATTAAGATTCTCGCTTTCTTCGTTCTCTAAAAGCGAATCGTGTTCATGATACTTAAATATCATCGATTCGTGTTTACTGAGTAGTTCTGCAAATAACCGATCTTTTGGTAAAATAGGTATTTCCCGTTCACTTGCTGGTTTCAACTCATAAGAATAAAGTTCCTGTAGATCAGATTGATTGTAGTGACGAGAAATTTGTTGTTCATCTATAACTCTTTTAGCTGTTGCCTGTTTTGCTACCTGACGCTCATATACCTTTTGCTCCATTGTGCCCATGGCTATGAGTCGATAAATATAGCAAGGCTTTTCCTGACCAAAACGATACACTCGAAAAATGCTCTGGGTGTCATGTGAAGGATTCCAAGAAACGTCGAATATGACAACACGATTTGCAGCAACCAAGTTTATACCTAAGCCACCAGCTCGTGTTGAAATGAGAAACAGACGACCACGCAAATTGTTAACATCATTAAATTTTTTGCACATCGCTTCACGACTCTCGACGGAACATGAGCCATCAAGACGAAAATAATCAACTCCCGGCTGCCAGCAACCTTTAAAATCGCCGACATCACCTAAAATTATAAATCATATTAAATTCATTTATCTTTATATTTATAAATAAATATATTATTTTTGCCTTCATATTCGTATCCTTTAGTCCTACTGTCTATTAATGACAAAAAATGTTCGATTACATCGATAGATTGTAAGGATTGCGAAAACACCAGAAGTTTGTCACCAATAACCTCACATTCTTGTAGCAAGTTCATCAGTATCACCAGTTTCGGGGAATGATTTATATTGTTCAACTCCTTTTCCTCCACAAAACGTTTCCACCATTCTGATGGATCAGCTTCTGGTTGTGGCGGTTCAAATTCTTCAATATCACTATCTTTATCTATCTGCTTGCGACCGGATGAACGGGCAGATTTACTTCTACTTTGTACACCACCAGTTCCACTACCACCACCGCCGCTGGCGAATGATTTTGATGAATCCACAGACGTTTCTGAACCGGTGTCACTCTCAGCATCATCATCATCATCATCAATAAAATCCTCCATTGAGTCTGAGTCATTAGCCTGCTGTCGTTTACGAATAACCGTATCACTATTCATTCGTAAATTCATCGGATGAGTCCATATTCGGCGCAAATCCTGAAAATCTTGAAATAAACGTGCTCCTTTTCCGCTAATATCAGAGCCACTAAGGTCGCGCTGAGTCGTCATGTAATATTCGTATAGCTGCTGTTGCAGATCCGAGAGAGTTGTATACACAGTATATTCGTGCTTTGGCGGTAAATATGGTGCCAGCACCGAATAATCACGTCTCTGAATGCATCCTTCCAACATTTTGTGCAAAATGTGGGATCGATGCTTCATAAGACGAATATCACGCTCAGTCGAATCTGTGTATTGACCATTGGTTATAGGATTCACAAACCGATTTAAATACTCCTTATATGTGCCAAGAAGGTTCGGTTTGATAAATTGAATCATGCAATAATCTGTAAAATATATAAAGGAAGGAAAATYATTGTATTTATTCAATTATACAAACATAATAATGTATTATATTATATTTAGGGACGAAATGAAACTTGGTGAACTTATGAAACATTTACAACCAATTATTAATGTAACTAAATTGTGTATGAACGCGATATTAAAGAAATTAAAGAAGTGAGAAATTGTAGACTTATCTCTTCACATTCAAGGAAAATATTATTGTAGTCCATTTTGATCAATTCCACAATATTTAAGTATGGACTGTAACCCTATTATTACAATCAGTATTGCCTATTTTTTTGGCTGATATGAAGTAGTATATTTATTAAATCATGAAAAGTGGAATGAGTTCAACTGATATAAATCGCATTTTGTATATCGATTTTATTACTGTATCCTTTAGAAAAAATACTCTATAAATAAATCATTGTCGGTCACTCGAAATTATATTTTTGTATTTAATAATTTTAATTCTGAGCTAAAATATTTATAACAAGCTAAGTAAAGTCGTAACAGATTTAAATTTATTTAAATATAAATAAGTAAAAACATTCAAGATCCATACTTACATTCTTTAAGATTGTTCTGAAGTGGTGTACCAGTTAGAACAATTCGTCTTTTAGTTCGCATTTTAGTAACAGCCTTACTAATGGAGGTTTTCTCGTTTTTAAGTAAGTGACCTTCATCACAAACAACTAGATCTGGACCTGGGTCCACTAGCGTTTGCTGCAATATTTCACGTTGTTTCTTGCGTAAACCTTTTGCCTTTTCGTTAGCCAATATACGATACATATCGTAGCCTATAACGCATGCTCCACCCTCTTCGAACCATTCGTTTAATTTGAAAATTCTGGTTGGCTTGTCCTTGTACTTGGACATGTCATATACTTCCACATTACGTTTATTAGCAAATGCAATCCAGTGATGGAATTCACGTGCCCAATTATTGAGTGTACTCAAAGGAGTTATTATTAGAACGCGTTCTACTCCGGTTCGTCTTGAATTTACTAATAAAGTGTGGGAAAGGGTTACTATTTGTAATGTCTTTCCCAAACCCATGCAATGAGCCAAAATGCAACCGGAACCAGCATTATCTTCAGCCTCCTTCATTGTTTCGAAACAAGCATCCCACATAAATTTCACACCAGCTACTTGATGAGGTTTTAACTTTTTTAAAATACCTCTATCAACTTCTAGCAAAGGTTTTTTAGTTTCCTCATCAAAGTCCAGCACCAATTCAGTGACCTCAACATTTTCTGGCTTTTCGTAAATTTGATTGTACAACTTTTGACGTTCCTCTATACGTTTGCGTCGCTCTTCTTCCTCTTTAGTTGCATTTTTTGTGGTAATGTCTAGATCCTTGGTTTTTATAATTTTGCGGATATGTTTGCGTTTATTTTTATTTTTCTCATCAGCATCTTCCTCATCTGATTTAGCACCCTTTTTGACCTTTCCCTTCCGCTTAGCATCGCTATCATCCTCATCACTGCTTTCTTTACCACGGCGGAGGCGTCCGCGTTTTTTGGGAACTGGCTGTGGTGTGAAGTCGGAATCATCATCACTACTTTTCTTTCTTTTATTAAAAACTCTCTTTTTGCGTGCTGGTATCACTTCACTGTCACTACTTTTGCCATCCGACTCCACTTCAGATTGATCGTCAAAGTTGTTAACGTTCTCATATGTAGCTGAGTCTGATTCATCTGAATCAGAATTCATAACTAATTTTCTAGTTGATGCTGGTGACCTTTTTTCGTTGAAAGAATTACTATTATTTTTTATAGAATTATTTCCACCGTTGACTTTAGTAATAGTCAATTTTTGGCTTAAAAGGTTTGAAGAAGTTGGAAAAATGGTTCGTTTTATGCGAACAGTGCATTGCCTTATGCGGGGCAGCGCTCCCTCAAAAGGATTTGATTTTTCGTTTTGAGCCAATTCGTCTGATTTTGTCGAAATTTGATTTGATGTTTCTTTTTCCTGGTCTTCCTCACTGTCACTTAACTCTATCAGAGTACAATTATTCCTATTCTTACGGTCAGGTAAACGCCTAGACTGGGTTTCGGATATCAGTTTCTTATTTTCTTTAATTTTATTCACTATTGGTTTTTCCAATAGTTTTTCTAATGGTACAACACGCACTTTGAATTCATTTCCAGAATTTTGCAGGGCTGATATTTGTTCCGAACTGTTATTTAAAGATATTATGTTCGATAAACGAGCTTGTTTGCTTCTTTCGTTCTGGGAATCAGATTCATTTTTGTCCTTACTTTTTGGGTCAAATTTGGAGTTAACTTTAATATTGGCCGTTGAGCTATAATTATTACTGTCTTCCGCTGAATTTGCATCAGAATCCGTATACTTTTCCTGTCCCATAGATGCAATTTTACAAAAAAAAAACTACGCAGTTCCTGTTATGGAAACAATTATTCACCAGTAGTGATCGGTTCTATAAYGTAAACGAAAACATTAGCCTTTTCAATTAGGAAACAACTGTATCTGCAAAAAAAGGCATATTTATTATATTAATACATATGCAGAATTATGTTTGAAATCTATATAAATTCAATTTAAAAACTACTTGTATTTTTTCATTATACCAAATCGTCTTGCTTTTTCTGGAYCTATTTTATAATGTACACAAAGATTTATCAAACTCAAGCAAAAGGAAACTCACTCCATTCGTGAGAGAACGGAACTTGTTCTTAAATATCACTTATTCCAATTGTAAAGTAGTACAAGTTTTCAAATGAATGAATCTCTTGTTTAATATAAAACATTTTAAACGCACCTAGATATGCGGTATGTGCATTTTACACCAAGCAAATAGTTTTTTGTAAAGAATTAAATTTTCAATACAACCGAAGTAAATAAAAAAAAGTCCGGGTCTCACATATTTCAATTAAGTTGAATGCGTAAAGTAAATATAATTTGGTTTTATCTTTTTTTAGGTTTTAGCGAGGATTTTTTGTGCAATCCCTTCTTAGAAAACACAAATAGTCAAACGCCGCTAAAAATCGGAATTTTTAACTTTGCAGGTATACATAGATCAACGCAAAGATGTGTTTCGTGAGTATACTGCCAGATGAGCGTTCGCGTGTCGTATAAAATCAATTATTCACAATCATATCATAAAAATATTTTTTGGTTCTTTACGTTTTTTATAACTTCTATTGAAATTAAGCAGTTTACGTTTTTCAAATTAAATGTCAAATATATATATCAAAACCTATCAGTGCTGTTCGTGTAGGGGCTTGAAAAGATTAAAATGAATTCGATTAATTTTTAAGTACAAAATACATGCTATTATATGAGCTTAACAGGTATAAAATGAATTGTTATTGAAATGAGATCTTAAAAATTCTGTTTTAATTTTTTCTTACTATAATGGAGTCAACTTAACAAAAATGAGAAAACAAATACAATAATTTTGAATTACAAGYGATTTCCGAATAAATCGTTGCATTCTTCACCTGTTAATCGATAACATTGGAACATTGTTAGGTAAATTAGAACCATTGTGTTCAGACACGAAAGCTTTTGTTCCATATTGTTGAGAAATTTTCTTTAGACGGGAATTCGCGTAAGGATTCATTATTGAATTATTCAAGGTTACATATAACTACGTTATCGCATGTTATGTAGTTTCAGCTTAGACACCAGACATTCTATGTAGAAATTTCTTTAGTATGTATGTATTTTCATTTAGTTCTTGGGTTCCCAGCTWGTCACGGCTACCGAAATGCCACTAAATTGACGGATTTAGAGGAGACAGTGCAAATCATGCGATCTTTGTCTAGGAAATGGATGAGCACTCATTCGTACACAAAAGTTTCGGGTAGTTTTGTCCATTCSACCTAAAAAATCTCATAGAAACTAACATACATACTTGCATATAACATGGTAAATCTCAGGAAGCGCTGTTGGGAAATTAACCGATGATTTTACCTGTAGGTGACTTATAAGACTCATTTGAATYTGCATCGGTTGTGTTCATGAAAGGTAACTATAATCGAACTGTGAATACGCTAAATGGGCATTTAAGAGAGATTGAATGTACCATTGTTGACAATTAAGTGACAATTCATGGTATGTTCAATACACTGTGAAATTAGAATATTAGACGAAATGAGAGGCTGTGTCCGAAAAATAATAAATTGAAAAACTGAAAAAATGTTCAGATGAGGAAAAAATTTGTAATGAGGGAACCGCATTGCTCGTAACGCAACATCGAAGTAGACATAATTGAGCCAAAGTTAAATTCAGTGAGCGTCAGGATAAAGAAACGTGGGTAATTGTTAGATTTTTTTGTAACAGGTGAGGTTTTAAAGTTGATAGGAAATGAGATTTAATAATTTTAGATAAAAGTATTGTGCCCCTATAAAGTGAAAATATAAATAATGAACACATTCTTGCGGAGAAAAAGCAAACGATGATGCAAGAACTTTTGCATTCATTGAAAGTTTTGTTTCCCCTTCTTGGTATAGAGAAATTAATTGACAACTTTTGTTTGTAATATTTGTACGTTACAGTGAAACAGGACTCTGACAAAACGATATTCAATTAAAAAGGTATTGTGATAATGGCGCAACTGATAAAACAAGATATGAGCAGTACAATGTCCGATTCAGAGGTGAGTGCTTCTGGTGGTGTACTCGAAGATAGTGATACGAATTCTAGTAGCAGTTCTAGTATGAGCTCTTCAACTTCTAATTCAGACGTGATTGATTTGCAATTAGATACACTGGAGCTAGCTAAAATAAGAAATGAATTGTTACGTTTGCCGCGGGGTTTGTGTGAAAGTATGAAAATCTTTCATGAGTTTTTCTCAGTAGACACATGGAATAATATACCTGAAGCGATTCGAGCAGGTTTGGAAAAGCATTTACCAGATTTCACTAATATGCTTACCCCTCAAGAAATATCTGTGGAGATGCATCGTACTTTATCTTTGCTTTTTAACGGTGGCTTAACGCGATTTGGCCACTCCCCTCTTTTTGACTTGCAACAGGAATTGGAAAGTGGAAATTTTAGGCCTGACGTTGTGCGGCTACGTCAAAGCATTGCTAAATCACGACGACGTGAACAGCGTTTTCAAAGATGTGAACGACTTAGTCAACTTGCTAAAGAATTGTTTTTGTCTCGTGAACGCCTTTTGCAAATTGCTTACAAATCTGCCCCAAGCAGCAAACTACGGACAGAACGTGCAACAAAGCGCGAACAAACCATTTTTCAAGCTGATACAAAACTTTGTACTGTGCGTTGTCGAAAACGCTTCAGAAAAGAATTGGATAATATCACAGATCAGTTGGGCATTAAACCTAATGAGTTAAGTGCTGACGAGGCGGATGTTTCCTCGGTCGCAAATGTCACTGAGGAAAGCCATTTCAATTTGAAATCTGAAATATCATCTGCATTGAAGTTACCTGCTTCTGGTACTGATCGTTTGATTTTCAGTACATTGTTTAAAAGACGAAAAAATCTTGCTGACGAAGATGTGATACGCACCGATCAGAATACGCAACAATCTAGATTATCAAATCGAAATTTCCGATCGTATATACGAGAGCACAAGCGGCGGAAAATTACAGAGCCGGTATTTATTTTATTATATATTTACTTATGTATGTCTAATTTCTGATTAAATTTTGAATTTTCAGACTTTACCAGACTTTGAAACTTCCGATATACGGTTGCGAGATGTCTGTGCAAGGGCACAGATGGGTGGGAATTTTAAACAATTTTTCGGTGTGGGTAAAATTATTGGAAGGAAAACTAAACCTAAACCGGTTTCTTATACGGATCCTCCAGCATTAGTACCAATTACGGCCAGTGATCAATATTGTGACACATATGGAAAGAACGAAAATGAGGTCAAATTAGATATTCTATCGATTGAGGGAGGTTCAAAAAATGTAAAAGAACAACAGGTTGAACATTTTCAACAGCGTTTATCTGAACATTCAAATGGAACCTTACAGCATCCGTTTCTTCCTGAAGATGGTGCACCATTTAACATACTAGATGGTGAAGTGGAACTTCAACAAGAAGAAGTTGAAACCTACGGTAACTGCGATGAGGCTTTACCAAGTTTCGTAATTTCCAATGAAGTTGTCCTACCCACGATTGAACAAACTGAAGTACCCCCACAGAAACTATTGCAAACGCCTCACAAAGTAGACGACAGTAATGCCGATTTACAGGGTAAATATCCATTGTTAGAAAATACTTGTCAAAGTACTTTAGCTGAGCAAAATATACCAAAGCTAGAGTCTATTTTTGCAAAGGTGAACAAAACACCTCTCAAAGAAAAGGCGCGATCGAATTCTCAATTAAACTACAATGCAACCAATATTTCATCGGCAACTGGAGCATTAATAACTCATATAAAACGACAAACGCAACCCTTGGTTTCACCGACAAAAAGTCTTATTCCAACGACACTTGAATCATCTGAATTAATACAGGAGACTCATGCTTGCTTCTTTTCGCTTATACGTGATTTATTTTGCGCAACACCCCATCACCGAATGCAATACAATGAACTGCGTATTAGGATCGATATCTGGTTACGCAATCCTATAACTGCTTTAAACGATTGGTATTCTCAGTCTGATAACTGGTCAGCATTATTAACATCTGCTATACATTTTTTGGCTGGAGATTTTTCCGATCAACCAGACGAATATGTTCCATACTTAGAATTCAAATCCCAACAAAATATTTTTCAGTGGATAGGAGCAGGTCGTGACTCTGACACCCGTCTCTCTAAGTTGTGCACTTATTGGTTGCAACGCCGTGAAATTTCGGATAAAAAGCCGAGTGCTGCTTGCCAAGTAATTACGGATGATGGAAAGGAATCTCCAAATAATATAAAAACAAATAATAACACTTACAACTCTAACGAAATAGACGATGCTCCAGTATCATTCGATGGTGGTATATCCCCACCACCTCCACCACGCTGTCCTACGACATGGACGGTCTGTGCGGCTACACCAGAGGAAATTGTGGAGTTTCAACGACAGGAACGTGAACGTTTTGAGCAACCGCACCGTGCTTACACTTACCATATGCATGGTTACGAAAGTGTAGTCGGTCCAGTTAAAGGAATATACACACAAATGTATGCTTTAACTAAGGCTCGTGGACATAGTATGATGGTTGGGAATCGTCCAAATTTTGTCACCATTTTAACATTAGTTCGTGATGCAACTGCACGTTTACCGAATGGGGAAGGCACTCGGGCCGATATAGCCGAATTGCTTAAGAGCTCGCAATATATAAACTTAAAAGAAGGGGAAAATGTATTACAAACAACGGTGAGCGGAGCATTAGATCGCATGCACACAGAACATGATCCATGTGTGCGTTATGATCCAAAGCGTAAAATTTGGATCTATCTCCATCGAAATCGGAACGAAGATGATTTCGAACGAATACATCAGCAAAGTCAGGGTGTAGGGAAATCCAAAAAAGTTGCACATCGTAAATCTAAAGCAAAGGTCGCATTAGCCAAAGCAACTTCAGAAATAAATGATCCCAATTCTGTTTTACTTACATGTGAGGATGAAGTTAATGTTGGAACTGTAAGCACAGCAAACACCACTACAAAAACTAGCGCAGCTTTTTCTATGCCTGCATTAGTACCAGCAAATCCCATCATTGTAAGTAGTCAAAGTGCCATTGAGCAACAAAAAATACCACTCGTTATCACTAAACCATCAGGGAATCGTTCGCTTCCTGTCCCGCCATTAAAGTACAACATACCGCACCAACAGCAGAAATCTTTACTTAAAACGGCTGTTCAATCACAATCGCAACGGCATCAAGAGCATCGGCAAATCAATAACACTACTGGTATTGATACACAAATACCACAACAGCAAAGGATTCAACAGCGAATGACAATCTCAACAAAAAATGCAACAATAAATGAAGTTGTTTCAGAAGAAAGTAAGGTTAACAA
Organism: Bactrocera latifrons; assembly: GCF_001853355.1. NCBI lineage: Eukaryota > Metazoa > Arthropoda > Insecta > Diptera > Tephritidae > Bactrocera > Bactrocera latifrons. The sequence goes on along the minus strand of NW_017537212.1, from coordinate 617,560 downwards.
ACAGTTAAATTTAACTATGTCACCAATCAAGTCTAACTTAACGACGATAACAACGGGAAATGTTAACTCTACCCCAATCATTGTTGCTACGCCATCTGGTCTTCAAACTGTACACGTTTCCAGCGCTACAGTTGTGACACCATCCACAGGCACATCTGTTTCAATAGCATCACAGAAATCTCCATCTCTTAGCGCCACTTTCAGTGGAAAAAAAGTGGCTCTAAATAAACCTATCATTATAAATCAAGTGAAGTGTCAGCCTACATTAAGCGGGACACTGCAACCCAAATCCGCTTCACACCAAGTGCTTAAGCAACAAAATATTGTTTACGCTCAACAACAACAGAAGAATACACAAGGTTTCATCATTCCGATCAGCATGTCAAATTCTATTTCGAATGCTACTGACGTTGAAGTTCAAAATATTATCACCAAAGAAACAAATGTGCGAACTTTACCACTTTCATCAATTTCCACGGGTGGTTCTACAACCATTTACATGGATAATACAAAGTTGGTTTCTAATGTGGGAAGTTTGTCATCAGAACAGGTACAACAAAACAAATCACATGGAAAAAATATTATTCGAATTGTGCCAAGCATCAGTGGCAGTGGAGTAAAATCGATTTTTCAATCTGCACCAGCTGGATCGGTTGTTACTTCCAGGAAACCTCCCGTTCATGTTATCGGTCACCGTGTTGTGACAGGGGGTAGTGGGATGGGAACAATGCGGGCACAGACGCAGCAAAGTAAATCATTTGGTAATATTTCGCTTATGAGTAGTAATAGTGGGACGCAAACATTTGGGGTATCATCGGTGGTATCTGCTGCTGGCGGTTCTACGCTTATAAAAATGTCTCCACATACATTTGCAACTTTACAGCACAAACAAAATCAGCAGATACTTGTGAAGAAATCTTCTCCTTCAACGCCTCTTACAAATCAACAACATCGTGTAATCGACAAGTCCACACTTTTAAGTAATTTAATAGATCATTTTTGTATTTGTTAAAATTTATAGTTGATTTTTTTTTTTTCAGAAAATTGTACCGTTGTTGCCCAATCTGGTGGTCTAACTACGCAAACTATAGGTAAAAAGGTCTTTATGCATCAAACATCAAACGCAGGACTTGTTCACAAATCCGTCGTTAAAGATGCAGCTTCTGTTGGATCACAAACCTCTTCAACGCCAGTAGCTGAGAAAGTGCATACTATAAATACAACAAATCTTACTTCTCAACAACAGAGAGCCCTTCTACAGAACTTAAAGCAACAGCAAAGCATTCAATTGAAGTCCGTGCAAGTGGTTCCCAGTGAGTCATCTAATCCACAGGCACAATCACAAATAAATCAAGTCGTGTCGCGCGCTCAAACCTTGGCGCTATTACCCTCGGTAGCGAATAGTGACATTGCAGTTGGACAACAAGCAAGCAATAAATCTCTAGGTGGCATGGTTCCTCAGGCCCAAAGCCTCTCACGTGTTTTAAAGGTGAGCTCAACGAATTCTCAGTCTCAGCAGCAGCAGCAAGCTATGGCAATAGCTGGAAATGACACTCCCGTAGGGACAACAGCGAGCGGAACTCGAATTCTCACAACTTCTACCGGACAAATAATATCACTGGAGAGTTTGCTCCAAAAACAAAGTAGCAATGTTTCGTTGAAAACAAACCTCAGTGGTAATGTGGGTGCTATTGTTAAAAACGTTCATTCAGCCAGTATTTCACATCAACAACAGCCCCACCTACTGACATCAACTGGTAATACAACTTCATATACCGTTGTATCGCAGGCAAGAAATGTAAATACACATCGTCCCACCACATCGCAAACATCGGATAGCGTGAGTACAACAAAAACTACACTCGTAAGCGGAGGTACTGGACGCATCTTTATGTCGACTGGTGGACAATTGACTACTCCTCAGATAACCAAAGTACTCGGCAAATCTGGAGTGTCTACAAATTCATCTACTACTGCGACCACAGGAGGCAATATACGTGTAATCAAAAATACATCTAATATTGGAGGTGTTTCAAATAGTTTTAATGTTACAAGCTTACAAGGGAAACAAGTCGTTTTTGCTGCAAAGCCATCTACGACCATATCTAAAAATCTTGGAAGCTCTGCTCAATTACAACAACTACATTCCGCTGGTGTTGTAATTGGTGGACAAACGTTAAAATTACAGCGAAACGTGAGTTTATACCTAAAAAAGTAAATGTTTATATACTTGGTAAATACAAAATGTAATCTTTTACAGCTGCAACAACAAAATAAGATTGTTAATTTAACGTCCACAAACACTGGTAGTAATAGTGGTGTTCTTCCTACTCAGCAAGGGTCTCAAATGCAAACTGTTATAATGGGAAACCAAATTTTACGGGTTCAACAAATGCAAACTGCAGTGAAAACTGTAGCCTCAAGTGGAACAGCGACTCAACAACGTGTGGCAAGCCTACCGGTTGGTAATCTAATTACCGGAAGCTCGGCTTTAAATAACGGTAGTGAGACATCCAACAATGCGACTGCAATTAACTTACCAAAAACTGTGATGCTTGGCTCTGGCGCGCAGACAATACGTTTACAACAGTCACAACAATCGGTTCCAATGACCCATCATCTGCAGCCCGTATCTACACAGTCACAGACTCAGCTGGTTACTGTTAAAAATTCATCTCAACAGGTACTTTTTAATAAGCATTTGAGACTGTTTTAGTAAATCAAGTATCGAAAATAATCAGGGCGTGAAAACATCTAATCCTGGACGTGTGGTTTTGGCTGTACAGGGAGGTGGGCAAATATTTCTTTCTCCTAACTTTCAGGGGAATACATTAAACCTGAAAACATTACAAAATATGAAAGTGGTTTCCTTATCATCACATTCAGCGACTTCTGCGAGCAATTCAAACCAGAGCGAGGACAAGTCATCAGCTACATCGCAGAACTTTGGTAACRGTAACTCTTAAAGAGAGTTCTATTATGAGGAATTCTGTTTTATGAGTAGATTGTGAAAAATGAGAAAATCTTACAAAAAAATTTGTATGTCCAATACACTATTATAAACTTAAGAAACCATTAATTAGTAATTGACATAATAGCTAAAATACATATAATGTACGAGCAAATATCCTTTGATAAGAAGTTTACGTTCAAAACAATCGTAGTTCTAGTAAACATTAAATAGTAACAAAACAAAGCAGATTTTGAACAGTTATAATTTTATTTCTTCAGTTCTCTTTTTAACTAAAAGCCTTTATTTGTTTTTGAAGAAAGTTTAATTAAATATACTAATTCCCAGTAAAATTTTAACATTACATATTTTAAAGATAAGGTAGATTATAATATTAAAAACGTCTACCCATGCCGTATGCTGGTACATTACCAAGCATTCCTACAGAACCAGATCTATTTGAAACTTGTGAAATATTCAGACTTCCAGGACCTGTAATTCCAGGTATCCCTGTTGTACCTGTACTCGATGAATCCCCAATGGCAACAACTGCATTGCCTATTCCTCCTATAGGTCTATTGTGTGCTCCTTGGTTAGCTTGTATATCAGACAAACAAGCTTTCCATTCCTCTAAACGGCTGTAGTGTTTATTCAGAAGTTGCTCTTTGCGAGCTATTTCATTACGCAAATCCTGATTTTCGTCCTTTATTAACATATCTGGCTTTAGTGTTGAAACAAGGAAACGTTTTTGAAGAAAAAATGCCTCCATTTGCCGTGCAACATCAATAAACCGATTTGTTGTTTTTTGAACTTCCAACTCGATTTCATCCTTGTTAGTGCCTGTGTTAGGTTCTGGCTTCGTCAGTGATAAAAGACATGCTTGGAAAGCTTCCTCAAACTCGTCCATAAGATTTCCATTATCGTTGTTTGAAGAAGACATAATAAGTATTGCGAACAAGTTCTACAAATATTGCGGACAAATCTACTTAACTCAATAACAAGGCACTTTACGATGCTCAATAAATAAAACCAAAGATGTGTGTAATGTTGCCACTTCTTAAAAATTCAAGTAAATTTAAAGTTAAATATAGAGTAAGCAAATATTTTTTTGTTAAAAAATTTTAAAATTAAATTTTCATATTATCGTTTTTCCTTTTCACTGCTAAATGTTGATGTTCATATATCCTTAAAAATCTATACTAATAGAAGTGGCAGCGGAAAATTACTGTCAAAAATTGATCATTCCTATAGATTTTGTACGACACATACTTAAATAAAAGCGGCGGTCACATCGAGGGTTGAAAGCTTCGATTTTGGCAGCACGTTACGTCGCATCTCAACAGCCAATGTACATTGCTAACAATCTGTCAAAAACATTGCTATTGAGGTTGCCAATATTCTTGTGTGGGCATATGAAATCATGAAATAAATGGCGTCGGAATAAAGTATATTTCTCCTATTTTTATTTTCCACATAAATTTTCTTCATACATATAAAAATTTTAACACTACATCAGCTCGAACTTGCCTGCCCGACGCCTTTTCGCAAATGATTATGTTATGATAACAAATGACCGAATACAGATTTGGCAACGGCAATGGCAATAGATTTGACAATTAGTATGCCATAAACTTTAGCCTGTCGAGATGCCCCGTAACTCAAACTCTTGTGTACATATATATGATCGTTCATACTTTTTTACGCATGTAATTATGTTTTGCACAATGTGTATGGGTTAGTTTCCGCTCTATAATCCTCTCACAACAAAGCGAAGAAAGCCAAGGATATGTCAGAATAAATGCTGTGCTCTCTGTATTTCTCTCTAATTAAAATGGCGTTCGAATAAGATGAAAACATTTGGCTCCCTTTGCTTTCCTACGCCTTGATTTGAATTAATCATACAAAAGCATACATCGAAGTAATCTGTCAAAGCAAATGCTCGAGGCAAAAGTTATAGGTGAATCAGCCATAAGAACTTTGTAGACTGCTTGGTAAGCTATGAAAATAAATATTCGTTACATATGAATAACCAACCTTCAATCGATATACGATATACGTAGATCCACATTGATGTGCGGAACRCAATGCTYGGGACAGACTGCAGCAGCACGACAGAGAACTGAAAATGGTGTTGTGAATCCTACATGAACCTTTGTGAGAGGGCAGCAACATAGCAATGGCCGGCATGTACACAAAACTACGCAGTTGTCCATWTTGCATGTACACAATTTCGTTGTGGCCATACTWATACCTTGCACTTCAATGAAATTTTAATATTTTGTTCAAAGTGAAATTTTGTATGCAAAAAGAAGTAAATAGTTAAATTTATTCGTTTAAAATTAATAATTGTTATTACAAATGATGTAACAGAGCTATTTTATGCTTTTATTTGTAAAATAACGTCAGGTTTGTTAGAGCTTTGAATAATTTTACTTTTTACATATTAGTAGCATCACCACTCTTCCTCATCTCTCTACTATCAACTCTACAGTCGTCCTACTGTCGTTGGCAAATATAAGAAAATATTGAAGTTAGCGAGAACGACAACTGTCGGCCTGCAGTCGTGTAGCTATCAAAATAGGTCTGTCTTTAAGAACGTGTGTTTTTTAATATTTGACAGATGTCGTTTGCTGTCTGTCGCGAGCATTGTGTTCAACACATGACTTCGGAATACTATTTTTATTTTTCTACAATATTCCTTTATTCATTTAATACTTCATTAGTTGTTTACATAAGTAGGTATAATATTATATAAAATCTGCTTTATATTAAAAATAATAACAAATAAGAACACGTTTATATTATGAATTATGAGAATTAATTTAATTTGTATATTTTTGCATAAACGTTAAACAAGCTAAATTAATTATGTACATATACTCCTGTTGCTCCTGAATCGTAGAAAATTGTTTAAGCTACTACGGGTTTTAAATCGCCGTCTTGTAATTATGTTTGTTTTTCCCACACTTAGCACCATTGCTGAAATGAACATACATAGTAGTAACTTGGAAATCCTCTTATTCGATAACTCTTACCTACATATTTCGTCCGCACGATATTGACATTGTTGAAATGGATATCTCCAGCGATGATACCGACTTTAGTCCAGTTCGTCACAAACAATTGCGCTTGTTATCAAGTAGCGACGAATAATTATGTAGCAATCTAAATCTTTTTTCCTTATTTCTATTCTAATTTTTTGCCTAATCTACCAATTTTTCACCTGTATGAATTATGTTTTTTAAGTTTTAATGCTCAATAAAATKCCATATTAACATATAATTTGTATGCATATCTGAAATTTTATAGTTTTCAACATTTTTTACACGGTTTTTCGAAGTAAATATAGTACTTTATTTAATCTTATACGGTTTTCAGATGACATGGAACGTATCTCCCCTTTTTMTATAGGATTTTTTTTGMATTTCAGGTGACGATATGTATTATGCACATAGTGCTCTTAATTGCTTTTTTGGTAGGTACGAGAATTGTGTTACTACATACCAATAAATTTAACTCGGAAATTTAAATTTTCTGATAATACGATGTTATTTTTTTACTTCAAATGGTCATAATTTTTACATCCGTATAAATAAGTACAAATATATGTACATATAAGTATACTCTGTGTAAGCAGTATGTATGTATATCCATGTAATGGAACTGAGGCAATGCTGCCAGTGCGCAGGCGTATGAATGATTTCTAATTACAGTTCACATATGTATGTATATACATATATTTCTAACAGTTACAAATGTATATTTCTATGCGTCTATTGTATTATGTCTATATACATATGTATGTACATATTTATACGTACGTACATACGTATCTTATGAGCTATGATCTCAATAGCTCATATTTATGATATTCACGTTCTCGTTGTAGGAATTTTGCACTTTCCTTTTATATATGTGCATATGTACATTAATTTAAGCRTATATGTATGTATAATGCTTATATATGTATGACATTTCGCGGTTGATTTGCTAATTTTATTGAAGACTRTATCTTTCTCGCCTTCGTTGGGTAGCAGCTGATGACAACGCTTTCCGATTTTTCTCTAAATTTTTGTTTATGTTTTTAGATTCTAGTATGTGGTCTACCAAATTCCAAATTCGAATTCCAAAAGTAACAAAACAAAATAAAAGTATCAAATAATGTATACAACTTTCAAAAAATTAACTATTTATTTAAGTATTTAAAAGAAAAAAATTATTTTTAATATTGTATATTGTCGCACCACCCGTTGTCTTCTGCTTGCATTCTTCTCGGCATTGATTCAACCAGATTTTTACATACTTATATTCGGACTAATCTTGTTCCAATCTTCTTCTAATSCATTCCTCAACTGGTTCTTCGAAGTGCAGCCTGCCATTATTTCGCGACATTTATAAAACTACTATTTTAAACTGCACTGATTGACTTACGATAATCAAATGATAAGTCTTCAGGCTTTTAATTAAGTTTCGGATAGATATAACGGAATATTTAACGTTACGTTCTATAGAAAWACAATAAGCCCCACTTTTAATGTGAAAAGATAGCTTTGCTTAGTTTTTGTTTCATGCGGTTAATTCTACGTTACTTTGACATTTTTGTTGATTTTTAACAATAGGGAAAAGGTCCAGTTGAACATCGTAGAAAGTTTGTTTTGTGCTTGCCTGACTTTCAATGTGACTGGCTGTAATAAAATTAGAGTTGTTTGCAAAGAAAAAGGAATAAACTGAGCATCTAGCAATAGTGGATATCATTTGAGCGGTCAGCTTTTCGCTGACGTCACGCATGTACTCGTGTTCCTTTCTTTGGTGAATATTTATGAACCATCGGAATTTGGTAATTGGATACCTACTGTAAAAACTATATAAAATACGTATACATACATATACTTAGTAAAGGATGACGCCTTGTTATTACGCTGCCACAAGCGGATATAAGGTATAATTTGTTAATAATTTAAATATTTTGGAAAATTTTGTGGTTATACATTTTAACTAAACTTATAGCGTGCGTGCCAAAATTAACGCAATATTTGAATTTGCGCCATTTCAAAATCAAAATAATCTTAACAGTTGTCGAAGTTAAAAAACTATTCCGAACATATTTTGTGTGAAATTTTCGAACAGCGGCCACCAAGCTTTGTTCAAAGAAAACGAATTAATTTATTAATAGTACTTTCATTCATTTGTACAAGAATTAACCATCACTCGTCAGGAAATTAAAAAAAATTTAAATTTCTTCGTTTTCTGAAGCCAACTTTACTTTTTAACACGCGGTAAAAAAATGATTTTTCAGCGCTCATTGTTGCTGYCGCGTTTATTCGTACTTGAATAATGCAAAATCTATTGGCATGAGGAATTTTCGACAGTAATTTGCCGCTATTATTTAGAGATGGCAGTTAAGAAGCACGCCACCTGGTGCGAGTTTCCGCTCGGCTCGTCCTGAAGAGTCCACTCTCCGGTTATGGTAATCAACATTTTACTACATATGTACATAAATGCTGGTAAATTTAAATTTTGCGTTCGTTTTTATTTATATATATAATTAATTCAAATCTTGGCTTAATTTTGGGGCACTTTTTATTTAGTGCTTTTACTTTAAACACTTTCACTGTTTGCGCGTCTTTCGGGCCAGAGGCATGACATCATGCCTCTATTATCATTATGACTTCATTCATGGTTGTACATCCAACTGCATCTAATTAATGTAGCAATAACATAAAAATTGCCAAAATCAAAAAAACAAAAAAACAAAACAAAAACACCTATGAGCTTGGGGTCAATATCAAATACTGTTTCGTCTCAGTTTTGGTTTAACCTTCTTCCCTCAAGAGCTCTTATTAAGTTTGTGCTAAACAATTYCGTGAGATATTAGATGTATTCATTGTGCGCCTTCTACATACATAAGATCAGAAAAAACTATGCGCAGCTCTGAAAAGTAATTTCCACAATACTCTGACTCTGACAATAATTGCGTGAATGCAACGAAATCAGTATATCAGTATGACCCCTAACATCGGATTTAAACGAAGGCTAGAACTTCATTTTAGAACTTAAATTCATACATATATTTTTTTTAGTTTTTTGGCAAACGAACACATACATATGTAAGTACCCTTAAATGAACATGTTTAAATTTTTGTTACTATTTTAAGTGTTGGATTTATTCGATTTGATTAATATTAATGTTAAGGCACAATGTCAAATATAATTAGAATGAAAGCTATGTACAAAAAAATTATAAACAATACAATAAATATGAGCATACATACAAACTTGCATACACAAGCTCATACGTATACACTGTCATATACATATCTACATATGTACATATGTATGAATAATATTGAAGTATTCAATATTCATATATTTAAACTAAACTGGGACATCATTTTAGTTGATTTAGAGCTGAATAAATTTTTAGTGTAGACGTTCGAGTGCTAATACCTCATATATTGATATTAAGGCCCCGTCATTTCAGTTATATTACAGGTACAATTTTTTTAAAGAACGTACATGTGTATAATATGTGAATTTCTGATTTCCCTCTCTATTTATTTGGCCATAAGGAATCTTGATCGGTGTATAAATGCTTGGATAACTGTAGTGAAAATTAAAAAAGGGGAAAAAAATCAATTATATTTGAATTATTTGTTTTGAAAGAATGTTTTTTAAGTATATACAAAGTTTAAAATTCATGTGCATATATGTATGTACATTATAAATATTACATATTGCATTGCATGCATACATATACACATAATGTTGAATATGACCATATATAATTTCTAATCACTATTTCCAAATAATGACGAACGGTATGCGGTGGATATAATTTTCTAAAAAATAAGTTGTGAACTTAAAATTTATATCATCAATGTAGCAGTAGTCATTTGATCAAATCGAGCGAATATAGGTAAATTAAAATGTAAATGTTTAGATATTTAATAAAACTTTGAACATTTACAATCCAGTCGAGTACGCTGAAGCATTATTCAATTTATTATTTTCTTTATTTCCTCATTACTTTACTTTAAGATGATCTTTTACCATCCGTGCACATATGAATGTATGTGTACACATGTACATGTTATGCACACCTGCAACTTGAAAATTATAAACAAATAGAAATTAATTAGGAAATATTGACCGAAATTTGACTAGAGAAGAGTACAAGTATAACACATTTCTTTTCAAACATGAATTATATACAATTATATACATACCTACGTATGTATGTATATAGTTTTATACAGAGTGTTTAAGCAAAGGAAGATTTAGGTCATTTTGACGACTGTCTAACGAGATCTCTCTGTAATATTCTAAAAATGTGTATGTTTCTTGCACTAGTATTTATAATAACAAAAAATATAAATATGTACATATGTATATACACGAGCACTGGTGCGACCACTTTCAACTAATGTGGAAATAACATTTCTTCTTACTTTGTTGGTTTTCCAAGTTATCTGGGCTCCGTATTCATCTTTTTTCAAAGCACAAAATTACGTTCTTTCTCAGTTGGCAATGTTTTATTGACAAAGGAAACAATGGCTGAAGCTGGCTGATGAATGTCTAAATCACAAAATACATGGCATTGATTGTCTTTCGATTTTGGCGAGCTACGAGCCACAAACGCAAATATTGTCTTCTTTAGCGCTCCGACCGGGGTACTATTTTTGTCACTGCCTTCTTCTTCCGTCAATCGGATTTCCCAGAGACGATGATCTGGATCTATGGCACAAAATGAGATGCTATCGCCGGGATAGTGTTTTCGGAAGAATTTTTTCCTGGTATTGTCGGTGATGGTAATTCCTTGTTGAGTGACTTTAAAGTGCACTTCTGTTGGCATATGCAGTCGATCTTGGGAGTATAATTGTCGTATGGCTTTACGGATTGCCTCTTCACCAGTTAATGATTCAGTGTCACATGAGTACAGCCACAGTACATTGCAAGCTGCGCCCTGGGTTAGCAATTGCTTTTGAGCACTAGACGGTTCGGTTAACGATGGTATCAAATCGTGTTCGGGTATGCGTAACAAACAGGGCAAGGCTAATTTGTTGATTGAATGTTCATAGATAAGAGCTGATAGTGATGTAAAAACTGGTTCATTGGCACAACTCTTCAAGCGTACACCGTGTTTTGTTGGCTCAATGAGGAAATGGCGCACTAAATCGTCGGGTTGGCCTGTAAGTTCACTATTTGGGGGTGGTTGGTAAACACGTACCACTAAACCATAGTTATCCTTGTATGTTGTGGAATTACGAACTATAAATGTACCTGGTTCAGCATGTAGTAACAACTGAACAACTTCTTCGCGCGACAAATTCGGCTTGTACCAGTATTTCGACGAATCTTTGGCAAATTTGACCAGATGTGCGGCAACTTCCTGCGGTTCACTATTAACCATTGACATGTTGGAGTCGAGGCGTGGGCGGCAACTTGCACGGTAAATTGTCTCCGAAGAGTAGTTGTGCAAGTCTAGTGTTGATTTTCCTTTCGTTAGATCTGTTTGTTGTAACATTGGGCTAGSTGAATAGCCCGTAGGACTGTTTTGTCCATTGTATACACCATGTGGTGTACGTGGAGTAACTGGAAATGCTGGTGTTTCGGGGCGTGCGACCATTGATGGCGAAATTTTACCCGGTTCGAATTCATTCACAGCGCCAGCCGAAGCAGAGTCAATTGGCAGTGACAATGAAGTCCCCAATGTGCGATCTTTAAAAGACAATTCTGGTTCGGATACAATGTGGTTGTGATATGTTTTCTTAGCTGTGGTGATATGCTTAGTGGTAGTAGCATAAATTGGTGGTGACACGTCATTGCGGCTGCGTGCAACTACGGCGGCTCCCAATGAGCTCCGATTATTTGCAGCATACTCGTTATGATTGTCAAATCCATAACTAGCCGTACTCACGTTTCCATTTCCATATGGGGAGTACTCTGTTGATCGAAGCGGTTGTTGTGTTTGTATTGGAGAAGGTTTTGACGTACGTTTCTCCACTGTACTATAAAGCGTTTCAATTTCACGTCGTTGTTGATGTTGCGGTTGCTGTGGTTGCTGTGGTTGAATTTGTTGACGAACTAGTGAATTTTGCTGAGTAGAAGCGCATGTTTCGCTTGCTTTTCTATTAGCAATAGAGGAGCCAATTGTGTGGTAATTACGTTCCACAATCGACGAATTGACGGTTGGCGTAACGACCTCGCTGGCAACTGGAATGTCGCGAGTACGATATTGCTGTAATTGTTGTAGCGACGATCGGTCCATAGTGTGAGCACGACGTGGTGGGGGCGGTGCATCGTCAACATTTAAGTGAAATTCGAAATCATAGTTGAAWTTCTGAGAGTTAGGCGAAGTTTGAAACCTACTTCCATTGATGCCATCGACAGCTTGAGTTGATCCAACGGATCGGTAATGTTCACGGAAAACCTTTTCCCGACGTTCGCGTAATAATTCCTCAAAGTCATTGCGTGGATGGATTTTCCGCACATTCACGTTTCCATCGACTGTGTCGTCAATACCAAATTTGTTGCCCTTGTTTTTGTTGTTGTTGAAACTATGATTTTTGCTACTGTTGTCGTTATTGTGTTTGAAATCGTTACTGTAATCATAATTGTCACTGTCGAATTTGCCTTTTAAAGTGTTGCTGTGGCTTCTACTGCTGATGCCGACGGGAGCGCCGAAAATATTGTCATCGTCGTTTCCATACTTGTAATGGTATGTGTTGGCGATAGTGTTGGTATTGGTAGCTCCATTACGCGTAGGCGATCGGCTATTGAGCGTTTTACGTACCAATATCGGACTCGTAAGTCGTGGTTGAGCTTTGATCGTACTTATTGCGTCTGTGTTACTTCCCTGTGCCGACTTTTTTGCAGTTGGTGTTGTTGTCGATCTTAATGTGGCCGTTAAACCGTTGTTAGAATTAGCACCGTAATAAAGATTCGCGTCCATACTGTAATTTTCATCCGCCTTGGATGGCACTGAACTTGAACCGAATCCGAAATCGATAGCATCACTGGAGCCAGCATCAGCGCCATGTTGAAGGCGATGGATTCCATTAGATGGACCAACACTACGCAATGAGGTCGGCGTCTTATTTATTTGTCCGTAACTAAATGGCAACGAATTTTCACGCGCGTGATATGGTATGGTACAACTATAATTTTTGTTTCCATAGCTGTGGCTATTCCCTCTACCTTCTTCACCGCTATCCGACACGATTGAAAAATCATCATATGGCGACCGCATAGTTCGCGAATATTCACAAGACTGATTCATTGTGGCGTAGTAGTCTGCTACGATATTGGCATCTAGCCGCTAACTGCTAGCACACATTCAACATTTGTGTACGTGTGTTCTCACTTGCTTATAGACACCGACCCACTCGCAGATACGAATACCTTAATGTTATCTGTGTAGGTGTGTATTTACTCACATATGTGTGTATGCGTCTTTTAGCTTTATTCCAACTGGTTGGCAGCTTGATGTTGTGTTAGTATTTATTGCTACACTGAAAAAATCTTAAAAAAATACTACCTGGTAGATCGATCTTTCTATTACTTACAAACGGTCTACGCTCTCTTCGATTGTCGACTCCTAATCCTAAATCCTATAAAACTGTTTTAACTGCTTGATATGCAATCCTTCGATACATTACAAGATTTGGTGAACCGAAAACAGCTAATATGTATATACAATGGAGAGGGAAATCTCTTGTTGTTGTTGTAGTACAAAAGGTAAGTATTATTAATTTGTGGATTTCATACCTCTGCTTTCTTAACGTGTACCCACTCAATAATTTAAGTAAATCGCAGAAAATACACTCTCCACTTTCCGCGCTCTATACTATATCACGACATTGGTGGGTAGTTGCGAGTACATTTGTTCGTACTTGTGTTCATGAGCGTATAGATATTAAATGTATCTAAAGGTATACGTGAATGTATACCCATGTACATATCTATATACATACATACGTTGGTTAAAATGCGAAATAAAAGCAATATAAAGTATTCAATACTTGTTTGCCTCATCTGCAGATACATACATGTATAGTATATAGCGAGTAGGAGTATAAAATTGGAGAGGTCGATCGTAGGTAGATTACTTGAGTAAGGTCGACAAGGTGTATGATTTTCGCAAATATTCTTATATTTTCTGGTGTTCGTTGTCTTTGGCGTTGTAAGTGATGTCATCTCCACGCTCGTAACAGTAAACTTATACCGCTCCACATTCTTGCTCTCTTGAGAGAAATTCTCTTGTCAAAAGTGAGGGTCCCCTTGGTATGCGCTGGTGTGTGATGATTGAGGTATTTACACAGATAAAGGGGAATAAGCGCTTAGACAATCTGTTTGCGTCAAATTGCTCATCTGGAATACTTTAACAACTTGGCATGCGCCGCCGAAAGTTCCATTTCGTAAAACCCATATCGACAGCGTCATCTTGTTGGCGGCTTCGAACCTATATTCTTGTATTCTTTGCTGTGCATTGTTTAACCTCATAATTGATTGAAGATATTACAGCTGCATAAAGAAAACGCCAATGAAGGGGTAATATTTTGCTGGCTTTTTGTTTTTCTCTTTTTTTTTCTTGTTTTCTTTTCATGTCAGTTTCGCTTTAGTGAATTCGTGTCAGCATATACATATGTTGGTATATCATGGATGATATGGTATATGTACTATAAACTGCTATATGTGCATTGCATGTACAACAGATGTACATACATAAGCTGGGTAAATAACCAATTTATTATTTGAATTAAGGCTTTTACTCCCATCTAAACTAATCTCGTGTTCAGTCTTAATAYACTATTATATAATAGTATGTACATATGTATGTATGTRCATATATGTGGTATATTTAAAATATCCATTGTTTTGCGTTTTAATAAAGTTCTTATAAACCTGCACGTATTATAATTTTGTAGATTCATTCTTGATAAAACGAATTCTGATCGCAATGTATGCGCTAACACTTCTGTTGTAATAGAAATATAATATATGTATAAACATATTGAAGCAAGCAATAAGTAATTGATTGGTAATGAGCTTAAAGTGGTGGATCTAAACTCAAATACTGGACGACCTAAACTTAACACAAAAAAAAAAAAAGCGGGCAGGAAAATTAAAAACGATGTTCTTATATCTTCGAAAGCAAACAAAACTCTGTAAAGTTATATTTCTATATATCGGGTGGGTCAAAAAACACGATTTTTTTCGCTTGGTTTTCTGAAAAATTGATCTATAGACACCTGTAAGAATCTAACCAACATTGTGAGAATTGATACTAAAGCGGCTTACAATCGGAAGAAAGTTTCATAGATGATTAAAAAAATTAGCGGTACAAAAATAGCATCAGTTTTTCTGAAATTATAAATAATTTGCCACTAAATCAGCCGTTTCCCCCACTGTGCAATGTTGAGCATATCGTTGCTGAAATGTATGAATATATGGAAACACCGTGTACATATGTAATGGGCTATATATGTATGTATGCTTGTATGTTTACATAGTACGTAGATGGTAAACTGAGTCGTAGATATTTGTCTGGTTTTAGAATTTTCACCTATTAATGATTTTATTAAAACCACATATATTAAAGTATCCATATAGCTATCACATATACATACATATGTATGTGTACAAACATGTACAACTACATATTCATTCACACGCATAGTATCTTTTATAATATGCGAATATTAATGRAAATGAATATACATACATATGTATACACACATGCGTGTGTTCTACTTTATTTTGAATTAGTGGATCGCCAAACTATAATAACATTTTTATAAACAAAATGACATCACTAAAAGGTAGCTTGTTCCATTTTTTTAATGCCCAAATTAAAGCACTCTGCAACTATATTTTTCAATATTATTATATGTATATACATACATATATATGTATATTAGTTGTCTGTTTGCCGACTTTTGCAAACTATTATTATTATTTCTAAATAACAAAAAGGTACAATATTTGAACACTTTAAGAAACACGATCGTCATCAATGCATTAATAGTTATTGTACATTTAAAGCAACAATGAAAATGTTACTCATACGCCATATAGCCCAAATTCATAAAATCGTTTTGTTGACATTTTGCACAATGAAAATAATTACCTGAAAAGTATTGCTGTAACAGTATATATTTTTTTTATAATTTCAGTTTTCAAATAAATAGCGGGTTAGTGGTTAAACTAAATTTTAGTTCTGAAGTGAATTCACTCTGAAGTGAATTGAATAGAATAATCACGGCACATGTTATCTGGCATGGCATGATTTGCGTTGGATAGATATCTCTGTGCCTACACTCGTAACTGGTAGAAAATTAGCTAACATTGCTTCCATAATTATTCTATTACGCTCACTCTTGAAACGAATGTCAAATGATATTGCCTTAATCTAAAATATACTAATATAACAAACATATATGTATAAATTATATATAATATATATACTAGTGGACTGGCGACGCGTTGCCGTGGTATACATTTTATACTATTATTCATAAAATAAACTATTTAATGTAGTGATAATTTTATTACGAATAAAGACGAAATCGCTTTTGTCGGTATAAGAATTCAAGCGATTATACTTGAGGTTTAATTTGACATATGTTCATACAARTAAATTTCATTGGAGAAAATAATGAATTTCAGGCTGCTTTCACAATGTCTGGTTATGAACCTACAGTTGTCCGCTTAATAGATTGTACTTAATAAACATGAAACATGTGCATGGTTAACGGATGTGTCCACTTAATAGAGCGTCCATTTCATAGTGCTTTCACTGTATTTTTTATTTATGAATAGTTTTTACTATCCTAACTTCTAAGTTGGTTCGAACTGGACACAGTGTACTAAATTTTACTAAAATCGGTTCAGTAGTTTAGGAATCATAGTGGACAAAAAACGTGACACGTAATTTTTATATACATATGTGACTAATTATGCCCAATTTAGTGGGAAACATTCAGCACTTAATTTTTAGTTCTTATTAAACCATTAATTATGCCAAAGAACGATACTTTATTTAATGATGAAATAGTAAACCCTTTAAGAGTTAACTTTATTAAATGTTCAAGAAAATAAAAGAAATGATTGCACAAGGTAATGGACGACCATATCGCAGAGGACTGCTGTGAACTTAATTGTATTGTAACGTAGGTGTCGACGCGGCTCAGTGTGTATGTTAACTTGTGCGAATTGTGTAGAGCGATTTATGTCTTCTATCCCGTTGTGTATCCTTTTTGTTTGGTGGGTAGGAGCACAGGTGTGGTGAGGTGTGTTGTAGTGTCATCAGTTGTGGTGAATTGCTGTTGAATTAGGATGCGCCAGTTTTACCGGGAAGAGGGGGTGGATGCTTAACTCATTTAAACAATATGTATAAGATATAATAATATAAAAATTTGTCGTGTTCCTCACTCGCTACGGCTGTTGCATATGATTTTGCGTTATTATTTGCGTGGTATTAGTATTCTACAAAGGTATATGTACATATATTTCTTAATAATATAGTAATTAAAAACACAACACGAGACTATTTCAACAAAATTATATCACACTGAATAAAATAACGCTTACTACTACCTACTCGCATTGGTGTGTATACATACATGTACATTCATATCTATTTTCATTTGCTTTCGTAATCTTCGAATGTTTTCAGCTGTTTTGAGAATAACAAATTCCCTTCACTGCTACATCTGTGTTGGAAAGAAATCGTAAACAAATAATCAACCAGTCTTCAACCCCGTAGATGTGCATAACAACCCTTCAACCGAATGCCTGACAAAACGCAGGCGTTGATTTCGAACAAGTCTGTCACGTTCCACAAATACTCCACAAGCAAACTGTTGGTTAGGAGTTGGTCTGCATTTGACTTGTTTTCATATGTCAAGATTGTATTGATTTTTCGTGAATCCATTTATAAGTCCGTTTGATGATGCTGATTCATACTGTATACTGAAGACTTGCTAACAA
The DNA here is from genome assembly GCF_001853355.1 of Bactrocera latifrons. Taxonomy (NCBI): domain Eukaryota; kingdom Metazoa; phylum Arthropoda; class Insecta; order Diptera; family Tephritidae; genus Bactrocera; species Bactrocera latifrons. The sequence goes on along the minus strand of NW_017537212.1, from coordinate 599,619 downwards.
TTTCCATTCCAAGTTTTCAACAATAAAATTCACCAAAAAATTCTAAATCGCGAAGATAAAAATAATACTAAGAGCAAAAGAAAGCAAAGTATAACTCATTGCGTTGTCCATATCCAATAAAGAATATAATATAATACAATATATGTACATATATAAATGAACAAAGTTTGCAAATAAAATCTTCAACGACCTTTTGAGCTGTTTCGTATTGTAAAGCAAACAACATATAGACAAATAACCAGGCATTAATCTGGAAAGTCATTGAAACCGTAAATCGAGATGGCTTTGGACTTTGTGGCGACGTATAAAGTTCTGGTGCTAGGTGATTCCAATGTGGGTAAAACGTGTATTGTCCATAGATACTGTGACGAAAAATACTACGACACATACATCTCCACTATAGGTAACTTAGTAGTAATGGTTTGAATATGCAGATTTTTGCAAATCTCATTTTCAGAGGGTTTGCATTAATTCAAAAGTTATCCAAAAAATTATGTACATATATATGTACTTAGACTGCATTTCTTGATCTCTTTACAAAAGAGTGTGCGATAAGAAAAAAGAGATAATGGAAAACAGTTGGAGCTATCTAGTGCGTCTATATATACATACGCAGACATGTTTTTAAATATGTTAAAACGTGTCGAAATATATTTTATCGGAGTTCTCTGAAATTGTGAAAATTTGCTTTACTTAGTACTTGTAATACAAATGGATAGCACTTTTTAGTGTTAGATATGTTTGTCCATTGAGTGTGGAAAACATTTCCATTACTGCATGATATGAGGAAAGGATGRTTTCGTTTTTTGTTTAACTAATAATATTATCTATAAATATTTGCACTAGGCATCGACTTCAAGCAGAAATTAATCAATTTGGATGGTGTGCCAATAAAGTTACAAATTTGGGACACAGCTGGACAAGAAAGGTTTCGAACATTAACGACGGCCTATTATCGCGGAGCAATGGGTATCCTACTGATGTATGATGTGACCAATTTGGAGAGTTACAACAATTTATCATATTGGCTTCGAAATATCCAAGAGGTTTGTCTTGTTAATTATACGACTATAAATATTCATACATGTGTGCACAATTGCAAACATAAATTCTCATAAAATAATCAAAGGTTTAAATGCCCAAGAGGGCAACGGACAACACGGGTATAATGTTTATTAATTTTTAGAAAATGGTACGAAGTTTTCGTAAATAGGTGTAAGTGGGTAATATTCTTTAAATTGGCATTCGCACGTCTATCACTACAAGCATTATAAAACTAATGTACGCATAAAAAGAAATTAGACAAATAAATAATGAAGAGAAATATAAAACTTGTCATCCCAGATATATGATATACCATAATATGTATTCGGGGAAGCGGAAATAAATCTGCGGAATATATGAGGGTGTATTCAGTTTTCAGTCTATGAGACATCTCACTTATTGTCCCATGCAATTGTTTGGAAATTGATGTAATGGTTATACGAAGGAACATTTTTGACACATCCATTTATAACCCATAACTTCTCTAGTTTAATATGAAGTAGACGAGGCGGACGTGGCTTCATTTTCATTCCAAAAGCAAGTACTTAGATGACAATCAATTTTTGAATTCGATACAATAATTTTAAGTGATAACTAAATATGTTGTTGTGAAATAAAAATGTGAGGAAATTCAGAGAAAGTGTTGTAATGCTTATTATGTATAGATATGGCGATAAGTCCCGGTTTGCAAAAAAACTTTAACATGGTAACTTTCACTTTTTTTCTTGCGATGCTAATGTAAAAATAGTCTCAAATGTAATACAGAAAGGGCAATGAAAACTTGAAATGCTCTTAATAAGGATATACAATTGTATAAGAACACGCTGAAGTAAATAATAAATATACAAACGAATAATTTTTTTTGTATTCATTTGAATAGAATGCGTCACCGGATGTTGTCAAAGTCTTAGTGGGCAATAAATGTGAAAGTTCTGCTACTCAACGGGCGGTCGACAAAGAAAGGGGCGAAAAAGTAAGTTAAAAGTAAATTTTTTAGTACAACTAAATAAACTAATACTTAAGACGTGTGTATATTTCCATTGGTTTAATATTGTGCAATTATAAATAAAATATTAGATTGCTGAAAATTTTGATATGCCCTTCTTTGAAGTATCCTGTAAATGTAACATTAATATTGAGGAGGCTTTTCTAGCACTGGCACGAAAGATCAGAGAGCAACGTGAACGTCGGGTAGAATTTTACTTTAAATGAACTCAGAGTCTTCATAAAATATTAATTTTGTTATACTTTTAGGGGGATAACTTTGACAAYGACGATAAAAACCAGGATAAAAAATCTCCTGGCTCTAACGGGCTAGGTACTTTTAGTTTGGCCAGTCTCTCCGAAGGTAATCGTTGTTCCTGCTAAACCGAACAGAAATATTCCACATACTCGTAAGGAAATATACGTCCAATAGAGTGCTGTAGTGGAATATGTACTTCCATGCATACTACATACATACATACATACAGACATGCTATCGTAAATATTATSGGGACACTTGGCCAAATGTGGCTAGCACTGAGATGCAGTATAAAAGCAAAACAACTTGAACTTGCCTCCATGTAAGAGGCAAATTACAATTTTCCTGAGTGGGAATATGGTTGTTAATGACGCAGTTTCACATTACAGCTACATATATAACATGATAATAGTTTAAGGCCGTTGTAGTAATGCMATCGGAACTAAAATTAAAAAGTTATAAGCTATTTCAAAATTTTATAATACAATATATTTTAGAACTAATATCATATGTTTTATACATGCATATGTATGTAAATTGCATAAAGCCAAATAGCATGCAATCGTTAGCGAGCGAGTACTTCATATTGCGCCTAATAAATGAAGGCAAAGCAAGTATTAAGTAAGAACTAATTTTATTCGAGCTGACAACTTTAAATTGGATATAAAATAAATCTTTAACATCTTCGATAGTAAAATATATTCGGCAAACTAAAAAAAAGAAGAACACCTACATATGTATTGTAGTTTCATGAGCAAAATTGGTATACAATGTCTTAATTTAATACGTGATTTATAGTTAAGTAGTTAAAATTAATCATTCCCTTTATATATTAAAGGAATATATAATTGAGACCACCTAATGATGATTACAGACAGTTAGACATGTTTTAATTTTTGATTATGTGGAAATCCCATTTAAATAGTGTTACCTAAAATGCAAACTAACGTAACATTACCTTTCTTAAGTTTACAGTAGAAGGAAAATTGAACGAAAGAATGAATAGACTCTACTCGTATTGAAATAAAATTTCAGTTTTGGTTAATACTTGGTTATATCTGTATATACTCGTATATGTAATATGATGTAGTAAATCTTAATCAATAAAAAACTCAATTTCTTATTTTTTGATTATACGTTGTATTGCATTTTAGGTGATGACGATTATGTGTATATAATAATAAGCTGTATTTATATATATAGAAGCGATGTGTAAATTTAAATTATGCTGCGGAAGGCACTGATCTGTTAATGCCTGCCTTTGCGAAGATTCCGTTTCCAATAGCATCGTAGTCAATTACCCCATAGTGTACAATATCAAAACTAAATAATTTAAATGCTTGGAGAAACTTACTAATGAATTACGAGAAACTGAAGTGTATATGTATATTCTCAACCTATATAAATTTTATAATGTGAACTACGATAGAGTAAGTATAGACATATGTATACATATATAATATTATGTCTGCTTGAAATGTGACACATACGTATGTACATGAGTTAGTATGTCTCAAATTATGTTTACAGCTCAGAGTCTACTACATACATACATATACGAAATCATTGTTTCAAAAGGACATAATTCATAACCTCGTTTAAACAATCCATGAAATATAACGTAAAACGATTTGGTGTATTAGTTAAGTAAAATTTTACTAGTCGACTTGAAGTAAACTTAAGATTTATTTTTAAAAAATTTACAATCCACAATAAACTTAGAAAAATAATTTCAATAACAACAAAATAAAAGCCATCAACTAAAATATTCACGAGGTAAATATCATCAAGTGTATATTTGTTTACGATTAAGTGGGTGTTGAATGAGATGAGGAAGTATGTATGAAAGCCGCCTTTTCACAGCATTTATGTTTATACTAAACATGCATTCACAAGCCCTACGACTAAGGACACTTTTTATTTGTACATAGATCCCAATTAATATACACAATATATGAACATATAGATTTTGACAAATTAGACAAATTTGACAAATGCTGCTTCGTAGCCGTATAACAGRTCGTGTTGCTAGGCAACAAAATTGACCACAACATTTTCTCTGACCAGTGTCCCTCAAGTTTTAGTGGGTCGTCCAAAAACCAGTACAGGTAGCGGTAGATGGAAATGAACATACAAGCTTCGGATTGTACATAAAAATGAAAAAAATTAAAGCTAAGACCAGTTCTTTGCCGCTTTTTAATGGGCGTATATCAGATTCCTCAGCATCAAGTAATTCCTCCATGAATGCATTTGCATCGAGGTCAAAAAAGCGGGCCACATTTAATGGAGTCACGCCGCAAAAAATCTTCACTATATCGAACTCCTTATCTTCGGTATCAGCATTATTGAAAGATGAAACTTTAAATAAAAACGGAGGAACACAAATTTGTAATACATCGATAACCGGTCTCATACCCAAGGCACTTCATTCTTCAAGTATAAATCGGATAGGGCTGAGTAGTTATGAAAAAATTAAAGTGGTCGGACAAGGTAACATATCTATTTTCTATCAGTTACTACCTTTAATACATGTTCGGTACGTAGACAAGGCGTTTTACTCCTTTCAATATTTACAGGCTCGTTTGGAGTGGCTATATTATATCGACGCAAATTTGATAATCATCACATTGTTTTCAAACAAATTAATTTAGCAGACCTGACGCCATCAGAAAGAGATTTGGCTATGAACGAGGTTGAAGTCTTTTCTAAACTCCACCATCCGAATATAATTAGGTATTTAACGTAACGTTTGGATGTGTACGYATGCAATTGTATAACTACACATTAAATCCACCAAACAAAATTTGTTCTCAAAACGTACGAAATTCCGATTGAAAAGCGATTATTGGAAGCTGCTAAAACTTAAATTTAAATGTTAACATAATTTTATTAAAGGAGTCACAAGTAATGCCCGAAATTTTTACTTGAAAATTACCATATTATATTCGTCTCAAAATGTCTGCTGAGTTTTATGACGCCTTCTTCACAAATATTTTACCTTTTTCCTTCTTAAGTTTCTTATATCATTCGAATTAAAACGACTACTTTCAAGTCCTAACAAGCTGTTTAACAATGTCGTACTAAAGGACTGGAATTATAAACAGTTTTATTAAAAACTKCAATGGAAATTAAAAATAGATGGTTACATCTGTATATATACATAAGTAACCAATTCTATACAAGTGGAAAAAATCTGTTGGATCTCATAACATTTAAGCATGTCAAGTTTTTGTCCTTCTTTTTATATTAAATTTTCTTCAGTATTGGTAAACATTATTATAAGGCCTTTAAAGATAAGACTCTGCGGCTTCTCTCTCAAGTCTGTTATGAATACGATATCAATATAATTTACGGATTTTTTTCAGTTATTTGGGTAGCTTCATTAGAGACAACACCCTGCTAATTGAAATGGAATACGCTGATGGGGGCACCCTGGCGCAAGTTATAGCGGACCGTCTGATGAAAGATTATTTTTCTGAACGGTATATCGTTGCAGTTTTTGAGCAGATTTCAAGTGCTATAAATTACATGCATTCTGAAAATATTTTACATCGGTAAGATCTTGGAAAATATACTATACATGCATACATGTATCTGCAAACTTAAAACTAAATTTTTGTACTCCAAAATTGTTAAAAAATTTATGAAAAATTATTCCAAAAATCTAATCTAATCCATTCCAAAAATATAATTTTTCTAACTCCATACTTTTACGAACGGTTAATACACCACGGATGGACCTTCTAAATTTTAATATATTTAAAAATCGCTATAACCAATATAAGACAATATAGTGGTGGTCCTCAGAAACTAGATAGTAGAGATACATATGTCAGCGGAATAAGATAAAAACATTTAAGTCAGAGAAGATTTATATAATAATCCACCATATATTTAACCAGTTGTTTGTCAGTCCGGTTAACTTTAAATTGAATATATCGCCATATTTGCTACCCAGGTTTCATATGTATGTATTGATTGACGTAAGCATAGTTAATTTAAATATAAAAATTTTAGACTGAAGACAGCTTCGAATGTTCCTAAACCTTAGTTATTTCTCCAATCTAAAAGTATTAGAGTTTATATGGTCGATTTAAAACAAAAAAATATTGTATTATGCCGATAACTTTGACAACAACATCAGGACAAAATGACATAACATTGGTAGAAGAGATTTTCTTTAGAGTCACCTATAAGTATAAAAGTTTTCATTCAATGTTCAAATTTATATATATATATATATACACTTATCTTTTGGTAGAGATTTGAAAACTGCAAATGTGTTTTTGAACAAACGAGGAATTGTAAAGATCGGAGACTTTGGCATATCAAAAATAATGAATACAAAAGTGTTGGCACAAACCGTGTTAGGTACGCCATATTACTTCAGCCCGGAGATGGTAAGTTCAAGTCGTTAATGAATTTATTTATAAAATTATACTAAACTGAGTCCTGTTTAGTGCGAGGGTAAGGAGTATGACCATAAGAGTGATATATGGGCATTAGGTTGTATACTGGGTGAAATGTGTTGCCTAAAGAAAAGTTTTGCGGCCTCAAATCTTTCGCAATTGGTATCCAAAATAATGGCGGTAAGTTTGTGATGAAAATTCTACTTCTATAAAAAATTATTCTTAAGCATGATATTTGCAACTGCTCTGTACATATTTGTATACATATTGTTGCATTAATTTTTTAGGGTAATTATACTACTATACCCCCAGGCTATTCTTCGGGCTTACGTAGTCTCCTAGGCAATCTTTTGCAAGCAAGTTTCCAAATTTATATACATACATACACACATGTAAATGTAACACTCTTTTCAATGTCTGCCTTGCAACCAAAACACTGTAGGTGGATGCTTCACTTCGTCCAAATGCCTCTGAGATTTTGGAGTATTGGATTCCGCTTATATTTAGAAATTTGGGAAGAAATAAAGGGTAAGCGGCAAAACATTTCCACTGTGCATATGTACATTGAGTGTTCTATAAATATTTGCTTCGTCAGTTATTCTTATGATGATGATATACTTGCAATGAATCCCATTTCAAATATCACTTCTGAAGTACAATCATCCAAAGAGAGTGTAGAGCTCAGTTTTTGTGTGGAGGTTAGGAATTCTAAACCAGCATTGACAGAGTTCCCAACCGGTCGCACCGAAAGGGAAGTAATGAATGCGGAAACTGCCATACCGAATGAAATAATTTTCAAGCGGTCAGTAAATAAAAGACAACACGAAATAACTTGTCAAGGAGAATTAATTAAGTATATGTTTTTGTATATTAATAGGTCAGTATTATACCAATTGAAGGCATTTGGCAACAGCTTCGGCATGAATCCTATACAATTACCTCCCAAAGCTCGCATACGCTCAGTGGCTGCCAGTGACTCACATTTTGTGGTTGTTAATGATGGTAAGTGATTGTTAGGGCAATTAAAAGGTAAAATTTAGTTTGTTCCGTCAAATAAATATTTTTTAAGAGAATATTTTCACAATTTTAATTAAATATTCACATGTAAGATGGTTCGGTTTATGCGTGGGGGGAGGGCATACACGGCCAACTCGGTTCATCATCGCTTGAAGGTTGGAAACATTATCCCAGTAGAATGGAAAGCATTCGAAGCCACCATATTATAAGGTAAATTCATTCATTGAAATTAAAACATGTTGATAATGGGGAAATTCGTAGTAATGTCTTTACGGAGTTTTAATTTTTTTAAATATTATATTTTCTGTGTATTTGAGTCTGCTAACTGTCATAATAGTTAATACACTCGAGTCATACCATAGTCGTGAAGGGACCATTCTAAGAAAATGTATGGGGATTCACTCTCATGCCTCGAAAATCTGGTGATTACCCAAGAGCTGCAATCATCAGCGGTTTCCTGTCATGGTTCAATCCTCATTCTAATGAGTTTAGGTTACATACATTTGTGGTCAATTACGAATTAAGCTAGCTTATTTTGCCTTAACCTAGCCGTAAGTGTACTATATGTATTCTATTCAATTATTTTATTTTTTGTTTTGCTGGCTTAGTAATATTTAGTAAAAATCGGCAAATAAAACGGACGCTCTTACGAATTTGTAGTTCTTGGATATTTTACGAAATGAAAATGCCAAATATAAGATTAAGATATGATTCTAACAAGATTGTTCAAACTCTCGCATACATACATATCTATGTATATACTAATGCACAAATATGTATCTTCTATAGCGCATGCGTTGGCGATGGCTTCACTATTCTCTTAACACAATCGGGTACTGTTCTCAGTTGTGGTGATAATTCGAAATACTCGTTGGGACATGATGAAAACAAAATATACCATACTCCAAAAAGTGTAATAAAGCTACAAGATATACAGATTGAGAAAATAGCGGCCGGAACTGAACATGTGCTTGCCTTAAGCACCGATGGTTCGATCTACGTTTGGGGTACCAGCGCGCATGGTGCTCTTGGTTTGGGTAAATTTCAAACACAGCAGTACGTTTATAAAGCATTTATGTACATACTGTGTGTAAAAGTAAATTTATTGCTATTTAACTAATTTTTTAAGAAAAACTCCACAAAAAGTTCTACTGCCACATCTGAATGGAAAGGCTGAGAAAATATTTTGCGGTCCAAATATTTCAGCAGTTCTTTTTAAAAACGGAGACTTGTATGTCTGTGGCTGCAACAAATACAAGAAGTTGGGGTTTAAAAAAAGCAACATAACAGCATTCGTATGTTTCTTCCAGATAGTCAGACGTTACGGATAGTACCTTACAAAAGTGCAGTCTATCTAAAATTTGTAAATTGTCTCGAATGAATAATTATTACAATTATGTAATACTTCGTATTTTAATAATATGCTGATTAATTTTTAAATAAAAGGGTGTAAAGGGTTATCGGTGCAGGAATTTCATAATATTGCACTTTAGTGAGCTACTGTACTGTATAAATGTACACATATACCTTAGTTGAACATATTCATTAATATTTTCTAAAATTAATTAGAAAAAACTGGAACTGCCCCATAAAATCCTCACGGTGAGCTTCTCTTCAGTGCATACCATTTTATTATCGGAAAACGGTAGAGTCTACGCGATGGGCCGCAATTCAGAAGGACAACTGGGAGTAGGACACACCAATGGTGTCGAGGAGCCAACACTGGTGAAATTTATTGCAAACCGTACAATTATAGTAAATACAATGGCTCTTTATTTTATTTTCAATTAAATTTGTTATTTTTTTAATAGAATTGCAAATGCAATGACCAAGGTACAATAGTTACCTCTAAGGATAATTTTATAACTTTTTGGGGCACAAGAAATGGTATACCGGGCTTTGGAGAAAGTAACTTCAATAAGGTCAGTATTTTAAGGTGAATTTAACTGAGACCTATTTATATATAAGGCTGTTGATAGTTGCAAGGGCATAACCAAAACTGTACCAATTCTGATATCAACAACAGCACTGTGGCTTTTACAAATTTCCTTGCCTCGATTTATAAATCTGAACTACTTTTGAAACCCGTAGACCTTTTGTCGTGAGTACTGTATTTTCGAAAATGACAACATGACTTAATCATATGAAAACAATGAATTTTTAGTTTGTATGCATCTAAGGAGCAACGCGAAAAAGGCTACAATATCGAAGTAAGCAATATATATCTATTGCAGCACAGTGTTTTAGTGTTGGTGGACACAACAACACCGTTAGTATCCTCTCTGGAAGATTTACAGTAGTGCAYGATTAATGAAACAACAATAATTTGATTACATTTTACATTAATGTAATTCCTTTTAATTTTAACCCAAATTCACTTAAATATATAAATATTCAATTAAATATAAGTGACAAATGTATAACATATTTTTGAAATATGAGAAGACTAAGCATTACAAATTATGATCAAAAGGCATTACAAAATTATGGTCAAGCATATCTTGAATGATTATATTCATATTGGTATTGAATCTAACTCATCTTTTGTAGTTTTATTTAGCAATGAAATCTGAGAAAATTTGTCATGGAGCCCAAAAATTAAACTCCTAAATATTTAGCATAATTCATTTCTTGTCATATTTAATTTTCAGCTAAGATCCTTTAAAAACATTAAACAACTATCGTCCGTTGTAACCTGCCGAATGCAAATGCTACTGATAAATGGTTACATGTTTTAGCCAGTCAAATTATAATATGAAAATAAATCTATAAGCTATATCATAAAATTATCAAAACGAAACATTAGTAACGCATTTGACCGCCATACCGCCCAGCACTGCCAAACATACCTCCAGCAGTGTAACCACTATTGGATCGTTCATTGTATGTCCGATCGAAACGGTCTTGCGCCGATTGCATAGGACGCCAGTTGTTTTCTTCAACCGACTTTTGCCACGTCGAATTACTGTGCATATTTGACATGCCATTGCCGACGTAAGATTTGACACCACCTCCCCCACCAGAACTTCCACCCAAATGAGTAGATGATGCCCAAACACTACCGCCATTATTAGTGGTGCCGTAAGTATTTGAGTTTTCATAACGCTTATTTCCAGATGTTGACGAACTACAAATTATAAAAATATGCATAGAACATATATTTTAACTTAACGGTAAATATATAGTATACCGAATGTCATCGATCCCAGTACGTCTGTATCCACTCGTAGAACGTTCCGAATCCACATAACGACCGGCATTAGCCTTATGAATAGTTGAGCTGACATCGCGGCTTGTATGAAATGATGAACCACTGCTGTTACCAGTTGTTGGAACATGACGAATTTCAACCTCACGCTTGTAGTCATCACGAGATGATTTGCTTGCCCCATAATCGTCTATGATTCGTTTGGATGAAGTTGACGATAAGTAGTCATTATTACGCTTACCGTAATCATCAGTGCTGCGTTTCGGTGGGACAACTGGGTAGTCGTCCAAGGCTGCACGCTTAGTAGSCGCACTGGAAAAATCGTCGCGCTTTGAGTAATCCATACGTTTGGTTGATGATGGGAAGTCATCAATGACACGTTTGCTGGATGCTGAGCTATTATAATCGTCCCGCTTTTTATCATAGCTGTGGGTTTATAATCATATAATAAAGCTGAACTATCTTTTTTGCTCAATGCGGTTTAAGTTCAAATAAATAAACACGTATTTAAAACATTAAATAATTATGTTTTTTACCTTCTTGATGATGTCACGAGACTAGCATCGAAACGCGGTGGTGGCGGCGCCTCGAAACGAGAATCACTCCCAGACGAACGTTTACGATTCGAAACATCGGTATAACGTTCATCGCTGGATCTTTTTGTTAGCCGTTTAATAGGATCCTCGCGGGCGTGCATAATCCTTTTGGCACAATTTAAACGAAAATTGGGAAAAAGACAAAATAAATGATTAATCGCTATACATATTTAAAAATTAGATTTTAAAATATTAGTTTAAAAGTTTTGACCATTTCGGGGATGATGCTTAATCACCTTGCTTACTCTACATTTCAGAGATTCTCAAGCAATTAAGGCTTTATAGGGATTTAACTTGTACAATTTTATCATAATCACACTTTGTATACATCCAACAATCAGCATTCAAACACACATCCCGAAACTTGTTCACTTTTGCCTCAACGGCATTGACCGGAAGGAGCAAATAATGCGGTTTGTGTTCGTGCATCATGTGCATTTGTATATGCGGGAGTGTTTTGGTGGATATATGAATTTTGTATATTCTAAGAAACGAATAAATGAAATGTTTTACGCGTTCATACTTCATTTGTTGTCGTTTTAACTCGAGGCGCTCCAGTTCGATTTTCTCTCGCTCTAGTTTTTGTCTTTCGCGCTCCAACCGCAGCAATTCGGCTTTTTCTTTCTCTAAGCGTTCTCGTTCCTGTGCCAGTTTCCGACGTTCTTCGGCTAAACGAGCTTCTTCTTGCCGTTGACGTTCGCGAATTTCTCGCCGACGCCTTTCTTCTTCACGTAGTTCACGTTCACGTTCTCGTAACCGTTGTCGTTCTCGCTCTTCTCGTAATTGTATATACTCCCTTTGTCTGATGCGCTGTTCACGTTCACGATCCCTTTGACGTTGGTCACGAATATTTCGGTCGTTGCGATTGCGGTCATTGGAACGGCTGCGGTTAGGATGCTGACGAATATTTCGATCTTTTTGCCCATCTTTAGAAATTGCTCGCTTCTCATGATTGCTAGCCACACTTTTTTCTTTGTCTTTTTCTTTCTCCTTTTCCTTTTCGTCTTTTTTATTATGATCCTTCTCCTTTTCTTTATCGCGTTGCTTATCCTTCTCCACTTCAGGTTTCTTTGATGCATCGTCCTTCTTTGTATCAATAGTTTTACGTTTGTCGTCTCTCGTCTTAGAAGTTGTGTCTCGTATCTTCTTGTCTTCATCTTTTTTTGTTGTATCCACGCGTGTTTTGGCGACACTTGTTGAGCTGCTGCCGATTTCGTTTTTAGTGCGCTCTACTGATATTATCCGTCCATGGAGCTCGGTATGATGCAAATGCTCAATGCAACGACTGGCATCCGACGATGATGACATTGTTACGTAGCCATAACAACGTGTACCCGGAGTTCGGGTGTTCGTGACCACCTTGGCTCCGATAACTTTTCCATATTTAGAAAATATAGTTTTCAGATCACTGGCCCTTGTTAATGAAGATAACCCGGATACCCAAAGATTACGTGAAGGTGTTGTCTGCTTTCCTGTGGACGACGATTTTGTAGAGGTATTCACTGAAGATTTTTCTGCAATTTCCATACAAATAATAGTGGAATAGTAAGGGTGAGCACACATACAAATAATTTTTGCGGTCGTTTTGTAAGTCTTCATATTTTTATCTTTGAAAAAGGAACTTGAATGTAAACCAGAATTTTGTATAATAACTTGATATAAAATGTCTTCATCTACAATTTAATTTTTAATTCAAATAAACGTGAAGTTTAAATTATTTCCCTATAAATTACTCGACAAAGGAAATGTGAACTTTGGTGGTTAATGAGAAGAAACAAATATTAATCGAATATTCGGTAGCAACTTAATGGGTATGGAAAATCCGATGAACTAAAAAGTACCTAATTAACCAACTAATGATGATTCTGCTCCAACTGAGATGATCGTGGATCAGCTGATGATTCTCTGATAGGGCATATCCTTCATTCGGTGACATATGTTTATGTAATGTGACATGTTCCTCGTTGAAAAGTACTTTATATGATGGACAGGAACCCTCCCTCTATTTATATGAAATAAAAGTTATCAGTCGCAGTGAAGATTTTAGATGCATAGATTTGGTTGATGAGTAATCCGTTATTTGTAATTACAACGTTAATCCAAAAAGTGATCGGCGTCAAGTTGTTATCAGTTGTTACAAAGCTAAAAAATGTTTGTGTCATGATGGTGTTCGGCATTTACTGACTTTTTCCGGTTTTAAATGTAAGTCATCTTTATAATTTACGTAATATAAAACTTTTGAGAAGCATATAAAGTTGTTTTGGTGAACACAAGTTGTTACAGCAATGTGATCTTAGATTACTTTTGCAAAAGTGATCACCGTAGAGTAAAACATGTTTTTGCTTTTAATTTACTAACTATTTAATTTCACTCACGCGAAAAGATTGTACAATACTGCTTTCAGAAAGGTCACACTTCCCTTGTCGAATAACTCTTTAGCATAAATTCAACCAAGCTAAAAACTTTCATGAAAATCATTTCCCTGAGAACTTGTTTTTCGCTAAGCCCTACATCAATGTCCATCTTGTATTACACTTTCAGCTGTTGCCATGGCTTATTACCCTGTATTTTATTTTTTTTTTTTTTTTTTTTGGCTATTTACCTTTGTCATCCTTCTGCGAAGTCTTGTTTGAAGATGATTTTTGTTCACTATTTTCAGTTGGATAATCACGTAAACAATCGAATTTCGGGTTGATTCAAGGTGAATTTAGCGGAAAAATATTAAAAGAAAATTAATTAATTAAACATTCTCACGTTGAATGCTTCAAATCTTCAATTAGTTTCGAATAATTGAACAGTTGTTGGTATGTATTGTTTATATCAGCGAATAATGTTGATATTTGTAAAATACGAACGGCCTTAGAGTTGTGACAAAGACGCTGTAAACTCTCCTCTGGTCCTCTTTTCGAATATTATTTAATCAAATCTTCCGTATACTTATTTCCTTTTACGTCTTTTCCTTTTTCTTCCATATTGTTGTTGTTTATAGAGACGTAATGCTTCTCGCTTTTGTGGCTCGTTGTCAAATTTTAATAATATGCAACATAATAACTGATATAAACTTATATACAACAAACTAATTGGAAATTAATGTTTGCTTTTGATGTCCGTTCCCTTCTTGTAGTTAGGTTTGCTATTTAGTAGCTTTACTTTACTGTACTGGCATTCAACCAACCTAATGTCTTTATCCTTTTTGTCGCCGGACTTCTCATCTTTTCTCTTTGATTTATCGTCATCAGACTTGCTGCATTTACGCTCGTCCTTATTGCTGCTGGATCCGCTCTTGGATGTTCTTGTGTCCTTCAAAGCTGCAACCGTTTTTGTACTCTTTTGCGCTGAATTCCTGCCGGTAGTATCACCTTCTGCATCGGCTATAATTAACCGGCAAGCAACGGCATTTTACGAGGGAGAATAGTTATTTTTATTAGTTTTTAATTTAACCTTGTTTCATTTACTTTTGATTTCATTACATATTCTTTCAGCATAATGTATATAATAATATATATTTATATATATTAATTTTATATTTCACAAGCGCTTTAGACCTGCGAGACTTGCAACACGAATAATGTCAATTTAAACACAGTGACGAGATTCAAATATAATTTATAAAGTATATCTGTACTGTATAAAAATATTATAAATAAATTACTCACAGCATTTTTCCTTTTCATCAGGTGCCTATAAAGGAAATAAATATAAACCCATTATAATAATTTAAGAATACTTAAGTAATTTAAATAGCACAAAGAAGCTAATAAACAACTTTTTAACTGAGGAGCCTAAACTCTTGAGAGATAAACTAGACTAAAGCTATAAATCTACTATTACATTTACGTATAAAGTTGGAGATCATGCCGCGAAAAAATAATCTTTATTCTTGTCATAATAGTGAAGAGAATACTATACAAGTTTTAGCCAGATTTTTTTTTAATTTGCAAAGACTTAATTTCTATCAATAACTTCAAATACGGCAAAATGATTTTTCAGAACAGAACAAGCTATTAATGAGATATTTACAAAAAAAAATTCTGGAGACCGGAAAAATGTTAATTTCATTATATAACGCTCAAAGATTAAGARCGCAGTTATTCTCACCTCATCATGCAAAAGTTTTTGTTCGTCTTCACCAATGGTTAAATTTATCGATTCCTCATTCGATTCGCCTGCATTWTCCTCTTCCCCCCCTGGACTTTCGTTTGAACCACTTCCCTTATCAACTTCGGCTCGCCCTTCTTCCTCGATGATTACACATTCATCATCTACATCGCCTACTTGGTCGACTTCGTCATCCTCGTCACCTTCGTCGTTCTCATATTGCTCATCATCATAATCTTCCTCTTCCCCCACATCTTCAGCTTTTAGAGCTATTTCTTCGTCGTCGATGGGTTCTTCCTTAATTTTGATTTCTTCGGCAGCTTTTATGTCAATTTTTTTGGAATCCATAATTTTCTTACCGACGGCTTTGGAATTGGGTAGAAAAAAGTACTTAGATGGATCTAAACCTTCACTTCTGATAGCCTAAATAAAAAGTACACATGTGAAGTAAATTTTTACATGGATGTGTGTTATTACTACCTGTTCCAGCCGTTCCACCAATGTCGCCTTAGCTCCAACAGTTTCCAAATTTCTTTTCTCTAACTCTTCTTTCAAATCACAAACACGTAATTCGCACAATTTTTTTCCAGAATCTGGCATTATAATAAAGATTCTAGAACTAATACTTATTCCCACAAAAATTCAATCGCAATGAGATACAAAATGGCTTCTTCTCATAAAGCAGGGTTACAGCACCCATAATTTTTTGAATTTGGCAGCACTGTTATGTACTAAAACTAATCTAGTACTAAAATTAAATTCTGATCTCCAGACCCCCTTTTATTGTTTTCTCCGGTTAATTACAAAAAAGCTCTATCAGTTATTTTTTTTTAAGAGTGGATTTTTTTTAAAGCAAATTGGCACAATTACCCGTAATTCTTTATGAAAGAAGAACTAAATCCAGCAAGTCAACTATCGGCAAAATCGCCGGTTAGTTACCCAAAATCGCTACCAGATATTGATGCTTTTTGTTTTAAGCGAATGTACATAACTACCCGAAACTCTTGTGCAAGAGTTAATCCAATTTATTGGAGTTTTGAATTGAGGAATATCAGGTCATTGCGATTTTATCTTATTATTATTTCACTAAATTTGGTAACTTTTATATATTTTTCTGATCGTCAGAATTTGTATTAAAGTCTTCTTTAGAGACAAATAAAAACAATTCCTTTGGATTATTCCGAGGTTAGAATGTAGTAATGAATAAAAGAATACATCATATCACCCGGTTAATTAGTTACACTCATTGATTATAATGGTTAAATCTAAAAATTGCAACCCTGACACTGAAGATTTTGTTATTATTATCCGAATTGCTTTCTTGAAGTTTGTGGATTTTTGTATGTGGGTTTTGGTCGGAAAATTGTTTGTTAAAATTTATGAAATTTGTGAATTGTGTTAATATTATATGTACATATAAGTACTACAGCGAATTGATTGATTAAATTACGAACATTGTATCTTTGTGGAACTGAAAAAATGGTCGGGTTCTGTAATGGAGAAAGTATCACGTAGAGTCTGAGATAACAATAACATTGTGGCAATTTATTTAAAAATTTTCAATTAAAATTTTGCGATTGGAAGAGCATATAATAAAGTGAATAATTAATGTGGATTGAAGTGCATAAAACCCAAACAAAATAAATAATAGGCGTTTCTTTTATTTGCCCTTTTTTGTTGTGATATATTTGGCGTTAAAAGGTCTTTGTGACGGTACACAGTCCAATTCTTGTCTGTCTTCTTAACTGTATGATTTAAACATAACATTAAAATTAACTGCTAAGAATCTACCCATTCTCTAAGATTACATGACTGTGGCACTAAATAGCTTTGTATTGCGTGCCGTGCAAATCAAAAGAAGTACGTGCACAGTAGAAAGAAACTGCATAATTGTTACACTATTATCTAGAATTCTATTTTGGATTATAATTGTAACGCGGYAATTTTAAAGACACCAACTATAACATTCTGGCTGCCTCAAACGGAAAATTTAAGAAACTTTTTGGAGACATGGATGAGGAAGAGGAAGAAGTAACTGATATCAAATTACAAATTTTTCATAACAATCTTCGGGAAAATATTGTAAGAATTTATGAAAATATTTTTATTTAAATATTTTATTTAGTGACCATTCTATTAATCTAATAATTAAATGAATATGTTTTATTTTATTTTTGTTCTAAACTTAAGTAATATTTACAAAAAAGTAATGTATAAATTACAGTTTGTTACACATTATACATGCCAACGTAGATGTGTAGATAGCACAATGCTTTTCAATATACATACATGCAATTAGCTTTATTTTCATATAAATGTTAATTTATTATAAATCGATTTAATCGTTTACTTTTAGTAAACATAAATATGTATGTATGTTGAAACAAAGTAAACATTTACTTTGAATTTTCTGTTTAGTGATCCTAAGGGTCGAATCAGGGCGACTGAGAAACAAAATTGAATGAAGAATTTATTTCAACGGTATAAAACAAGTTTACCCTTTAGGCTTTGCAATATTTATACAATTTGACACTTTAATAATAATTTAATTATAGATTGATTATTACACGGTACATATTACAAATTATATATCAATTGAAAAAAATGCAATACTGAGTAAGTGGTTCTCCACTGGTTTACTAAATATAATATTGAATAATAATAGGAATTGGAGGAATTCAGTAATAAGACGAACATTGATGATTATAATGTGTTTACATCTTTGCGAAATGAAAGTAATAGTTGATAAAATTTACATATAAGCTTAGCAATTTGGTGGATCAAATGGGAAATATAAGGTCCTAAGATGAGATAGATGAGGATTGCGCCGCGACCTAATGTGTACTGTGCACTATCCTAAGTCACAACAGCCCACTTAGCCCCATCATATTGATATGTTGGTGGCATAACCCCATCTTGCGAGAAAGTTTTCGTTGATGCCGTTTACAAAGGGAACCGCTTGCTCCAAGACAGACTCCCGATTATAGCCACTGTTGGTGGCATAACTCCATCGTGCGAGAAAATTTTCGTTGACGCCGTTTATAAAGGGAGCCGCTTGCTCCAAGACAGACTCCCGATTATAGCCGTCGCCTCCTGGTGAATAGAAGATGCAACCTTGTTGAGCTCTTAAATCGATTACCTCGGAGTGGCCCCATCAAGGCTCCTTTCTCTAAAAATTTACACATCTGATATTAAAAGCGCCATTCAGAGTCATCCAGATATGGTCCCACACTTAACAGTATTATTTATTACTAAAAGCGACAGTGCGTGCTTGAGAAATTGTGGTTGCTGCCGACATTCCTGTTGTCACACTTCATTTCTTATATTTTAGCCATTTACATCAGCTGCTGGCACTGCAAGCCGTAATGCAAACTCACGCCATTTTCAGAATACTGACCGCTCCATTTTCCATTATGACATTTACCTGTGGGCAAGGCGAAATATCTCCTGTCATCAAACACGCAGCCGTTGTACTCGCGTTAGGCACCCACGACGCTGTTGACAGTCATAACTTCGAAGTTGTAAATAATTTCGTCCCGTCCTGCTATATGATGCAAAGGCATGGACGATACGAGTTTTCGAGAGAAAAGTTCTGCGAATATCGCATTCGATGGAACGACGAGCTGTAAGGGATATACGACGACATTGATATAGTTCAGCAAATTAAAAACGGTTACGCTGGCTAGGTCGCACAAACACTCCAGCTCTGAAAGAATTCGACGCAGTACCCGCTCGGGGGAAAGAGCAGGTGAAGTAAGACCTGGCATCGCTTAGAGTTTCTAATATTGGAGCGCTGTTGCTAACTCGGCTATAACAAGAAGTTGCTACTAATGATATACTCTAAGAGAGACTAATCTTATGTATTGAAGGCCTCACTGTCCCATTCCGGGGCGTTTGCATCACATCTAATGATCAGGGGAGGCTTTTCTCGCCTGCAGTAACTCACCTCTCTCTGAAAGTAGGTTGCAGCCAGGACGAAGTTCGCCCTAAAAGTTCTAGGGCTCTTCTCCTGCCGTCTGTGCGTTGTTACCTCTCAGCCTTTTATTGATAGGAGGTTTCTGTGGCGTTATTTGACTGCTTTTTTGTTTCTCGGTTTGGGTGGTCGAAGGTGACACCTTTTCGCTACCTCACCTGGCGGTCAGATTGCATTAACCTGGCAATGGCTCGAGCTACCTTAGGAGTTTTCCCCTCCTGGAGGTGCCTCAGGCACCACTTAAGGCTGAAACCGCTAATGCCCTCCATACGAGGGTCGTCAAGCCGTGCGTTTTTAGTACCCCAACGTTACTTTCCAATTCGTCCCGGTGTTGGGAAGGTCCTGTTAAAATACAGGCGAATTCACCTCCTGGCTGCAAATCATCCAACGAGAGTCTCATAACAGTCCGGATTAGGAGGTGACATTTGGTCGCCGCACGCATTCAGCTTCTGATAAGCCGCTGTAGTGGTGCCATACAGCACCGCTCATGTTTGTTGGGAGATGCCGAATATGGCTTGCGGCCTAAGACCCTCCACCACGACAAGGTGTCTGCCATTCGCAGAGGGATATAAGGTCATAGTAGATAACTCATTTTTTTAACTACTCCGAATTTGAGTCTTTGGCATTGTTATTAAGTTGTCCACATCTCACCATCATATACACCTACACATATCTGCCTCGATTAGATTTATGTGTTATAATCTTTAGTTAAAAAAAATAGTATGATGTACCATGTCTTGCAAGGGTACAAAAATAAAAACTTTCGAGGTATTTGTATATCTGATCAAAGTTTAGTTTCCTCGCATATTTTGCATAATCGTGTGTTTGATATCTTGTTATATTCTTATCGCAAAGTCCACGCATCATTCCTTTATTGATTGAATTATCTGTGTGAATATTGTACTTATCAACTGAATTGTTTTCATTATCATTGGAATTTATTGAACAATAAATGACCAATTCTCCTTTACGCACATGTAATATATTTGAAATAATTTTAGTAGTTTAACATACCAGGGAAATCCCTAAGGTGTAAAACATCAACTAGACGATCGAAATCCAAGCAATTGTATATTTACATATACTAAATATAACTCAATATACATATAGTATATGGGAGTTGGGTTACTATCGACCCTATTTTATCTATTAACTATTATCACGCCACATAGTAAAAAAATGTTCCTGTGGTTTCATTTACCTCACCACGAACACCAATCATATGGAGCAAAGTCAGCCGGATGTTCGAAATCCTGATATTAGTTATATGGCAGCTAATTTTAATTATTTCTGCACAAAAAACATGTTTTGTAATTTTCATTGAGATAGCTTAAATATTGGCCGATATATCCAACATAACGTCACCTGGAAGTTCGAAAATCGTTATATAGTTATTAGGGGCTTCAGAAGGTATTGACCCGATTCAAAAAATTTTCGATACACAAATATCAATGGAATTTAAAATTATGTTATATGGGCGATTCCTTGTGGCAAATAAAAGTTTAGCATTTATTAATTTAGTGCTTGGTTATGGCACTCTATAACTTTCGGTTAATTGCGTTATGTGAGCGGGGGAGTGGTCTGATTACGTCCATCTACGAAATTTCATCAATATATCTCATTTTTATTGAAGTTACAGTTTACACTGACGGGCAAACATATTTCTATGAATATTTAAGTTTTTAAGATAGGTTAATTTATTATATGTACATATACTATATATGCATACACTTTTTATAACATCTTTGCTTTTATTCGCTTACCATTAACAACTCCAAATATAACAAAATTATTTGATTCTTCGTAGATATTTCTACTGCTTTTAATGTTGCTGTATCTTGCCTCCTATGCGCTGATAACGCGCTTTCGCCGGAAAGATCGTGAAGATCTATTTTCCACGGATGAAGATGAAGTGCTCGTCTATCGTATAAGGTATGTAATGCATATACATATAATATGTACAAATGATAAAAAATGACAATAATTCTATAGTTATTTGTTAAACACTTTTTAAATAAATATATTTTGTATAATTCGCTTCGAACATACATATGTACATACATACTTTTGTTATACTTTGTTTGGTTTGATTGCTTATAGCTCTTGGCTGTGTACATTTTCTATGGCGATCGCTGTTGGCGCCGCCCTTCTGCTCCCGATTTCAATAGCAAGCAATGAGGTTCTGTTGCTGTACCCTAACAGCTATTATGTGAAATGGCTCAATAGTTCTTTGATACAAGGTAATTAATTAGTTTATTTGCCTAGTTGTTGTTGTTTAGATAACTATAGTCACTATAATTGCAGGTCTTTGGAATCATATATTTTTATTTTCCAATCTTTCCTTATTTGTATTTTTGCCATTTGCGTATCTCTTTACGGAATCTACTGGTTTCGTTGGGCATAAGAAGGGTATAATTGCGCGCGCTTATGAAACATTTACAGTATTTAGCCTCTTAGCCACGGTGGTTTTAGGCATTACTTATGTACTCTCTGCTGTTATGGATCCAGGCAGAATCGGGTTTTTATCACTGCTAAGTATGTTTATTATTGACAATCAAGTATAAAAAAGTTTAACTGTCTGTCAGCATATTGTCAAATGGAGCGAGATTCATTGCAAAACTTTGAAATTTTTCTTGGATTCCTTCCAGATTTAGGCAGTGTGCATTTACCATTTCTGTATTCGTGTGTATCATTTATGGGAGTGCTGTTATTACTCGGTAAGTATCACGAAAATATGAAGACACAAAGAGTTAAACATAAGTAAATACATATATTTGGGTGAAAAGTTGAAAATAATAAAATATAATAAATTTAGAAATCAGTTCTGAGTTTTTCTTGAAATGCAGTTATATAACTGATTTCTTTAGTATTATTTTTCTTTGCGAATTTAATGCTGTTCTCGTAGTTTTTTTCATCACCCAATCTCAGATAAGCAGCTGCTCTGTACAACCACGATCGCAAATTCTTCTCGTCCAATTTATTAATTACGTAATCAGCATCAATAATGGCCCGTTTAGAGTTTCTCAACCTATATCGTACATAATGTGGTTAAGATGTTATAACAAAAATGTGTATAAAAATAATTACTTAAGATAACATAGCGCTCGGTTGTTGTATAATATAGGACTGTCTTTTACGTGTTCAATTGCTTTTGTATACATTTGTATTGCCTTTTCATAGTTCTGCTTACGATAAGCATCGTTGCCCATGCTTGGTGGAGATAAAGATATTTCCCGCAAATAAATAGTTCCAAAATCATACATTTACTTAAACTTAACGCATTTACCTACGAAAGTTTTGAGCAATACGCTCACGTTCTTGTCGAATCTTGGTTCTTTCGGCGGAATCCTGTTCCATCTGCTGCATAAATGTGTACTTGTCCATTTGTTGTGGACCTCCAGTGTCTGTTGGGTCTTTTTGACCCGCTTTGCGATTGAGAACTGTGCGGTCTTGACGAACATTGACAATGAAATTATCCTGATTAATTTCGGACTTTCTATAAAATGTGAAAAGTTTGTATGTACATTTGTTTGGCATATATGTACCTTTTTTTTGGTAATCTTACGTTTCTGGCTTTTTAGCAGCACTTTCTGCATCCGTTTTGTTTGCGGCCGCCATATCCTCCAATAGTTTCATTACCTGATTTACTTTGGATTCAAAGTTAAGAAAGTCCTCATCCATATCTCCCTGCGCCATATTAATTTTATTATATATGTATGTGTATAAATTTTAAAATTGAACTATACAATTTATTCGTCATCAACTCCTTTGTGAGAGCTATTTTAAAAGTAAAATTTATTTTGTTTGTTTGGCATGTACAACCACAACCACTCGTTTCTAGGGTAATTGTTTCGATGGTAAATGTGGCGAAGTTTTGTTGTGAAAACTTAGTGTACTGTCTTTTTATATGTTAAATGCTTATTTTTACAATTAATTTTGTATTATTTCAATAGTTTGCACACCGCTTGGTTTCGTTCGCCTCTTTGGAGTTGTGGGACAAGTACTTGTGAAGCCACATTTACTTCGCGACGTAAATGAAGAATACCAAGTGTTTTACATGGAAATCGCCAGTTTAAAGCGCAAAATTGCAAACATTGAACTACTAAATATTAGTATCAGCAGCAACGGCAGCGCGGGCAGTTTACACAACGATTATAGCACTGGTTATACAAATGTTCGTGGATATTATCCTCATACGTCGTTGCGGCATCTTTATCAAAGAAAACCTTTGGAAAATCACCAAACCGAGCAACAGAAGCTCAAACAAAGACTGAGAGAATTGGAGTCTGAAAGTAGAGAGTTGGAGAAACTACGCAAGTCATCGGCGTTTCAACGAAATTTCGTATATCCTCTGGCAATGTTGTTGTTGCTCTTTTTCACCGGTATAACTGTTTTGTTGGTAGTCCAAAATACACTAGAGTTGCTAATTGGAATAAAAGCATTACCGCTAAGCACTCGGGTGAGTATTTGTTGTTACTTAGTATTAATATTTGACGAGACGAGAAAAATTAATACGTTAACATCGCCTTTCTTTTACCTTCATTCAGCAATTTACGCTTGGCATCACTTCGCTATCGAAGATGGGACCCTTTGGAGCAGGTTTAGAAGTGTGTTTAATTTTCTATTTAGGTGCGACTTCTGTTGTTGGCTTTTATACCATGCCTTTTATGCGCAATGTTTGTCCACAAAAACGAAAGACTTCTCTCGCACAATTAATACTTAATTGTGCGCTAGTTTTAATATTAAGTTCAGCATTGCCGCTGCTCAGTAGAATTATTGGTGAGTTACAAACGTCTTCATATATAAAAGTTTATTAATTATACATTTTTATTTCAGGCATTACAAATTTCGATTTATTGGGGGATTTTGGTGCTATCGAGTGGTTAGGCAACTTTCAAATTGTTTTACTTTATAATTTAGTCTTTGGCACCACGACAGCGCTCTGCTTGGTGAATAAATTTACAGCAGCTGTGCGTCAGGAATTGTGCGCGCGGTTAGTAGAGAACTATGTGCTCTTCACTAATTATATGTCATTTATCAATTGATATGCATCTAAAGGAGACAGCAAAAAAGCTCTGCCATTGAAATATATTACTTTTATTTAGATTTGGAGAGGTTTTGTGCCGTTGTTACTAACTAAGCAGAAGACGTGATAAATACTTTCGTTTCAGAGCTTACAATTTATTTACAATCATTTCAGTTCATTTCTACCATCATAATTTTATTCCTTTTATATATTTTCATTCAATTACCATACGAATATTATGTGAAGAGTGAAAGGGGAGTTAAATTATTAGAAAATAACGCCTTAGGTGTAAAACTGTAATTCAGCAAAGAAGTTTTTTTACGGAAAAGACAATTATTATATTCTATTTGAAACGATTTCGATGCACAGGCGAATAATCGTTATTATTTGAAAATTATTTAAACTTCATTGCGAAATTATGCGGGGTGTGAATATTGTATATCACCAAACGGGTGTGAATAAGTTTCTATTAAATAAATTATTATGTATAATTTGGGAATGAAATTGGTTGCATTTAAAATGGACATGCTAAAGAATGTATAAAATGTCTTAAAGTGAGTGACACGTAACATTTGAAATTATAAACAATCTTAATAGAGAAAAGCTAGTCAAATAATTTATTTAGTTGGAAAATGTAAATATTTTTTTTATTTATACAGCCACTACAATGAAAACTATAAGTATATATTTGTGTATCTATGTATTCATACACATTTCTATTGCGCGGCCATAATTATTCAATAAATGGATTAATTGTGGGTTTTGGTTTATTTTAGAATGCCCGCTATTCACTAAGTCACTGTCAGTTTTATAATACATGTGTGTCTAAATAAATCAAGAAGAAGATGTGTCTAAATAATTTTGTCGAAATTAGATTTTCATGATTGATCACACGTTAAATATATATTTAAAATCGAATAACACTCAATTGAAAAACCACGTTAAATTATATGGTAAGAAATACACTATATTTACGTGCTTAATAAAAATGTCATACTCAAAACTTACCACGTGTGTTAATATTTGTATAATAGTTATACACTATTTTTATAATTATTGATACGTAGAATCATTCTCTTCTCAAAAGCCATGTTGCGTCCTAAATAACTTTTAGCAATATGAAAATCATTGTATTGTATTCTAAAAAATATGTGTACGTCACCATTGGCATAGTCATTTGCTAGTATTCCAAAAAGTTACCAATTTTTTCTGTGATTGTACTATGTTAGGTGGATCTATAGAAAAGGGCCAAATACAAGAAATAAGTAATATAAAATTGACAAGAATTAGTTTCTTTATTTATTGTAGAAGCATATACTATATTTTAATTTAAATTGTTGTTTTAAATTTCGTCACTGAAATGTATAATAATCAAATATACATATACATATTTCTGTGTAATTCTATAATTATTAAAGTACACTTTTTGTATTGTACTTGCGGATGTTTTAAAAAATAACTTTTGGATAAAATTTACCTATTTTAAAAATTTAATGGCAGAAAAATCTTTTAAACTTCTGTTTGTGATTTTTCTCCTCTTTTGTCAACTTCATATGAAGTGGCAATATTTGGGAATACTTTTGCATTATCTGCTCTGTCATAGTCACTTACATTTATGTTCACGATTTCATCAAAATCACGCATATCCAATTCATGGAGTGCTTGCTGTACCATTGCAGCCAGCTCTGGTGGTAAGTCTTTTAAATCGTTATACCTTTCTCTAGCGATATCTCTGTTTACGTGATGTGACTGAGAATTTGAATTATATTTTGTGCTTGAGTTATCTCCCGATTCTGTGGTGGTAGATGGTGTCTTGTGCGCATCTATGGCAGCTTTGGAGAATTCGTTGAGGTTACGTATACCTAAAGCTTCTGCGAAACCGCCGTACTCTGAAGATAATATACTCCGGCCAGATTCTGTTGAGAGAGAGTCTACACAGTCTTCTGATATACCCAAACGAGACGTTTTTGAATCTTCATTTTCAGTTGTCAAAGTTTCAGTATCGTTTAATTTAAGGATTACTGAATATTTCGGATTAGGTGTGGTTGGTGTTACTGTGTCTGTTTCTAATATGTCACTCGAGTCCACAGATGAAGCACTATAGTCTTGCAGCAATAACTGAGTAGGTGAGTATTCACTAATGCAAGATGATGTTGTTCCAGTTGTAGTTTCAATGCCTGATAAACACTGAATGCGTTGGTCCAATTCAGCAATTTTTGCCGCAAGAATCCTATGAGGGTATATTATATAAAATGATTGAATTAGAAACAAACCGCATTATAATGATAAACAAATTCCGAATAATTTCCCCCACATCACAATAGTGAATGGAATATTGCAATATTTTGATTTTAAGGCGCCCATTAATTAGTTAAATTAAAGCAAAAGTTTCTAAGCTGCTTTGTTTATCCCCTTAAAAATTTGATTTAACCTTTGTTCAATCATTAAATGAGTTTTAATGAATAATAAGTATATTGATAACTTAAAAAAAAAAAATATATATATAGTTATTAATAAAAAAATAATTTTCGAATGCTAAAAAGGCATCAATATGTTTTAATTTGTGACATCAGCATCTGTTCTTACTTGTTGGTTTTTTTCTGATGGTTTAAGGCAATATGTTTATCGTTTAAATTATCCAGCAGAGCCAAACAAAGATATTTTAAGTCTTGAATTGTTTCGGTTTTTGTGGGCAAGTCCACACCATTCTCAAGCATTGTTTTAACTATGAATATTAAGAATTGGGTATCAAATTTAGCTAAATATATTAAAATATACGATTTCTATTGAAAAAAATGGGACTACATTTAACTTTACACAACAACAATGGTTTGACAAACATACTAATGTTTTACCTTGTTTATGAGATAAAATACTTTCATCATTTGCACTAGAACCTAGTTTAATTATACCCTTCTTACGCTTCGTTTCCAACATAGTCTTTGAAGCATGCAATAAGTTAAATTTAGTATTAGTTCTTTAGTGAAAAAATGTTTTAGATATATCACCGCAAATTTACGTCTGTAAATTAATCATCATTTTGTCGATTATTTTTACCTTGTATTTGGTTAACGATTGTTTGGTTATATCAAGCTCGCTTTCATAGTTTTTTAAACGTTCATGCAGGTACTTATTTTCCAGTAATATGCCATCAATATCAAGGAACTACGTTATAAATAAAATTTTAGATTGTAGTATTTCGCTAGTTATAAGATTTAGAAAGATTACCTGTGGATGCGCTTTGTTCGCGTTCAGTGCATTTAACAACGCATGGTTTAATCGATGAGCCTTACATTTGTAAGCATCTCGTTCAGATATGATATCTTCTTTCTCAGCAATCAAAGTTTTTAAATCAAAGGCTAGTTGCAAATTCTAAAACATAATCTCTAATTGAATACGAATTAAGTGAAGAAAAATATTTTAAAACCTTCTTTTTTAAGTTTTCCAAATGGCAAATAAAACTTGATCGTTCTTTCTTCCATTGAAGAGCTTCGCTATTAGTATCATCAGCCATGTCCATTTGTGCTTTTTCACAATTTCCTTCTTTGCTGGATGATCTAAGAAGTTCTATATCACCACGTAGTTCGTTTAATTTTTGTTTCAGAGATTCTACTTCGGTGGTTAGTTTTATATTTCTTTCGCGGGTCTCATGTAATATTGACGCAACAGTAGATTTATTACCGTCTATACCCACGCACCCACTGTACCCATTATTGCGCGTTAAGGCAGAATACCTTAGTTGCAACGTTTCTGCCATCAATTTGAATTGGTCACGTTCTGTCCGAAATTGTTCCAATTCTTTGCGTATAATGCGTAGAGCTTCCACCTTGCTCATCAGCTTTCTATGTAATGCAGATGTCTGCAAAGAAAACGTTAATAAGCATTATCACCAACTGTGTATAGAAAACGAGGAAAAATGGCAAAATCAACATGTTAATTCGATAAGAAACAAATCAATTTCTTCTTTTACGTTGAAGTCTCCCATATGCTCGGTAATCATATTAAAATCAACCGAATCCAAATGATTATGTGAATGTATTTCCTCTCCCATTAACATCTTTTGTAACTTAAATGAAATATTAATAAGCAATTAAATACTTATAAAAGATATGTCAGATTAATGAACAAGTTGAAAATACCGAATGAAAGTAAGAATGACATTTGAACCTTATCTCAAAATGTGTTGCCATTAAGATAGTATTAAAATACTTATTTTAAGATAAATTTTTACCAAAATGCTAACTAATTCAGATATATTATTCTTGATTATTATAATTAATTATTGTGTACATAATTATTTAAGTACAAAAACAACACACATTTCTAATTTAATTTCGGCTGTGATAATGAAATTATTTAGCAAATGCTATCAAATAGCATTGCCAGATAAAATATTTCTCGAAAATATGCCTGTATTCTTTGGTCTGAGTACATTTACATCAAAGCGAAACACAGCAAGCAAGCATTTTAGGCAACTCTTATCTTTTTATGCTTTGACAAGCAACAGTCGCTATTTTCATTAGAGAAAGTCTTGCCAAAGAGTGAATCAGAGATTTATCCCTGGAATGATTTGTTATGCAGAGCGAGGAAAGTTTTATGTGAAAGCGCCTTAAATGAAGGGAAAAATTTGATAATATGCTTTATGGTATCTGCAAACTCTATATAAAGGCCGCAGCGGTAAATTACTGTCTGTGTCTGTTATTGATGTCTTTGATATTAAATAAAARCTTAATAAATGCGAGATTTGAGTTCTAGTGAAGGATCAATGGCAAAAGTCAACTAGAGCGTCGGAAATTTTCATTCATTATCAGCGCTAAACCATATAAACCATTAAACATTGACCGAATAATTTCATTAAAATTGAATTTTTTTATATTTTTGGCATCACGACATACTAAAAAGATAAAGATGGTTTCTGAGATAAATCACATATCGAACGATATATACAATATAAAGTCAACTGGAAGCAGTAAAATCCTTATTTTCGATAAATGATTATATATAGTATATACATAGGTAGCCGATTTTACCCATTTTGGACAAAAAAGCACATTATTTTTCATTACTGGCGTAGACACCGCTTACGTTGTTATAGCCGAATAAACAACAGCGTGCAAGTCGTTTCTTCTTCTTCACCTTATCTTTCCAACGGAGTGGAGGTTTTCTCTTACTCTGCTTTCCCTGACGGCTTTCTTCCGAGACTGTTGTTTACTTTTCATTGGGGACGTTTTTCACGTCACAGACCCCAAGTCCAGCGTACAACCCTGACTAGGGCTGGTTCGCCTTATCACTTTAGCTCGCCTTCAAATGGATGTTCTTTGGCTACCAAGAGGATACTTGGTCTCAGACCGGAAGTCGGAAGTTGCTTGGGCCAAGTAGGTAAAAGAGTCGTTTCTGGCCACTCGTAAGTGAATGGCTATCAGAGAACTTTCCTCACTTGCGTGAACTTCTACATCCTCCACATTATTATTGGAAAATAATTTATCTGAATTTGAATATCTTATTCTCACATATAGATATTTATTTATACATATATACACGTAAACAGTGTTTAACGTACCGAAGTTAAGAGTAAATACAATAATACTCTATTAAGGCATTATTTTACGATGGCGATGTAATAACTTAATTATATGCTGAACATACATATAGCCTGTAATCTTACCACGAAGAAGGTAACTTCGCAGACCTATAAAAAATGTGCATATATAAAAGAGCAGCATGGCGAGCTGAGTCGATCCGTCTGTATATACGTATGTAGTCAACTAGTTCATTAACATTTGATATATTGATCTGAATCTTCATACATCTTCCATACAAACTAGTCCATTAAAATAAAGTACGTATGTTTCTTATTTGACAAGATTTCTTTACGAAATTTGACATGGATTATTGTGGCTGTACAGGCAAACAATTTTACGTTAGATACAAATCATTGGTCCCCATAGTCCCCACATAGTTCCATTTAGAAACGCACCTGTGAAGCGTATTATAACTTAGGCTTAACCGCAGTTTACTTTTCTTGGTTTTTCAAGATTTCAGCTCTTGAGTCTCCAGTACACCGATACATACATACATATGTAAATAAGATTTAACATTTAGTTTTATTTAGACTTTATACATCAGATTCTTATAAAATAGTAAGCCATGGTGTAAATACATACCTGGAGATTATATCACATAGTTCGTGYAAAGCCAATAAGTACCATCGGTATTTTTGAAAATATATTTAATACAATAAATCGAATATAYCTTTGCTATTGAAATTTCCAGCAGGGTAAGGAGATTTCAGTTAGAATACCTATGGAATCAGTCTTGTTTGATCGATGTATTCCAAATATCTAGGCAGTATCTGCAAATGTTTATTTGAGTATAAAAGGCATTGTCGATTCAATCGTCACTCATAATACGTTGAATACAGTAACTATCTAAATTTAGACAAATTTTGTGTTTGAAATCTGTTAATTTCGAGCTTTAAATTTTGATTTTTGTGCACGTTTTTGTGTCAAATGTAAATCGCAGTGCGAATACAATGTTTGTACATAAAAACACTCGAGCGCAGTTCGCCCAGCATGCGGCAGCAATACGTGGCGACAGCAGCTCCGAGGAGGAGGAAGAAGGAGGCGATGCATTGCAGGTGAAATCCTGCTATCTAATTATACTACTAWGAATTTGTAGTAAAATATTAAAAATTTAATATATGTATTTTCATAATATAAATGTTGTTAGTTGTACTCACACACAGGTCCAGGAATATATGTAATTATGCAAGAACTTGATGTGCATTATTCGTATATTATGTAATTTCGCAGCATTTTTTTTAATGTTGTGTCCGCATTCATATATACTACCCAACATCTGACAAAATTCATTTATTTGGCAGTGTTTTCGAATGACAGTTCATACATACATACATATGTAATTCCTAAGAAGAAAATATAAAAAATATAGATAGTATATGTATAGTATGTATGGCAGTTTTACATAAACAAAATTTGTTAAAATCGTGTTCTCTAAGGCGCTATTAATAGATTTGATTTTTTTCTGTTTTATAATCCTACTTCTATAAAATTACTATGCTCTAAAAAATCATGAACTAAGAACTGTGTATTGCGTAATAATTTCAAAATAATTTAATTAAATTTTTTGTTCTCGTTTACGTTAAATATAGGATAAGTTAAGTTTTTGAAAGAAATACGGTTTCCACAGAACAGCTAATTTCGAATTTCAATCCAAAGAAATAGACCTCTCATAGACGGCTGTGAGCTAAGATTGCGAGCTTACAAATAAAATGGAGAAAATGAGGACGCGATTTGCTCGCCAATTTAGAAAAAAATTAAAAATATACATATATCGCATGYTTTAAGTTATCGAAACTAGGAGAAAGCAATTTTATGATGAGGGACGGAACTGGTTATCGCGGAAAAACTGAAACAAAGTTCATATTGTCGAATATGAAAAGTAAATATCATTTCAATTTAGATTGTATATTGAATTAATATAATTGTAAATTGTTTGGGATACTTATTAAGATAAGAGAGAGAATTATAAAAATCTAAAAAAGTGGAATGTCGGAACGGAATTTGTATTTATTTTTTGATATTGATACTGATGCGGAATTGTGGCAAATTCTCTCATAAAGATGGACAGAAAAAATGGAAATATAATTGTAAATGAATAATTTTACAGTTAACAAGAAAGAATTAAGTTTCTTTTTATAGTCTTCCTCATCACTGTAGATGATGATGAGTTTTGCGACATTAATTAGTAATGCCTACTTTGACTTAACTTTTCTCTTTACAGAATATGTTTCTTGTTTAATTATGCTTTAAACATATTTTCGATTTATTTCCCAAAAGATGTACAGACCTATCTATACGTATAAGTTTTTGAGACTTTTCATTTGTCTGGTTAGTATTTTGAAATCTGATTAGGCATTTTGCATTTTGTCGTTGGAATTCAGTAGTTTTTAAATGTATTTATGCATATAACCAGAAAATCGGGCTTATAACCTCTTTATCTAACCTTTTTAAATTTTATGCACTAATTCCATTTTTGGTATTTCCGATATTTTTGCTTTTTGCGGATGTTAATTGTATCCTTTGGTGATCCACAACATATAACCAAAATATACACACCCCCATACATATATGTACATATTTATGTATGTATACATGCTTATTTTAACCAAATTGATATCATTGCGTGAGTCGGTGTAAAAATACTTGGAAATATATCCTGTTACTGAATTTAAACAAACGGATTCAACTAACAAATCATAAAAAATAACTTAAATGAAAAATAATGGCTACCGACGCTGACGAAGCACAGAGACGCCGTGAAGAATGCGAACGAAAAGCTCGACGAGGGGAAATGGATCCCCGTTTGGAGTTCACATTCCAACTGTTAATAGATGCAACTCAACTGCCAAGGCATCAACTGATGGATTATATATTCGAGGGGGACATGGTAGGTACTCATAAAGTAATGAAGCGGCAATACTGCAATAAACATACATACATATGTGTGTGTGTATGTACATGATGCATTTTTTCAGCGAATGCCCCCGTTTTACACAAAGTAAGGAGTTACGCTCAAAAAAGAATTATAATAAGTTCTGTAACATACGTATGTATGTCTGTATGTGATTGTGTTTTTTATTGAGCTCACTCCCTAAAGTGCAGACGTTTTGTTTTAATACTTATTTCGGTTATATAATAATGATACTGTAAAAAAATGGTATTATATAATATGTTTTTTAAAGCAACAAACAAATTTGCTAATAATGAAATATCAAAACGGCATTGTAGTTTTTTTTATTAACAGTTATTGGTCAAATAAAATAAAGTTTAACAGTTTTATTAGTATGGGGAATACAGTAGAGCAAATAAAAACATATAAAATAAAATTATAATTCTTATCCTTTTTGATGATTCAGGTCGTAAATAGAAAACCGAACCAAGGGAGGACGTAAAATGTAAATAATCATTGGAGAGGACCGGGCATGAAAGGAATTGTCCCCCATCTACCCSTCTCTCTCCGCCACTGTTAATGATATACAATTCATTTACATTTCTGTCTTGTTTTTTGGAATACTATTAACAGCGTATAAAGGGCTATATTTCTTTAATGAAAATGATCTTTCCGAAGGCATTTACTTGCATGTACACATACATATGCGTAGTTAGTTTTCTTAATTTTATATTCACACGAAGTAACACATAATTCACTTTTTATCCGTTAGTTGGACGAAATCAATCAACTCTTTTTACCCAATATGAAAAATAAACTTCTGTGGTTTTATCAGGAGGTCGACGAGCCTGATCCACAACCAGCGCAGGATCCCAACAAACCTGGACCCTCGCGTAGTGGCATCGCATCGAGCTGCTCAAAAACACCACAGGGTACTCAACAAAAAAAAAAAAAAAAAAAAAAAAAAAAAAAAAAAAAAAAAAAAAAAAAAAAAAAAAAAAAAAAAAAAAAAAAATACATACATACATATAAAAAAGTAAAAAGACATTATTTCACTAATGAAATAAACTTTGTATTTATATAAGTATATATCTATGTATATATATTTATGTGTGTACACATAAATTATCTGTTCAAACCCATACCATATCCTTAACGATAAACGACATATGTACATATTATATATACTTATATATTCATAAACGTTTGAAAAGACATACAAAGATATGTATATGAATGGATGCTTCATTTTATTATTGGCTTATTAATATTCTCTGTTGTGTTGGGTTCCGTTATTTAACAGGGTCATCACCCAGCGGATTTTCGCCGCCGAAGCCGAAAAAATTGTTTCTAACTGATGGATGGACTTGTGCTTTTACCGGGATTTGTATTTACATCTTTCGCGTGAATACTTCAAAACAATTGCCCGAGGAAGGATTTCAAAAGGATTTGTAAGTTTGATAGGTTTAACATAGGTGTAAACCCTACAGAGGTTAATTTGCTTTTTTCTTTTACACAAAATGTTATTTACATGAGTTATTACTTTTAGCTAATGCCCGTCTTATTATGTGTTTTCCAAAACAGATATATACACACAAACATACTCATTGTATCCCAAAACAAATATGTTGTTTTATGTACGAATACACACAATACATGTCTATGAACTGCGATTATTCGATTATTCGATTATTTTGGTCAAAAGATAAAAAAGGAATTCTGAAGAATGCTGGGAAACTCTAGAAACTAAGCTTCTAAAAAGAAAATAAATTTGCACTGTTGAAACGTCTTACGCCCCTCACTACTGTAACTAGCTCAATTCGCTTAATGGAGTGTTTGCTGAGCTTACAAGTAGCCCGCTGTCCAGGAATAGACCGCTTTTTATTGTTTTATAAACATCTTTCTTATATTTTTATATATTCATATATATATGTATATGTGACCTGGTCTACGAAAAGGGAGCTAACGTGCGAAAACTAGTTTTCTGGGAAACAGCTGTTAAAAAAAAATAGCATCTCATCTTCCATCCGAATCAACTAAAAAGTGAAAATTGATTTTTTGACACCTAAGCCCCCTTTCCGTAGACTAGGTCGCATATACTATACATTCGTACAACTTTTTTCTTAACCTGTCATTATCAGATACTGCGGCGTTATCGACGCGAAAAATATCGGACTTGTTACCTCTATTGAGCGTATAGTTGAGTATGTATTCATGCAAGCCTTAGCATTCCCTAGTTTGGAAGGGGATGAGGATGATGTAAGTTGCGGACTGATAAAAGGACAGTTGTTACCGGGTTTGAGATCATTTTGCAGTGCTTTACGTGTTTGTGAGCAAGTTTGCGATCATGTTAATATATTTGACGACAAATGTGATATGTTCGAGAAGATCGAACACGTCGAAGAGGTCAAGGATATGGCGAAAAATCAAGACTTTTGTGTGCAACTGGAAGAGCGCGTAAATAATTGGATAAAAGGTGTTATGAAGATACTTGGTGAAAGCGAACAATTGCGCAAAGAAAACGATTCAAGTGGACCACAGGATGAGTTGGAGTATTGGAAGAAGCGAGGTGCTCAATTTTCGCAATTGCTGGCACATTTGCAAGATCGTGAGGTGCAATATACATTACATTGCTTGTTTTTGTCTGGCTCCCGCATTATGCGAGTATGGAAAGAAACCGATCGAAAAATAACATTCTGTTACAACGAAGCACGTGATAACTCAAAATTCATTCAGGCAATGGAAACGTGTTGTCACTCTCTGTATTTAGATGATCCGGTATGCAATTTTTTTTAATATAATCCGTTTTTGTTCCAAATTGTATTGCTTAAATAAATCTTAAATGTATCATATTTACTAGATTCTAATTTTTATTATTCTTTCTTTAAAAGGTCTGCATGAAACAGTCCATACTAAGTCTACTTCAAACGGTGCGCCTTATCTATAGTGTTTCACAATTTTATAACACATCCGAGAGAACCTCTTCCCTCATGGTGAAGGTTCGTATTTTAATTGTTATTTCTTTAACACTGGTCTRCAATGGTTTTATTCCCTTAGTTATAAGATTGTGGCAATTTGAAAAATATAGTTTGTTGTTTTTAAAGGTATATGTAGAGTATCGAATCATCCAAAACCTAAAAAGCGATTTTTTTGAGATTTGATACTAGCTGTGGCCTCAAGTGTGACGAATTTGTAAAAAAATTTGTCAGCATAAAAAAATCAGAGCAAACATGTTTAGTGGTACATATATATGTAATTAAATCCTCTCCATGTTTTTCTTTTCTTCATATAAAATATTTTTAATATCGTAAGTCAAAAATATCTTGGTATATTTTAGTTGGGAAGTATTCCAATATTTAAGCAAAYTGCTCAACATATTTTATATTCTTATTTTTTATATCCTTAACGTTAGAGTTAGAGAAATACCTTTGTTTACTTGTTTTGTTATAATATTTTTACAGATTACTAACCAAATGATTGAGACTTGCAAGTCCTACATAACATGTCGATGTAAAGAGACTATTTGGTCACAAGATCGCAATGTTATACGTACAAAATTAGGCAATTGCATTAAGCTTAATCATATATACCATGAAACATACTACACTGTAAGGGAGCAACCCTTTCTGCCTAATCAAACTCCGTTTGGTTTTTCGGAAAATTTCGTTTTTGGAAAATTTGATACATTTTGCGACCGTCTTTCGAAAATTATTTCTATGTTCAATCTGATCGAAGATTATACTCACCTATTCGAACGTCGTTTGGAGGGTCTATTGCTAGGTGAAACACTACAGGATGCCAGCAATCATTTTGAGGAAGCTAAGAAAGAGATTTTATCGAAGAAATATGATTACTTGGATCATCGAAATGGCGAGTTCAATAACGATTTCGAACGTTTTATAAACAAAACCGACGCACTAAAGGACACTATAGCCAAACTTATTGAAACGAATTTTGACACGGTGTGGGAGACACCACAATGCATCCGATTTCTTACCCGTTTTGAAAAGGTTAGTGAGAAGATACCACTCAGTCGGATGGATGAAAAGTATGTGCGCATTATAAAATATGTGGATAAGGAAATAGACAGGGTGAATAAAATGTTTAGGAAACAACGTGATGATCCGCCCGTTTGTAGAAATTTCCCGCCAATTGCCGGACGTATCCGTTGGAGTCGCGCATTGGATGACCATATGAAAGAACTGATGGAGGCCGTACTCGATCATAAGGTGCTGAGTGGATTACCGTTAACAAAAGACTTAGAGAATCGCTATAATAATGTCACAACGTTATTAAGAGAGTTCGAAATCGAGATTGTGTCCATTTGGCTAGATCAGGATGTAAGATGTAAGAAAAGCTGGAAAAATTGATATAATTAGACAATTATTAACCATAGGTTAGCGTTGCCGATGCGTGTCTACTACAGCCACTGTTAGCTCTTCAAGGTGATCGCTTAATCGTCAATTTGCATCCCACTATACCCCTGCTGATACGCGAAGCTAAGATGTTGGCTAAGTTAAATGTTGAATTGCCAATTGTGGCGGCCACACTGATGAGCCGGCAAAAGTATTTCACTACTATACAGGACTCGTTGAATGTGAGTGAAGGACATACTCGTACTACGTACGGCATCCACTACGTTTATTCAAATTGATTGCTTACAGTGCTTGATCAAAATGTTTTTGACAACCGTGCGCGCCGTCAAATTGGAAGTGCGTCCTTTGTTTCTGCCACAATTGGTGCGCCTAACAGCAATGTTAAAGCCTGGCCTCCACACAATAAATGTAAGTTAGAATTATGTTGTTGAGCATCCTGAGGATGTCAGCTCTTCATGCTTTATCAGTTGTCATTAGCTCAGTAACATAATTCAATTAAATTACCACAATAAGTCTCTACGACCGCTTCCTCTAGTCACCTTTATACTCGCAGGACTTGTTTTTGAGAATTTCATTTATTTATTTT
Organism: Bactrocera latifrons; assembly: GCF_001853355.1. NCBI lineage: Eukaryota > Metazoa > Arthropoda > Insecta > Diptera > Tephritidae > Bactrocera > Bactrocera latifrons. The sequence continues at coordinate 561,571 of NW_017537212.1, read as the reverse complement.
AAAGTGGACTCATCAAAATTGGACGGAGTTCTATGAACGTTGTAAACGGGCAATCGAGACTTTTAATGTACTCGTAGCACGTGTGCACGACATCTACTCTAACCGAATATTAAATGTGCTCATGTGGATGCAGGACGTCTCTTTACAGGTTTTGCCTGCAGGTAAGAATAAGTACATACCTATTTGTAGATAATTATATCTTTAATTCCTGTGGAAAATAATATATGTAAAMATACAAAGCAATACGTACCTACAATATCTTACCAGACATGCTTTCTTATAGTTTGTCTTTGTATTTTCTTTAATTTAGAAGATGAAATCTGGACTGTGGAGGAGTTTTTGGAGAAAAGCGAAGATGCTTGCAGGTCAGTCCACATATTATATTTACCTTGAATTTTTTCAGTGCACGTGTTATTGATATTCATTCCTTCTCCCATACTGAAAGACGACTTGGTATTTTTTATTATTATACGGTTGTATATGTACATATGTAGAACATCTTGATACTCGAAATCAAAATCAGTATCGAAAACTCCATAAGTATTCAAAGATTTTAAAAATTAGAAAATGGAAAAGCAAAGCTCCTTTTCAATTAATATACATCACTCCACTGGAACCTTGCCTCTCGTTACTTACTTGTATATAAATATACTGAGAAACACAGTTGCAAAATTGAGCAGTTAGACGTATTGCCAAATCCGTATGCCTAATTATAATATAGGTATATTTGGTTATGTTTATGTTCTTGTTAATACTTCTTTGGTTGAATTTAGTGGTTAAATATTGTGTTTGCCTTTTCAGACGCGCTGCTATTGAATTGAACCGCAAAAGTCAAATGGTGTCGGAGGCAGTGGAGGAAGTTTTAAATTTGGTTGATAAGGCGACTGAGACATTCAAGCAAATCGCCGGCGATGATATAGTTACTTTGTTTGATGGTATACGCGCTTACATACATACTTGCCTTATGGATATTTGAAGGCATATCGTTATAATCGTATTCAATATGTTTCATTTATGTAATAGCTACTTCACGAAATCAGACGCAACCATCATCGGCCCGAAAGGGAGAGGCAGAAGGCGGTGGAGCTGTTCCAAGTGCTGCCGGTGCTGGTGGGAACGGTGTCGGTGGTGGTACTGTGGGTACCCAGCAGCAAGATTGGAGTATATTATGGTCATGCTTTGAGAATCCCTTAACTCTTCTTTCGACCACGGAGAGTCTTCCTAAGGGAATGCAAGTAATTAGTGATTTTACATATGCACAAAGGTGCACAGATTATTTGATTGGTGTTGGTAATGCTCTTCTAGGATATGGTCTGTAATGCAGTGGTGGAAATGCGACGATACTAYAGTCGAAAGGTAATTGATGTGCTGATTAAGGTAATACGTGGTGCGTTAGATACTATTAGGCGTCGGTTTATTGACGATGAGAATGAGACCATATTGAAAAAGCCGATATTCGCACTAAATGCGCAGTTGCAGATCCCAAATGTGGTGATCAAACCGAACCTTGATGAGTTGCAAGAGATACTGACAACCGCTGGTAAAAATATCACCGGCATTGCCAAAGGCGTGGCACAGTGGACTAGCGGCAAAGAWCCGGTAAGCATAACAAACAGAATAGCAGTTGACACTGAACTGAACTGAATTAATTTGTTTTGATGTACTTCCAATAGCAAGTATCAACAACGCCTCAGCCGCGAATTGGACGAAATCATAATACCGGAAATCGTGCACGTCGTCGCAAACTATACACTCTGGCCTCAGAGGAACGTCCACAAATGCCTCACATGCTGAAGTCGTTTTATGCCGCCATCATGGATAATAAAGAGGTGGTGAAGGCTCTAAATTTGCTCTCAAATTGTACAAAAAATATCAAACCCGAAATACAAACCTACATAAAACGTTGGAAACCATACCATTTCCTATGGAAAAATGATCGTACAACTCGTCAATTAATGGAGTTTGGTTTGCAGGAATTCGAATCAACTTTACGGTGCTTGGCCGAGTTGGACGCCAATTTGCTAGTAGAGCCTGAAATGGAGGTGTTTGGTCATTGTGTATCCGTTTACAATGAACGACTTAAATATGGATTGGCCATTGAGATCAAATGTAAGTAAAAATGCGTTGTAAAAGTGTAAATTGATTATTAGCATGGAAAATTATAGTAATTGGCATTGCCGCGAATTCCATAGTCGATGCTCTTTTGAATTTAACTGCATTTGATTTTTGCTAACTGCGCGCAAACGATTTGACTCSCACCAAACAGGGCTTCACCCAAATCAATGCCATTGCTTACGTTTGAAGTGTAAATCAGCACTCATTATTTTATTATGAATTGAACGAACTTTTTGAATGGTAGCGTTTAATAAGTACATAGCACTTGCAATGAATTGATTACACTTTTTATGTATTGCTCTTGAGCAATGGCTTGTGCGAGACCTTTATAAAATATCTAAGTTTTTAGATTTTATATTGATTTTATATTTTGATTTTATTTCTTCAATATGTAAACAAATATGTGTTTTTTAGCTTGTAATCATAAGATCGGACAAGCTATGAAGAAGAAATACAAAAAAGAGATGGACTACGTCTACGCGGTAATCAATGAAATGGATCGCAAGTTGGACAGGCCAATACGTGACCTCGATGACGTGCGCATGATAATGGAAACCTTAAGTAAAATAAGAGAGCAAGAAGTTGATATGGAGTTACGCATTGATCCAATAGAAGTAAGATGATATTTTTTTATATTCAATGCTGTCATTATCAGATATTTTTGCATTATCAGGAGGCATTTAATGTACTTACACGCTTTGAGGTGCAAGTGGAACGTGAACAATTCGACTTGGTAGACAACTTACGGAGTACTTTTCAAAATTTATTGTCTTGTGCCCTTCAAGCTCAAGTGAAACTGCTTGATATGCAACCGTCCTTTCAGGATGATCTCAAGAACAATTTAGAGAAATTTAAACAAGATAAAATACAATACGTTAACGAATATCGCAATGCYGGTCCTATGCAACCTGGGCTAACCCCACGTGAGGCCTCCGATCGCTTAATTTTATTCCAAAATCGTTTCGAGGGWATGTGGCGTCGCCTGCAAACCTACCAGAATGGTGAAGAATTATTTGGTTTACCACAAACTGACTACCCAGAATTGGGTCAGATACGAAAAGAATTAAATTTGTTGCAGAAACTCTATAAACTGTATAATGATGTCATAGATCGCGTGAGCAGTTATTATGATATACCATGGAATGAAGTGGACATCGAAGATATCAACAACGAACTAATGGAGTTCCAGAATCGTTGCCGTAAACTTCCAAAAGGTTTGAAGGAGTGGCCGGCTTTCCATGCACTCAAGAAAACCATTGACGATTTCAATGATATGTGCCCATTATTAGAGTTGATGGCTAATAAGGCAATGAAGCCTCGACATTGGCAACGCATCATGGACGTTACCAAATATATCTTCGAATTCGATTCGGAAGGATTCTCATTGAAGAATATATTGGAGGCGCCTCTGCTTAAACACAAAGAGGATATTGAAGATATTTGTATTAGTGCAATGAAAGAGAAGGATATCGAGGCTAAGTTAAAGCAGGTCACAAACGAATGGTCCGTACATGAATTACAATTCATGAGCTTCAACAACCGCGGTGAACTGTTATTGCGCGGTGATACGACTGCTGAAACAATAGGTCAGCTAGAAGATAGCTTAATGGTGTTGGGGTCATTGCTATCCAATCGCTACAACGCACCATTTCGTAAACAAATTCAACAGTAAGTTTGTTGTATCAATTTTCAATTAAATAATAATAACAATTGTACTTTGTTCATTCCAGATGGGTCTATGATTTATCCAACTCGAATGAGATTTTGGAACGTTGGTTATTGGTGCAGAATATGTGGGTTTATTTAGAGGCTGTYTTTGTTGGTGGTGACATCGCTAAACAGCTTCCGAAAGAAGCCAAGAGATTCTCTAAAATCGACAAATCCTGGCAAAAGATAATGCAACGTGCACATGAGACTCCGGGTGTGGTTGCATGTTGTGTCGGTGACGATCTTCTTAAACAGCTGTTACCTCATTTGCAGGAACAGTTGGAAATATGTCAGAAATCACTGAGTGGCTATTTGGAACGCAAACGAATGATGTTTCCACGTTTCTTTTTTGTTTCTGATCCGGCACTCTTAGAGATACTAGGCCAGGCTTCTGATTCACATACCATACAAAATCATTTACTATCCATTTTCGATAATACGCGCAAAGTGAAATTCCACGACATTGAATACAACAAGATGTTGGCAATAATCTCAAGTGAGGGTGAGATGATACAATTAGATCGCGCGATTCGTGCTGAGGGTTCCGTCGAGACATGGCTAACTCAGTTGCTGGTCACCGCACAGCAGTCATTGCATTCGATTATCCGCACCGCTTATGCAACAATAAATGATCCAAATTTCACCTTGTTGGGATTTTTAGAGAAAGTCCCAGCACAAATTGGTCTTTTGGGTATCCAAATGATTTGGACACGCGACGCGGAAATGGCGCTGATGCAGGCCAGGCATGAGAGGAAAGTCATGTCGGAGACGAATAATAAGTTCCTTGAAATTCTAAACACACTAATTGATCAAACCACAAGAAATTTGACCAAAATGGAGCGAACTAATTTCGAAACCCTAATTACCATACATGTACATCAACGGGATATATTCGATATATTGGTAAGGCTCTATGCAACGAAAAATTCAAAAAATTTAAAAGACATGTGAGTGCGCGATATTCCTTGTTTTCAGTGCCGCATGAATATTAAATCAGCAAACGATTTTGAGTGGTTAAAACAGTGTCGTTTTTACTTCAAAGAGGACTTGGACAAAACTTGGATTTCAGTAACAGACGTAACCTTTACTTATCAAAATGAATATTTGGGCTGCACAGATCGTTTGGTGATCACGCCGTTAACAGATCGGTAAGATTACATTAAGCGCAAAAATTGGTGGGAGGAGTAAATAACTGAAGCGTTTGCCGTTCTCACTTTGTTAGCACGAGCGCACATTATTTACTATAAACGTTAATTTGCACGGAGATTTCAAAATTTCGTTGGTTTAGTCCAAGGAGCGCCTAAAGAAATTAATTTGATGATGACCATGAACGGTGGAGAATGCAGTCTCCTTAYTTTTTCTTATGTGCTTCAGCAAATCAATTTGATATTAAATAAGGGAATATAGCTAAAAGAGTTGATATGAATCAATTGAATCAATGTTAAGGGGTTAAGAATTAATTTGCAATTTACCATATATGCTCAAAGCATTCAACCAAATTGTATATATTTGAATTTTCCTTTGCTCGTTTTATGATTGCTGGGGAATTGTTTTCTATTACTGTCGCATAGTTGTTACATCACACTCGCCCAGGCGCTAACACTGAGCATGGGTGGCGCACCATGTGGTCCGGCGGGTACCGGAAAAACGGAAACTGTAAAGGACATGGGAAAGACGCTGGCTAAGTACGTGGTTGTATTTAATTGCTCCGACCAAATGGATTACAGGTATTAAAATGTAGCAGCGCAGTATATTTCACGTAAGCTATACTGTACAATGTAAGAATATGTGAGGTAATTCTAGAGTTCAGCATGCTCCTTTAACTCTAATGATAACATATAGAGTTAAACTCTTTATAAATCGCTATTAAGTAACAAAGATTTATTAAATTTATGTAATAAAATTACAAAAGACGAAATATAATAATAAGAATGTGTAATTAAGATTTTTGCACAATATTTTTCAATCTCGATGGTTCGAGGATAAACTGTCATTGAATTTTTTGCTCGTGTCATAAGAAATTTGTGCACTTGAACTTTGCTTTATTAATGACCTGGACGCCTGATGAAAATTATTATTTGTTAAACAGGGGCCTCGGGCGTATCTACAAGGGTTTGGCTCAGTCTGGCACATGGGGCTGTTTTGATGAGTTCAACCGCATCGAACTTCCGGTCTTGTCGGTTGCAGCGCAACAAGTTGCAGTGGTATTAACAGCCAAGAAGGAGAAAAAGAAAACATTTATATTCACCGATGGCGATACGATTGAGATGAATCCTGAGTTTGGCATATTTATAACAATGGTAAGTGGCAGAATTGCATAATGTGGAGGGGCAATTGCAATGGTGTGGTAACAAATTTTCTCTAAACTGTTAAACAGCCGAGCTCCCAGATAAGCACATTTACGACAAACATTTGTTGCTCACAGAAATAAAACTTTTAATTACTATTGTGCGTGCATACGCATACATAACCATGGGCAAATACTGGTGCTGACTACGGGCAGTGTTAGTATGGACAAAGTTTGTTATTTAAGTTCCATTAAAGTGTGCCTCATTAAAGAAACAATTCGTGTATTGTCGCGGTGGTTGCCGGCGGTTGACTGCCAAATTGACACGCGGTGCTGAACTTTCTTCTTTCGTTGCCTCGAAAAGTATAAAAAGTGTATAATGTCCGCCGTTCATGGTTTSTGTTTTCGCGTTTTTTGTTCTCCTTCATTATTTCTACTCGTCTTTGTATGTCAAGCTTTAAAATACCTTCATTGTGAAAATGTATTGGGACGGAAAATTAAATTTGGTTTCAACTCGGCTTTTTGCTAAAAATTAGTGCTATGCCCAAGTCATACATATATGTATATCAATGTGCAATATGTATAACTTACAATTGTTATAAATCTGAGGCTGCCTAAATAAAGTACATTTAATTCTATAAAGATAGTTTCTTTAATCATAAACAGTGATTTCGCTCTCTAATGGGTTATATTTTTGTTTTTAACTAACATGGAAATGCCTAGTTGGGTTGAAATAGTCTGTTACCAGTTGATTGCACTACCGGGTAGTGAGGTATGTATGGGGGAGTGTATTAGTCTGACCCTTAACAGCTTGGCTCTGCCAGTATTAATATTTGTTGACAAGTGTTAATGGCTTATGGCATCACTGCAAGCGACATGTAAATACATATGTGTGTGCATAAGAATGTTAGTGCTTATTGAGACATCCACACCCCCATATATGTTTTATAGTACATACATACATGGATAGGTGGGTGAATGCAGCGCTGCCAAAAGTTGGATTGTGGTTCTGGGTGACAAATTTCATTATGTTTTAACCTTGTATCACTTAGCTAGTCATACAGTCTTTCATATGATAACAAAAGCGGCGTAAAAAGAACGCGGGCTGTAAAGTCGTTTAGAGTCTTTTTGTACGCTGTATGTATGTAATTTATAAGTATGGGACATTTCACACGTGAGATTGTTATACAAATACTCCTGCACGTGATGTTCAGCATTGTATTGGAATTGCGGTTATTTCGGTATTTGCAATTCATGCTTTAATGTATAATACTAGTCAGTATCATTGTCATATCCCGTCAAGGAGTAAGCTACTTCAATATATACCATATATATGTATGTATATCCTTGTACATATCTGTACGTGACTGAAAGATTTGCCATAATCAGCTGGTTCGCTGACGTCACACGACAGGTAACATATACTTATTTTATAATCTCTAGCATACAATATGTTAATTAAGGTGACAATTCAGTCTGATCATATATTTGCGTTGAAGGCTAGACGCTGTATTGAAATGCTTTACAAATACAATGGATGCCTAGATGCTTATGGCATGCCCAACTCTGACCTATAGAGTGGATCGAGTGTTGATTAGAGATGTTGGGTTCACACTTAAAAGTCTTTGACGATGTATTTACCAGTTTATCATGGTTAATACTAGAAAGCTAACGAATGCATCTATAGGTACAGGATCAACATAATTATCATCTTTGGGATATGTTTTTTAGGTTACTTTAGGTAGTACAATTTCGCTGGAGAAGTGTTCTATCAAAATCTCTTTTATTGTAACTTATGTTTATATATTGTATATCAGCTTAATGATTTGTTGTCTTGCATTATAAGAAAAACGACAACTAAAATTTCTCAGAGTATATATCAAAGGTATAAGGAACATCTGTGTCCTTCGCTAAGGCTCGTCTTTTGTGTCTAATATTTTGGTTCTCCCCCTTCGTTGCATATACAAATGTGTACACTTATTCTTATCTGTATTACTTGTATTACTGTTGCAGAATCCTGGCTACGCTGGCAGAAAGGAATTACCTGAAAATTTGAAAATACAATTTCGTACTGTCGCGATGATGGTGCCAGACCGACAAATAATAATACGCGTCAAGTTGGCGTCATGTGGCTTTTTGGAGAATATTACACTGGCGAGAAAATTTTACACACTTTATAAACTGTGCGAGGAGCAGTTAACTAAACAGGTTCATTATGATTTTGGTTTGAGAAACATTTTATCGGTACTACGTACTTTGGGTGCTGCCAAGCGGAGAAACTCGAAGGATGGCGAGAGTACGATTGTGATGCGTGTCCTACGCGATATGAATCTCTCGAAGTTGATTGATGAAGACGAACCGTTATTCATGTCGCTGGTGTCGGATTTGTTTCCCAATCAGGTAGGTAATAAAAATGTGGACAGGGTTTGCGTATGTGAATTGTATTTTAACTTCCATTACGTAGACACTCGAAAAGACCAATTACCCAGAACTTGAAGCAGCTATTGCTCAGCAGACGGAAGAAGCAAATTTGGTCTACCATCCTCCATGGGTTCTCAAATTAATACAACTATACGAAACCCAAACCGTTCGACATGGCATTATGACATTGGGTCCCAGTGGTGCTGGTAAGACAACATGCATCCATACACTAATGAAGGCACTCACTCAAATGGGTGACAATCATCGCGAGATGCGTATGAATCCAAAGGCTATAACGGCTGCTCAAATGTTTGGCCGGTTAGATGTGGCGACCAATGACTGGACCGATGGCATATTTTCGGCTTTGTGGCGCAAAACGCTCAAATTAAAAAGTGGCGAACATATTTGGCTCGTGCTGGACGGTCCCGTAGATAGTATTTGGATTGAAAATTTGAACTCAGTTCTAGATGATAACAAGACATTGACATTGGCAAATGGCGATCGTCTTACTATGGCACCAACTGTAAAAATAATTTTCGAACCGCACAATATTGACAACGCGTCACCGGCAACTGTGTCCCGGAATGGAATGGTGTACATGAGTTCCTCAGGATTAGATTCCAGACCGAGTAAGAAAGTGTAGACCGAATCGTTTTGGGTGCACGTTTGAAAAACTATTTTTGATTAGTTGTACAAGCTTGGCTAAAGAATCGCGCACCTGGTGAAAAATCAGTTTTTTGGGCCCTCTTCGAGCAAACTTTCATTCAGGTTTACAACTGGGGCACACAAAACCTTAAGCTTTTGATGTCGGTGCTGCAATGCAATATAGTACGACAGATGCTATCGATTTTACAGGGCTTGGTGCCGGTAAAGAAGGAGGAGGAGCAAGCTGTCAGCCTGTCAAGTAAAGAAACAAACGACGGTATGTATTTTACAGGTAGAATTTCCATTTTACCTCAATTACATGATCTGATAAGTGAACAAAAGCAGCAATTAACTGGCTAAGGCGGCTCTGTGTTGTTGCATTAAAACCAAAAACCGTTGCATAATACATTTATCACATGAAAACATTATCAATAACTGCTATATGACTATATTATATACTCACATATCGATGCATAACAATACATATTGCAGTAACAAAAGCGGGAAAACACAAAATCATAGCAAAGGTGAATGAAATTAACCAGGAGCGTCGAAACTCCGCCGCCAGCGGTGATGGCGGTAATGTATATGCAACAGCTTATCAAACAAACATTTGTCACATCCATACGCACTCCTTCTCGTACTAACACACACATTATGTACACACATACTTATTGGCTTTGTCGTTCCAATGAATGTGTTCCGTTTATTTGCTTTGTATTTTTGTGCCAAGTCTCTTTGTAGGAAAATTAACGGATAATTAAAAAAATAAAATTATTCTTCAGCACCTGAGGTCAAGGACTCAAAAGGCACTACAGCATCACCATATTTTGATTCMTTTTTTTTCCATAGCTTCTTATTTTAAATATACAAAGTTTTATACACACAACAAACCAACCACAGGTTCAACACACCGATGCTATTCATTTATTTGTAAATGTATGTATTCTGTGTCTGCAATTATTCACTTGATGTATCCACGTRATCTGCGGATTCGGTGCCTACAATTGTCTATTTGTAATTATTTCATAGTATGTATGTGAGCGTGATTATTTAGTCAACTTTCTTATGTAATACCAGATATTATTAAATATGCTGTTTGCCGACGTGTTGTAACTGTTTTGTTGTAACTAAATAAATTCGCATGTACTTATTTGTTGATCACCTACCTATGCTAAGGGAAAGTTCTTGGTCACTAGATCATTATTTTTTATTACACTTTCACAGACGAGCTTCCCGAGGAACCGGCTGTAGAGGAGAAAGAAGATACTTGTACACCCGAACATTTGCATCGACTATATATCTTTGCACTAGCTTGGGGTCTCGGGGGATATCTCAATGCCGCTGACCGCATACGTCTGGATTTATATATTAAAGAAGCTTTCCCCCAGTTGGACTACGCGCAGGCGACTAGCACCGAAAGTAGTATTTTCGATTTCTTCGTTTCTGAGGCAGGCACGTGGCAGGCGTGGAAGACACTGGTCACTCCATATATGTATCCAGAGTTATCTACGCCAGACTATCTAAATATTCTAGTGCCCATCATTGATAATGTACGTATGGATTACCTAATCGCTACCATAGCGAATCAGGAAAGTGCTGTAATGCTGATTGGCGAACAGGGTACTGGAAAGACGGTGATAACAAAGAACTTTATGAAGAAAATGAACCCGGAGGCTTATATGGGTCGCTCTTTCAATTTTTCATCGGCCACCAGTCCATACCAATTTCAACGTACTATCGAGAGTTATGTGGAGAAACGTGTTGGGGTTACTTTTGGTCCTCCAGGAGGACGTAAATTGATTGTGTTTATTGATGATGTCAATTTGCCAGAGATAAATGAATGGGGCGATCAAGTGACGAATGAAATTGTTCGCCAAAGTATGGATATGAAAGGCTTTTACAGTTTGGAGAAGCCTGGAGATTTTACGACAGTAGTGGATGTTCAATATGTAGCCGCAATGGGTTTGCCAGGTGGTGGCCGTAACGACATACCGTCGCGATTAAAACGACAATTTTGTGTGTTTAATTGCAACATTCCGGATGATGAGTCGATTGATAAAATATTTCGTGTAATTGGTGAAGGGCATTATAATGCCAAACGTGGGTTTACGTCGGAAGTACGTAGTTTAGTCAAGAAATTAATTGTTGTGACTCGTCATTTGTGGCAGCGAACGCGTGAGAAACTTTTACCCACACCTGCCAAATTTCATTATGTTTTTAGCTTACGTGACTTATCGCGGATATGGCAAGGTATGGTGGGGACTTTGTCAACTGTTATAACAGCAGATAGCGTGCTCATGTCATTGTGGAAACATGAATGCACACGGGTATTTGCAGACCGTTTTACGACTTTTCAGGATAAAGAGTGGTTTAGTTCGGAGTTAGCTTGTCTTGTGCGTGAGGAGCTTGGTGAAGCTTACTCGCAGATGATTATTCCGAACCCGGTGTTTGTAGATTTCATGCGTGATGCACCTGAACCAACGGGTGAGGAGGGAGAGGACGCTGATATGGAGTTACCCAAAGTTTACGAACCGGTGAATTCTCATGAAGTGCTCCGGGAGCGTCTCGTTATGTTCCTCGCACAGTTTAATGAAATGGTACGAGGCTCTGGGATGGATCTGGTTTTCTTCCCTGATGCTATGCTGCATTTGGTGAAGATCTCTCGAATCATTCGGCATCCGAGGGGAAACGTCATGCTTGTCGGGGTCGGTGGATCGGGAAAACAATCATTGACAAAATTGGCATCATTTATAGCTGGCTACAAAATATTCCAAATTGCTTTGACACGGTCGTATAATGTAGCCAACTTTTTGGAGGACTTAAAATTATTATATCGCACCTGTGGTGTTCAAGGCAAAGGAACAACGTTTTTATTTACTGATATGGACATAAAAGAAGAGGGATTCCTTGAATACCTCAACAATATATTATCATCTGGTGTGATATCAAATCTATTTTCTCGAGACGAACAATCTGAAATTGTACAAGAATTGACTCCGGTTATGAAACGAGAAAATCAGCGAAAAACAGCGACCCCGGAAAGTGTGATGGAGTTTTTCTTGGCCCGCACATGCGCCAATCTTCATGTGGCTTTTTGTTTCTCGCCAGTTGGTGAAACATTCCGATCGAGGGTGCAACGTTTTCCGGCATTGGTGTCCGGATGCACTATCGATTGGTTCCAGCCRTGGCCAAAGGATGCACTCGTCTCGGTGGCAAGACACTTTCTGAGTGACTTTGAAATTGAGTGTACACCGGCAGTGAAGGAAGAGTTGGTCAACGCGCTCGGTTCTATTCAAGATATTGTCGCGGAAACATCGTTAGAATATTTCCAGCGCTTTAGACGAGCAACACACGTGACACCGAAGTCATATTTGAATTTCATTGCTGGTTACAAAAATATATATCAGCAAACACAGAAAGAATTACGAGATGGTGCAGAAAAAATGGACACTGGATTAGAGAAGTTAAAGGAAGCCTCCGCTTCAGTTGAAATACTAAAAAAGGACTTGGTGGTAATGGAGGAGGAGTTGGTGGAGGCCTCCAAAAATGCCGAATCTGTGTTGGTGGAAGTTACCGACAGAGCAATGCAAGCCGAAATTGTAAAAAATCAAGTTCTTATTGTAAAAGACAAAGCCGAGGCATTAGTTGCATGCATTGCAAAAGAAAAAGCACTAGCCGAGGAAAAGTTAGAGGCTGCCAAGCCGGCGCTAGAAGAGGCCGAAATGGCATTGAATACAATAAAGCCAGCGCACATTGCAACAGTACGCAAGTTGGGTCGACCGCCACATTTAATTATGAGAATTATGGATTGTGTCCTGATTTTATTCAAAAGAAAATTACATCCTTGTATACCGGACTCTGGAACACCATGTCCGAAGCCATCTTGGCAAGAATCCTTAAAGGTATTTTTTTGTCTAAATGACCACTTACATTTTCATATGTTTTTTAATTTAGATGATGGCCAGCGCAACGTTTCTGCTACAATTACAAAATTATCCAAAGGATACAATAAATGATGAAATGATCGATTTACTTCAACCGTACTTTCGCATGGACGACTATAATATGGACATGGCAAGGCGAGTTTGCGGAGACGTTGCTGGATTGTTGTCTTGGACCAAAGCTATGTCATTCTTCCACAGTGTTAACAAAGAAGTGCTACCACTAAAGACAAATCTCACTTTGCAGGAGGCGCGATTAAAGGTAAACAACTGTTTTATCAATGTGAATGTCTGCAGAGCCAATTAATTAATTAGTTTTWGTATTTTAATTAATATATACAAGTTCGAAGATGGGTGTAATCGACCATTGCAACCCCTAAAAAACGCCAAAATGGGGATGCTCCCGCCCCTTTAATGGGCTTAATGTTCATACCTCCTAAACCATTAACATTGTAATAACCTAATTCGCTTAGAGCAAATATTATTAAAACGCCCTCTCACGGTATGAATAGTGATAAAATCGATTATAACCTCGCCCATTCTGCTTGTATCGGTTTTGTTAAAAACTACCAATAAGTTAACATGATACAAAATTTGATTGCAAACCATTCATGACTTCGTCAAACAATGAAGTTGAACCCTTTCGCAACATTTTTTAATATTGTCAACATCTGATATTTAGCCGGCTTTGACCTTGCAGGTTGCAAGATTATAAAATGTTCGGTTACATCCGGTTACTTAGCACTTCCTTACTTGTTTTTTATTTATTTATTTTTGAGTTTGCAGATGGTATGTATGCCCAATACCATTTGTAATGATTATTTTATTAATATTACTGAACAAATAATTATTATTAATGGTCAATCTGAACGGAACTGAGCGTTTTCGATGGCATTGTTTTATTTATTGGCAGAGAATTAACATTTCCTAAAGATATTTAATATTGCTTTTGATGTCTCTCTAATTTTTGTATACATAGTTAGCCATGGATGACTTGGCTGGCGCTGAAGAACAGTTAAGGGAGCGTGAAGAAGCACTTCAGGCCGTCAAAAATCAGTACGATAAAGCCGTTGGTGAGAAACAAAGACTCACAGATGCTGCCAATGTGTGTCTACGAAAAATGACTGCAGCTACAGCATTAATAAATGGGCTTTCAGATGAAAAGCATCGCTGGACAAATCAGAGCAAAGAGTTTAAAATACAACTTGGCAAGCTGGTTGGTGACGTTTTGCTAGCGACAGGCTTTCTTTCATATTGCGGTCCATATAATCAGGAGTTTCGTGCAAATTTAATTAGAACATGGATGGGCATTCTAAAACAAAAACATATTCCATTCACGACGGGTTTGAACATTATTAATATGCTCGTTGATTCATCCACAGTGTCAGAATGGACTTTGCAGGGGCTACCAAATGATGAGTTGTCGGTACAGAATGCCTTGATTGCTACAAAATCAAGCAGTTATCCACTATTGGTAGATCCCCAGACACAGGGAAAACTTTGGATAAAATCAAAAGAGGGTGAAAACGAATTACAGATTACATCCTTAAATCACAAGTATTTCAGAACACATTTAGAAGACTCTTTGTCGCTTGGACGACCATTGTTAATTGAGGACGTCGGCACCGAGCTGGATCCAGTGCTCGACAATGTGTTGGAGAAGAACTTCATCAAGTCGGGTAGCATAGAGAAAGTATTGGTGGGCGACAAGGAGTGTGATGTAATGCCAGGTTTTATGTTATATATAACTACGAAATTACCAAATCCCGCGTTTAGTCCGGAGATAAGCGCTAAAACATCCATCATTGACTTTACTGTCACAATGCGAGGCCTCGAGGATCAACTTTTAGGAAGAGTGATTCTTATGGAGAAATCAGATTTGGAAGCTGAACGAGTCGCTCTCTTCGAAACCGTTATGACAAATCAACGCAAAATGAAGGAATTAGAGGCAAATTTGTTATATCGTCTTAGTTCTTCACAAGGATCTTTGGTTGATGACGAAGCTTTAATTGAGGTACTACGAGTCACAAAAACAACATCCGAGGAAGTGAATCAAAAATTGAAAATTTCCGAAATAACTGAACGAAAGATTATGAAGGCTCGGGAAGAGTTCCGTGCCGTGGCCGCCCGCGGCTCAGTACTTTATTTTTTGATTGTTGAGATGAGTAATGTGAATGTCATGTATCAAAATTCTTTGAAACAATTTTTGGTTATTTTCAATAATTCAATCACCAAATCCACGAAATCGAATGTAACTGAGGAACGGATAATTATTATTTTACGCTATCTGACCTATGAGGTCTACAAGTTTACAAATCGCAGCTTATATGAACGTCATAAGCAGTTGTTCACCCTAATGCTGGCCATTAAAATCGACTACCACAACGGCAATGTGACTCATGAGGAATTTATGTCGTTTGTTAAAGGTGGTGCTTCCCTTGACCTAAATGCTGTCACGCCAAAACCATTCCGCTGGATCTTGGATATCACATGGTTGAATTTAGTGGAAATAAGCAAGTTGGAAACATTTTCAAATGTTCTGACACTAGTGAGATTAGATTGCAGATAAATCGGAAAGACGATTTTTAAATATGAGCATAATTTTTTCAGATTGAGTTAAACGAAAAGGAATGGCGTGTTTGGTATGAAGCTGAGAAGCCGGAGAATGAGGAAATTCCATGTGGCTATCAGATCTCTTTAGATGGCTTTCGAAAGTTATTATTGGTGCGTTCTTGGTGCCCGGATCGTACGATTTCACAAGCGAAAAAGTATATAGAGGGTAGGAATATTATTTATAATAGGCCTAGTTTAATCCAGTTTAGAATGTAAGATAGTTTATGATGAATTATTAAAAAAAAAATCATCAATTTTTACACTTGCTTCAAAAAGGTGTTGTTAGATAACATACAAAAATGAGTTTATGCAATTACAATTCCCAACGCTACGTTTTTGATTCTTTATAACTTATAACTTTGTGAGACTATATGAAATCCTAAATTACATAATAATTTTGAATAAATTCCAAATGAAAAATTTATTATGACAAATATTTGTATCAATCATTTCCAAATTAAATCTCAAGTACAGCCCCTTGTATTCCCATACCGGCAATAACGTTTTCGTCTTTATACGTAAATAATATTTGCATTGTAATATTTAAATAGTTTATTATATAATAATAATTAATGTATGTACATATATAATATTATATGTGCACCATAACCACAAGCAAGGCCGGATATATTAATATAACTTTCAAAAAAATATATTAAATTTTACAGAGTCTTTGGGCTCTGAGTACAGCGAGATGCAGATTTTAGATCTTGAAGTGACTTGGGCAGAATCAGAACCACGCACGCCGTTCGTTTGTCTGCTATCTATTGGATCCGATCCTACGACACAAATTGCCGCATTGGCCAAACAAAAAGGCATACGTAAGATAATAACACAATTATATCACGTTAATTTGGCCTTGCACCATCTCACATACAACACAATGGTAAAATTATATTTCTTTTACTGTCTTAGCTTTGAAATCGGTTTCAATGGGGCAGGGGCAAGAATTCCACGCACGCAAAATGATAATGGACTCAATGTCCGGCGGTGGCTGGGTGTTATTGCAGAATGTTCATCTCTCCCTGCCTTTCTGCGCGGAAGTCATTGATATGCTCGTAGAGACGGAACACATCGATGATACGTTCCGAATGTGGGTGACCACAGAACCGCATGCAGATTTTCCAATCGGCTTACTTCAAATGGCCATAAAATTCACCAATGAGCCACCGCAAGGCATACGAGCCAGTCTAAAGCGCAGCTATCAGGTAAGTTACCCACACATTATCGCACCTTGGGTTAATATAATCGAACATGCCTGTGTATTCGGTATGCTTCAATGTATTGGTGTTGTTCGCGCTACCCACAGGCTTTCACTCAGGACTTTCTCGATTACACCGCTGCGTCACAATGGCCACCATTGCTATATACTGTAGCCTTTTTGCACACAATCGTTCAAGAACGGAGGAAATTTGGTCCGCTTGGTTGGAATGTACCATATGAGTTTAATCAGGCAGACTTTGCAGCGAGCGTGCAGTTCATACAGAATCACTTGGATGAGATGGATCCAAAGAAGGGAGTCTCATGGCAAACGCTTGTCTACATGATTGGAGAGGTTCAATATGGCGGGCGTGTGACTGATGATTTTGATAAGAGACTGCTGACCACTTTTACCGCGGTGTGGTTTTGTGAGGGGCTTTTAAGTAACTCATTCGAATTCTACAAAGGATACAAAGTGCCGAATACGAAGAGTTTGCAAGGATTCGTCGATTATATAAACAGCTTGCCTGCTTATGATACGCCAGAGGTGTTTGGCTTGCATTCCAATGCTGACATCACGTATCAAATTAATTCAGCCAAAGGTAAATGCCATTATTCTCTTATTGATAATAGCACACTTCTACAAAATGTCAGGAGGATCAATTTATGGAAGAGGTCAAAGGTGACTTCTATGTATACACATATGTACATACTTTACTACTTATATACTATGAGCGCTTTCGTTTATTTAGTGTTAATTGAAATGTGCAGAATTGCTGAGCTAACGGTATAATATTCCAGATGGGTATGTGTAACTAATGAAGAAAAGGGAGAATGTTGACAAAAATTTATGAGTAAAATCAGCGAAATGTGAGGAAAGTTGTATCATTGCATTGGGTGTGGGTGAACATGCATCAAGAATGTGTAATGAATTTAACCTGCTTATACTGATAACTTATAGCTTTTTATGCAAAGGATACAACAATATTGGACATTTCAATTTCTTATTTTGCCACAATTTGAATTATCCTCCCACGTTAAGGTATTTTGGACACCATACTGAGCGTGCAGCCAAAAGARGGAGGCGGGGGTGGTGGGGAGACACGCGAGAGCATTGTATATCAGCTGGCCGACGACATGCTGCGAAAGCTTCCGCCTCAGTATAACGCCTACGAAGTGCGTGAGAACCTACTTCGCATGGGAATTCTTCTACCGATGAACATCTTTCTCAGGTAACTAGACGCCGCAGTCTGAAGCTGTGGAAACTGCTGCTGGTCTTCTTTTCCATAATTTATCTATAATAATGAGCAGCTGTCGATTACTATAACAAGTGCAACTATGTTCATACATATGTATGTATATGCAAGCTTCCACATATATATTATATATTTCTTTTTTTATTATTTTTAATCAAACCATTGATAGGCAAGAAATTGATCGCATGCAGAAAGTGATTAAGAAAGTATACACATGCTTGTGCGACCTGAAATTGGCGATTGATGGCACAATTGTGATGAGTCCAGCCCTGAAGGAGTCCTTGGATGCTATGTATGATGCACGCATACCGGAATCTTGGATGAAGGTTAAAAATACAAACATACTTTCTATCCAATTGTGTACATGCCATAAGAAATGTATACGAATGTACGTCCCTTCTTCATATATAAGCTAGTATGAACATGTATGTATAAGAAAAATTAGTGAGAGCACCTTACTTTTTATGAAACGTAATAATATGAATTAACMGACGTACGTGCGTGTTGAAGTTAAGGTAGCTTTCGCCTTAGTTTACGTAGTGAGAAGAAATTTTTATTTTGTTTTGCTTTGCTACCTATGTGAGATGGAACTTTGAATAGGTAAATATATATACTTAAAAATGTAAAAATATTGTATTATTCTCTCAATAAGTTAACCAATTTTTGGCTAATTGTATATGGGATAGCAAAGCAAAAACCTCTTAAATGATTTATTCGCTTTATTGCTATTACATACGGGTTCGCCGAAACAAAAACAGCGCACGGAGGTAAAAAGGTGGGAAGTTCTATACTCTCATCAATTCTGTTTTAACTTTGTTTTGTACGATTTCGAAAATCAGTTCTTATAGAGACTTTCGGGCAGATTTAGATTTTAGTTTATACCGTAATAAATGAATAAATATGAATAGATAGCGAGACTAAACAGTTAATAAGGAGACAGAATCATCTCAATTGGACAATTTATTAGATACATATCAACGGAATACTTTCTTTCATGTTTTGCAGCTGCGTTAAGCTAATTTTCTATCATATCACGAAATTGCCTTTGAAATGAGAACGATTTCTTTAGAACTGCAATTTCCATCCACTTCTTAAGTAGTTCGTTTCCGCGTCTTTTTTTTTGGCTGATRGTAAAATCATCTCAGCAAACTCTAAATTCTCTACAGCAACTTTGCATAGATTGATGGTCGAAAAAGACTTCTCGTATTTTGTCAATAGATGTCTAGTGCTACCAATCATAATGTATCATATCATATAATGTTGGAAAGGTGAGGCTTTAACCTTTATTTAGCTTCATTAAAATTAAATTCGAAAAGGTTACAGCTGTTCAAAAATGACTGAAAATAATGAAGAAATTCCCTAAATTTTGAAATTTTTGTATAAAAATGGTAAGAATGCCACGTATGCCACCAACGTAATTTGTGAAGTGGAATTGAGTGGAGTGAATGGAGACGATGCTTTATCAGTTCGTTTATCACAACAATGGTTCGCTCGCTTCCGTTCTGGAAATTTGAAATTTCATTAAAATACTGTTGCATTCCCATTTAGGTTATCAAAAAGCTTAAAAACTAGGTATGATAGAATCTAAATGTACACAGTTTCAGATTCATTACACTAATGTATATTAAAATTACATAACAATGTTCTTTCTCCCGACATTTTTTGTTTAACCGACCAGTGTAATTAATATTATATATTTGATAACATTATACAAGTATATTTAATTTATTGGATTGAAAAGATTAATTTTTTTATATCCGTTTCATAGATATCTTGGGAATCGACAACTCTAGGCTTCTGGTACACGGAGCTATTGGAACGAAATGCTCAATTCCGCACTTGGATATCAACAGATAGACCGAAAGTGAGTGTTAAAAAACTATTATCTACATCATGAAAAATTATTATAATTTAAAAACTTTAACGGTCAATTTCGTCATTAAATTTATATAGAGTTCATTGCGATCTGACTTCCTTTTCTGAAAAAATTTTAATTTAAATATTTCTGCTTATTAAATATAGACCACATATACTATATATAACATTTGTATATTCCTATATATAATATTTCCATCATGGCCTTCATCCTCTTTAATATGGTAACTGTTGCTGCCACCAATGCATGCCCATTGACGCTATCCGACTGAATACACACGAATTCAATTTGTGAATTGACGAAATGTGAATATATTATGAAAGGTATTTTGGATGACGGGCTTCTTTAATCCCCAAGGCTTTTTAACAGCTATGCGACAGGTAAGTTTATATTTGTTTTTCAACCGTCAAATGCATATATACTATATACAAGTATATATATATATATATACAAGTATATTTGTATCAATTGGACTTATGTTTGCGAAAGTGTGTGTGACCGCCATTTCACTTGACTTTAGGTACGTAGTAAGTGAAAAAAATCGTTGCACGTTAGGTTGTCCCATGAACAGTGCCCAGTTAGAAACACCTAAAATTGCTATAGCATGAACCTGGATAGAAGAAAATACATATACAGTTCGTACACAGATCTCTTAATCTGGTTCCAGTATTAGAGAGTAAGATGAAAATGGAGTACCGACTCGTTCCCAGACTTTCGAAGCTGCAGTGAGGGTATCCGTACTTGCAGCRATTCCGCTGTGTCCGGTTTAATTGAAATTTGGTAAAATAATATTTTTGAATATTAAATATAATTTCGTATTGTGTGTTATTAAACTTGTAGCTCATTTATTTGTTGTGTCTGTTTTATAATTCGGGCAAACAAAGGGAATGTTTTCTTATTGCTATTGTCACTTTTTTATGCTTATTTCTCAACAACTTTTGATATTGAAACTTTTTCAGTCTTACGAGAAATGAACAGGTGCCAAGAGAAGGCAAATATTAAGAGAACGACTCTAATACAGTTCATGACGCGCATAATAAAGTTRTTTTGTATTTTTCACATTATTACTTCCTAGCACCGTCAGCAGCAGAAACGGAAATTACTATTTGGTAGTTAAGCGAAAATGAGTAGGATAAATGTTTTTGTGCTCTTAACAAACTAAGTTTTATTAGAGCGACTATGAGACGTATTCATTTTATYATTCCTTGAGATCAGCTATTAGTTGTTCCGTAATTCTCCAGTATTTTATGAGAGGGAAAAGTTTGTTTAGAGGACTGCAATATGGGTTTATAAGGAAAAACAGTGCAAGGGCAARTTTATATTTAGGCGAATATACATATATGAAAGGATTTTATTCATAGCAACAGAAAAGCAGTTAAAACTATCGTAAGTAATCGTAGCAATGCTAAAAATATTCGATATATGCAGAATCCATACCTTCGCGCAACTCTTTCTCACAAGCTGACTTTGCCAGGATTAATTAAATTAATGAATATAATTACTTATTAGGTATGCGTTTACGTATGTAAGTATGTATTTAKAATGGGCTTAGCAAAGCTCACATGAATAACGTGACCTGTGTGAATTTCGACGCCTGAGGGCGCGCTTTGATCACCTTGAATGTTGGCATTTAACTCTTATTTATAACTGTTTATTATTTGCAAGCAAATCTAATTTAATTTTGCTACTATTTCACTTGAGTTACAATAACTATCCAATTCACCTCCCTACTGTCACCCTTTGCATCGCATATAATCGTACGTGGCCTTCCATCCAAACTATTTTTTGGCTTTAATACATTCAAATGGAAACAAATGCAAAACAAATCTCGGTTGGGATTTGCGAGGGATTTTAGGAAGTGACACGCGCACACAAAGGCTGGGCACTGGACTCGGTTGTTCTGCAAAATCAAATAACTCGCTATAATAAGGAAGACATCTCCGAATACCCCACCGAAGGTGTCTACGTGCATGGACTATTTCTGGAAGGTGAGTATTGCCAGTTTTCAGTTGGCGTGACCTGAGGTATGCCATTTGTATACATATGACCTTTCCACTCTCATAGTAACCCATTGTAATTTCTAACTTTTTCATCATGGCGGTTTATTTCTTTATTTATATTTAGCACTCGTTATTTATTATGAAGTTTTCCTATTTGCTTTATTTTATGAATATATATATAGCTGTAGCACGAGTAATGCATACAAACAAATATTTGCTGCAAACCTTTAGATTTCAATGTGTTTCAAAAATGTAGTTATACTCTCGCAATAAAGTTGCTAAGGAGAGTATTATAGTTTTGCTCACATAACGGTTGTTTGTAAGTCCTAAAACTAAAAGAGTCAGATATAGGGTTATATACGCCAAAGTGATCAGGGTGACGAGTAGAGTTGAAATCCGGATGTCTGTCTGTCCGTCCGTGCAAGCTGTAACTTGAGTAAAAATTGAGATATCTTGATGAAACTTGTCATGCGAGAGTATAAAATGTTCGGTGACACCCGAACTTAGCCCTTCCTTACTTGTTTTTGGTCTAGATTTTTTGACATTTGTAGTAAGGAAAAGTACTAAGTAATAACTAGAAATTCTGACTAAAAAATGGACTTTAGTCATTCAGGGTCGAAATTTCAGGACATTTTTAAGCTTACAAATTCACAGAATGTATTTCAATATTTGAAAACATGTACATACATACTAATAGTGCTCGAACTTGAACGAGTATTTGCTACAAAATACTTGTCCGTAAAATTTTTATTTTACATGTAGTACGTCGTATGCCCATAAGAGAGTTAAAGTGGCGCATTTCACTTAGGAAATGAGCTTTCACGCATGCCAATAGCACATATTAAAATAGTATAAGGATTTGAGCATGTTAGCACATTAACGTCAAAGCATATTCGACTTCTGGTTGCTTTTATCCCTACTCTCACATTTTTTACATCTTAAATCCATTTTCACCTAATTTTTTCTCTTATTGGTCACTTCGTTTGCAAGTTAAAACACACATACGTTTGAGAATGTGTATGTATGTATATACGTAAATAGTAGAATGCACATATGCAGGAGGGTCGAGGCTAACCATCGATGAGACAGAAAATATTTTTAAAAAATCTAGAACCTTATATCTTATGAATGTCATAAGCTATTATTTAAATTTTTTTGTTAGATATACATATACTTTTTATAATTAACAAAGGTGGTTCGAATTATGGACAGGTGTTTACATTTTAATTAAATAAATTGGTTGTTTGCACGAGTACAGTTATGTACCTAAATATGAAATCTATAATATTTTGAATATTATTATATATCTGCTTTCCAACCACAAAATGATCACCYAAGTATGAGTAAATATGTATCAGAGTGTGCTATATATTTTATTATCCCTCTTAGAATTCCATACATATAAATGGACGTAGTTCCACACTTTWCTTTTGGAGAAACCACACTTAAAAGTCTTTAAATTTCCATAAAAATATGTATATACACATTACCTCTTAGGTGCTTCGCTGGATCGGCGCAGTGGCAAGTTGGTCGAGTCCAAGATGAAAGTACTCTATGAACAAATGCCGGTAATCTACATATATGCTATTAACACAACTGCTGGGAAGGATCCTAAGCTTTATGAGTGTCCGATTTATCGAAAACCACAACGAACCGATGCCAAATATGTTGGCTCAATTGACTTTGAGACGGATTTCAACCCGAAGCATTGGACGTTGCGTGGCGTTGCTTTGCTCTGTGACATTAAATAATCGAAATGCTTCGCACATTTCACATTAGCTGTTGGGTTGTTCGTGCCGTTAGTAAGGAATGTATTTGTATCGTGATTGTTAAGTTGGCAGTCACGTGCTTCCTGCTTTTAGTTTAAGTTTATGTGCTATTTGAGCRTAAATATAGTAGATGCTACTTATGATAATGGTGAGGACTTTATAATGGGCTTTGTATGCATTGTCCAACTTTGTTAGCCGAATTGTAACGACATGCTACGTACTATACATATGGGTAAAAGTTGTCTATGTATAAAATAAAATGGTTTAAGAACAAGAAAATTATTTAAGTTTATTAAAGTAATCATTAGTTAGCGTTCTTCCCTTAAAGGCGAAAAAACTGATCCGGGGGTATGGCGTACATATGTTACTGCTGAAAACATCCTCATGGTTCGACACTTCAAACGATTTGAAATGTTGTGATTGAAATTAATTTYCTCAGTTCAAAAATCGTATTGTCATAAAAAAGGTTTGAACTTACTGTTCACTTCATGAGTCATTTTATTTTAATTTAAAATACATATTACATATTATTTTTTCAATACTTTTCAATGCATGTATATCTGTATATGTAAGTAGGTAAGTAAGTATGTATTTATACGTGTATATATAATAAATAATTACAATTCACTTTATTTTGCATTGTGGAGAACTGGAATATTTACAAGAGCTGGATCTGAAGTCACGCCAATTGAATTGACCTTACTTTTATTTTTCTAAAATGTATCGACATTAAGATAAATACATTTATATTTAACATAAAATTAAAAAATGTTGCGATACTATTAGCAATAAATATTTGTTGTTATTCTTTAGTTTGAAAATATTTGTATGTATGCACACAACTCTGTAGGTAGCATATATTTCTAACAGTAAATAATTCTTCCTTTTAGATATTACTTCGTATATACAATTGTCGGGATATTTAATGTAGCTACTTTTCAGAAACCAATCATATAACGCCATGGTATTTGTACTTTGACATTTTAGATGTAATGAAGTCAACCAGAATTTTTTTTTCATAATATGAATTAATTTTTTTATTGAATGAAATCTGTTTGCTTATGTTCAATAAAATAAAGCATACAATCTTACTTTGTAAAATATATTTTTAAACTATACCTTAAAGTTACGAGCTGCCTTGATTTAAATTCAATGTGTGTTTCGTTTTTTTTTGTTTTTGTATAGGATTTATTTAATTACTTATAATAATCCTGTATTATTGATTAGTTTTCTTTAAAGCAGGTTTTGCCAAAGAAAGATAGCATGTACATAAGCATTAAATGTGTTATTCAAAAGTCGTTTCCGCCCGCGGAAGTTGTCGATTTGAAAACTTTGAATGCCAGTGAAATCAATTGTGTCTTAGATTCGTCATAATATTTTTCCAACGATAACATACAAAACTTGGTTTAGTGAACAACAACATTAACGTATGCTTTTAAGATAGTATAATAGTTCTGAGGAAGCTCTTAGAGATGATTACAACTTTGGGATTCAGATATACATGGCTAAACTCAACCTTTACTCTTCCATGATTATGAATTTTATTTTAGAATGGTGAAGCGATGCGATTTAAAATGTTGGTGTAAATAAATCCTCTCCCATTTTAATTATATTGTGTGTTGCGATTATGATTCCTGACATTCTTTGAACTTTCTTATGACGAAATTTCGCGTTACATGTTTAAACGCGCGTTCAAACTTCATCCTTGGTCATTTACATAATCGACTGAATAAAAATTTTGAATTTGGGGTAAAGTGGCACATCAAGGAACTCGAAACCGTGAATAATTTAAGAATCTTAATACAACTACAGTTTGAGCATACTTAGAAACATATATTTACATAACCCAATAAATGAATATTAAAAAAAAACACTTTTGTTGTTTAGTATATTTGTTTAAAAACAGGTATATATAATAATATATAATATTTTGTGAATGACAAAGGTAGCGCCATACATTCTCACTTCCTTAACTGTGTATAATTGCACTAAGTGAACTTTATTCAGGCATWATCATTGACTTTTTTCCACACGAGTGCCACTAAATTTTCCTCAAAACAGCAACATATTTTTATTACATTGTTTTATAATAAATAAATGACCGTGGTGCGCTTAAAATTTTATATACCAACAGGCGAATGGGGAGTTTATCCCTCAAAAGTAATATACGCGAGCTATTAAGTACATATTACATATAACATTTACATTTAATGCATTTCTAAAAACATTATATTTAACACTAAACACGATTTCATCATATTTAGTTCAATTACAATGTGACAACAACATTAAGTCACATAGGAATTACAACAGTTTCTCTAAAATATTTATTTGAATATAAATATACATATCATATATGCTATTAACTTAAGCATCTAAACTTTTGAATATCTCCTAAGTAAAAGTAAGCAGAGCAAAGCTAATTGAATGAAAAGCTCTGCCTTTTCAAACATTTAAGAGTATATTTGATTAATTGGTGTTAAAAGAAATGTTCTTGGGCTGAATAACTTCAAATTATGTTCGCGATGTTCATGAGTGTGTGGTTGTACTTGAGAGTGGGACTACAGCTTACTTTTTCATATTGTGGTGCTTTTTGGGCACCCCATAAAAGTATCGCAAGTGGTAATCTGCGTTGTCAACATTTCTCTCCTTATCAGCGCCATTTGCTAGCACATTGTCTCCAATTTTGTTCAGCGTCCCTACGCTAGAGAATGAGTCGACATTGGTACTGCTGCTATCGCCACCTGTGCCCTTGTCTTGAATTCGTCGTTCTGAAGTCAATACATTTCCCTTGGTGTTGTAAATATTTGCGTCACCAACATCGGCACCATTTTCAAGTGCATCGATGTACCAAGAAGTCGTTTGTCCATCCAGGTTGCCTTTGCTTTCAGTTGCGCCCAGAACGGTATTGTATATGTGAGCGGGTTCATGTAAGTAGTCATATATGGACACATCTGGTGTGTACTCCAATTGATTAGTGTAATGTGGCTGCCACAGAGGTTGCAGTTGGAGTTGCGATTGTTGGTCATATTGGGGAGCGCCGTACGTGTACATTTGCTGAGGATAAGGGATGTGCTTGAGGGAATATTCAAATTGTTGTTGTTCTTGCAATGGGAGTTTATAGCTGGAATCACCATCATTGTTGAGCATACGCTTCCCAACGTTCTTCAATATGGCACGATTCAATTCCACCTGTTGCAGTCATGGATGAAATTCACAAAAACGGTAAATAAATAACAAATTAAAAGAGTGAATTGTGCGCTCTGGGGAAATTTAAGTCCATTTTTAAATTTGATGTAATGGTTGGAGAAACTGGCGATATTGTTTATCCAATATGTGTATATGGGTATTTTTTCAGTTTACAGAGCATTCTTATCTGTAACGATAATCTATCCTACCGACTGAAAGGAATGCCATAAGCCCTGTTGTGAATTAAACCAGTTATAAAATACTTGACGACTAGTATGGACCCCGGACATCTAGTGTTGTTGCTTCCAAGATTAACAAATTAAAGAAAATCAATTTGTAAGAAAACAGTAGAAACTGCACTAATAAATCTTCTATGTTTTCTTGTCTAGTTCGACTGCYATTTGTACTGGAGTAGTATATTTCCAGCAATGCAGATTACTGAACCATATATGCATGTATGTAAATATGCCGATGGAATGACTAATTGACTGCTTGGGTCCTTATCTTATCTTCCACATTCAGCACGGCTCTATTCACCTTCTCGCTTATGTCCGCACTCACATAAGTACAAGCATCACACATAGTATATACGAATTGTGTGYGATTGGGTTGCTTTATTTTGTTTTCATGTAGTTGCAACAAAAAATGCGGGTGTCTACCTAACTATGCTCTCCTCAAAACAGATGTAGAATGACATTGACGATGAGTTGACAAATCAATTTATCATGCGACTGGTGTCGTGAAGTGTGTCTGCTGATGCGTAGAGGCATCTCCGGAGACGAGTATAAAATTAGATATGTACTATATATTGAAAACATGACAT